>NW_027468650.1:22345715-22668215 GCF_046254945.1 Alosa pseudoharengus | reverse complement strand
AAACTAATCCAAACAAAACTACATTCCAGGTTTCAGGTGGAACTGGTATCAATACACTTGTCTATTTCCTTCTGAGGTTTGACACCCAAGTAAGCATGAAACAGTCTGTTTAACCATCAATGCATGGATGCAAGGCCAGTACTTAAGTTTCATTTTACATAAAGTGCCCATCCAGGTGTTTGAGTGATACGTATTGCCCTGAAACGTCTCCAAGAGTGTGGAGTGTGTGTTATTATGTGTGCATGTGTGTGTGTGTGTGTGTGTGTGTGTTCTGCCTTGTGAGAATACTGTGAAGTCTCAGCGCAGAAGAGCCAAGTGGTTGGAGACACGTGCACTGCATGTAAACAAGCCCAGATGAGGAAGTGCTCTCGCTGTTTTCAAGAAATGACCTGACATACACCCAACAGGAGCATCGACCCAATGACGTGCGGTAGAGCAATTATCTCCATTATAAGATTGCAGACATGTGTGTAGGCAGGTGTTGTACCACTCTATTAGCCTTCAGCATGGAAAAGATGGTGCATTAGCTGCAGTCAGTCATTCAACATGATGTTTTCTTCTAGTTTTGTCTCCTAAAACATTTTGATCTGGTTTTATTCCATATCTCTAAGTATGAGATTTGTTATGAATTGATTTATCCTGGTGACACTGAATGCTAGTTGCTTGGCCAAACATAGTTGACTTAACCTATTAGAAATATGTTTGTAGAACCTCTGATAACAATGTCAATTCGGTTTTACATAGAAGATTACAGAAGTGAATATTAATAGTCGACCGAGTCTAAAGGTTGGTTAGATTGGTGTTGTGTGTTGAGAGCAGGATTTGCTTGGTAATCACAACAAAGTGAGGCAAACATTGATGCATGATTGGTGCAAAGAGCAGTAAGGACGCGAAAGACTCTTGGGGGTTGGGAGAGAGAGAAATTGAAAGAGAAAAGCAAAGAGAGAGAAAGAAAGAGAGATAGAGAGGCTTGAAGGGGTTGGGGGGAGGGGGGTGCTACATATCTAGGCAGTGGAGGCCATTTTAATCCCCCTGTCACTCATCATTAACCTATACAGCTCCAGATTTGTGACCCAAGCTCACTTTCAATTCGATCTCACCAAACGTATACTTAAGGACAAGGTGGTAAAGCAGGAGTTAATTCACAGGATCATTTTGGCCATATTAATAAGTTCAGGTTCACACCAACGAGCAATCAGACTGATTAAAAGTTGGTGTCCTTTCAGCTTTGTGCCCACTCATTTTCTACTCGTGACTTAACTCATTTCTGATGCATGGAAACCTTCTCGAAGTCTTAATTGTGCAATCAATTACACCAAGTCGGAAGGTATCTATAATAAACTGTAAATCAATGCATGGAAAATGGAATATAACTTTCTGAAATGGACTCATGAGTGCAGCTTTCTTCCCACCTTGCCTCTCTGCCAAGCAAACAACAAAGTCAAGTCGCCCCTCTTTTTTTGCCCCCTCTCCCTTCCCCTCCCTCTGCCAGAGACGTGCACAGAGAGTCTGTGAAGGGGAAAAACACATATACACATGGAGGGCAGGCCGCACAGAATGACTGTTTGTTGGGGCTGTGAAAGGGAGCCTTTTTTTGCACACAGTGAGTGTGTCGCCTCGACATGCAAATGAAACCAAGAAAACGCCGGTTTTCTCTAGTGAGAAGGTTGCTGTGTGCCAGTTGTAAACAAATATGGTACATCTGACAACTAGCACACCTCATCAACACTACTGTCTGCACTTATATTATTATATTTATATTATTAAATGTTAATATATTTGAAGGATTTTATATTCAATCGGGAAAACCCCACAACTAAGTTTTGTTATTATGCTATTTTCTCTCAGCGTTGCAAAAGAAATCAGGTTTAAGAAATAAATATTTCTGCTCAGACTGTTTTTCCATATGGGCTCTTGCCTTAAACCTTCCAATACACTGGTTCTAATCAAAAGGATATATATTATCTGTCCTCAGCACACTCAACAAAGGCAAGGGCTCGCACGTTTAACAAACAGGTCTTTGTTTCCAAACCTCCAATGACAGAGTTACCAGGGAGAGAAGAAGAAGGAAAAAACCTCACATTTCCCCAACTCTTCTTCAAAAGAATTGGGAGTAGGGGACGGGGAAAGGGGGGGGGGGTAACCTCTCCTTTCATGGGTAGCTGATGATGTCATATCACTGGTTGGATTCTTCGGTCTCCAAGCAAAGCTATTCCTCTGGTCGGTGATTGGCTGGAGGGTGTACTGGAGGGGGAGGGTGTCCGTTTCTCCGACTCTCTCTCTCTCTCTCTCTCTCTCTCTCTCTCTCTCTCACTGCCTGTTCATTAACCCTTTGCCTCACTTAGTCAATCTCCAATTACAGCCATGTTGTTTTTTTCTTCTTACAATCTTAGAACTTCTTAGAAAACAAAAGGAGAGAATAGTACTTTTGAGACTGTTCTCTAGCACTTTACAATAACATGTTGTTATCTGACCACTTCTGTTTTCTAAAACATTGACTTATCTTCAGAATTGTGAACCAAATGCCAATTTTGGTAAAATTACAGAATATGTCAAGTAAATGGTATTGGCAATTGTTCAAAAGAAATATGTGTACGAAAAGCTCCAGCCATATAAACAAATACAAACTATAGATGAGCCATAAGAATTTCTATATAACTGTGTTCTGGTATGATTTTGTGACAGAGGCCTAAACTGTGTGATTAATTTATTACGGGTTTGTTTTGACTATCAGGTCCCAGTGGTTCTAGACAGGCAGGCAGTAGGGAGGCAGTGTGCGCTGATTGGCCTCCCACTGAATAACAATACCCCGAACGCGGCGGCAGAGCAGGCTGCAGCCACAGGTGACCAGCTGTCCAGCTTTCTTACTCTTGCCTTAGGGACAGCTGGAGCCATCAATCTGGCGTGAGTGTGTGTCTCTTTCCCTGTCTCTCTCTCTCTCTCTCTCTCTCTCTCACACACACACACACACACGCACACACACACACACACACACTGCACTTTGCACTTCACCCTGACTGACTGGCACCCCAGTCCAGACTGTGTGAGGGTATCATAATGTGAAGACACATTTTTTGGGGGGGACAGAATAACTTTGAATGTCTTACCATGGTATATATTCACAATATGCATATTTTGTACTATCAGTCATACATGTATGTGTGTATGTAAGCATTTATGCCTACATTTGTTTATATATTGCGTGTGTACAAATAAATACATTGTGTGTTTGTATTTCTGTATTGCGTGTAGGTATACATGTTTTGTATGTATAAGTGAGAGAGATTCATTTTCACAAAAGTGATGATTATAATATTGTAGATAGCATAAATAAACCCTACAGGCATATGAAGATGTAACACATCAAACATGTGTAAATAGAGGTGTTGTTGAGGTAGTCCACACACAGCACGTGCAGCTGTGGTCTTCTTTTTTTTTGTTCCGTCCGCAGATGGAAAGTATTGAGGGCCATCATTGTGCTCTTTGTGGGGCCATCTTCCAGTGAAGTCTCTGGCACACTTTTAAAGAGTGAGCCGGTAATGTATTCAAGGCCGATTTGTTGTCGCTGGCAACAGGGACCCCTCCCCCCTGCTCATTGACGGAGGAG
Source organism: Alosa pseudoharengus (assembly GCF_046254945.1). Lineage (NCBI taxonomy): Eukaryota > Metazoa > Chordata > Actinopteri > Clupeiformes > Clupeidae > Alosa > Alosa pseudoharengus. The sequence continues at coordinate 22,664,608 of NW_027468650.1, read as the reverse complement.
GTGGTGGTGGTGATGGTAGGGGTTGGAAGAGAAGACAATCATTTGTGAGTGTCAGTGTTTGCCAAAACTTTTCTTCTTCATTAAATGGCGCTCTCTCTCTCTCTTTCTCTTGCTCTCTCTCTCTCTCTCTCTCTCTCTCCCTCTCTTAGTTGTTCAGTTATTAAAATGGAAATATATATCAGCATTTGCCAGTCATGCTCTGTCAACATTAGTGCAATTTTGGTATTTTCCATTTCAGCATGCCATCATCATTATTTCATTACATAACAAGGCCATTTAATGTAGCCCCTTTTCAGAAGAATCAAACGGCTTGTTTGTGAACGTGCACCGGCCGATGAACAAAATCCCTGTAATGACACGTTTTAGGTGGACCGTGCTGTTTGCGCCCAGTATAAACCCCCTAAGCACTAGTCAGCCCTTCTGCGGTTTGAGGCGGTGAGGTGGATGTTGATTAGTGTTGTGGTTGTGTTAGTGCCGAGTGCAGAGTTGAGTTGAGCCAATGGGGCTGAATTCCTCAGTAATCATAGGGGGGGTGGGGGTGGGGGGGGGGGCAGTGTCATACGACAGGGCCACTCAGGACTCTCAGACGGGACATTATTTGTGTCTAAATGTGCCGAGGCAACAGCAGCTAATCATAGAGTTGGGGAACGTATGTAAGTCACACTCTAAACTCTCTCTCTGACACAGGCCTACATATACAGACACACTCACTAACATTGACCTACTAATATGATACACAGACAAACATACAAACAGAACAAGCATCATAAACTCACACACACACACACACACACACTCATACATACACACACACACACACAAAAACACACCCAAACAGGCACACTTCAGGTGAAGCTCTACCCATTACAACACTACTTAAGTAAATTACGAGTGTGCCACATTTCCAGAGCTGTCTCTTGCTACGCCGTCAGACATCCGTCTCTTCACCAGAAAATCTAATGTGTTACACAACAATTACAATGGAACCGGGTGTCGGACCTTATAGTGAACTGGGTGTGTTGCTGGGAATGAAGGCAACAGTGATGACACATTACAGTACATCTTCACGTTAATTGCTCCATCTCCTTAGCCAGCTGATGTCTACAACTGTGTTGACATGGGTAAGGCACCCTGTTCACTTTCAACTAGCCAATGGCAAAAGAGAGGAGTTTCATCGCAAGAAGTGAAAGGTATAGTCTTTGTCAAGCAAATCACTGTTCCCACACATTGTGATGTCATTAGGTGTGGCCCATTTAGGTATCTGTGTGGTCAGGGGTGTAAACACCATGGCAACAGCAGCCTAGATTGTGATTCATTTGTATTAGATAATAGCCTACATAGCATAACAGGCTAAATATAGGCTTATTCCACATCTATGTGTAAAACACTCACGTTCTCATATGGGCAAAGTTTGCTCTTCTAATATAAAAAAGAAAAAAATATATAGCCTAACCAACCTGGAGTTTGGATCAAATAGATAACTAATCACTAAATCAAATGGTCTTGAATGCGTAGTGTTGAAACGTTGTTGTGTCGTCACAACTAAAATGGGATTCAAACACTGGCTGTTACAGTAATCTGACTCATCATTTCTAATGAAGCTGACTCAATGGTGCATTTTGACGGTAAATCGTGGTGGACAGAACAGAACACTGTGAACATCTTTAACAGGCAAGACTATAAACATATTAGGATATCTGCGTTAATACCATAACATTATCACCATAATACAGAATTTCTACAGTAGCCTAACTCTAGCTCAATGTGTTACAAACTGAAAGTCTACGTGAATTTCAGAGGTGACAGACCAGGGGGCGGTCACGCTATTATTGTCATTATGTAGGCTACGCTACCTTTTTAAGTATTTAGACATAAAATTGCTATGACATCTAAAATGGATATGTAATAAAAGTGATTGCTATCAGGGTGCTTCTGCGGCAGGACTGCCAGTTCAGTCGGAACTGAGGCAGGAAGCAGCGTGGGCAGTCTCTCCCTCTGTCACCGCCTGCGTCAGACGCCAGGAGGGAGTTTTCCACTGACGAAAAAGGTTGCGCTGCCGAGCAGACTGGTTCAGACAAGGGAAACGCTTCAGCTGGTACGGTGTCCATACAATAGCGAGACAAAAACCGAAGGCTCTGTGCACGGATAAAGCAACATTGTGTCGCCTGGATTACTATTATTTCATCTGCTTATTTCTTCTATTGTTACTAATGGTGATCGGATACGTTAGTCCTTGGTAAGTGTCGGGATCCACTACACTTGTAATTATGTCCAATAGGCTCTGGGGTGTAGGGTAGCCAAATAGTTTGAATGCTCCTTTTCCTATGTCACTGGAACAGATACGCTGTCGTTGTAATGATTTTTTTTTCTTAGGGAAGTTTGTTTGTCTGTGAGATGTGAGGCATCTGTTTGTCGATGTAACTTTATGCTGTTATTACACTTTTTATGCAATGTAGCAGATCTGTCGGCGCTAAAAGGGCACTATGTAATTCTTAGCGAGTGGTGCTAAAATATTAAAACCTAACATGTTAATGTTCTCTCTTGTGAGATATTAGGTTAGGTTACTAGACCTATATCGATATATTTGTCATTCAATAATTATAGCCAATATTTGACCATGAGCCATGTAATAAGGCTTACATTTTCAACCACTGTAAGGAGCGTGTCGCTTAACATAACAAACTGATAACGTTATGTTGACTCGCAGTTGTCCGCTAGTGTAGCCTGTTACATCTGGGATGACTGGTTTCTCGCAGGGGGGTGTATTTCCCATCAAATCAGACTTTATTCGCGGTGGATGCGCTCACAATTGCGATAGCCTAGACCTTGTTATCCAATAGTTTGGATTTGGTATGATAACTGCTCCTGTTAGTTGTAGCCTATGAGAGCCAAAGTAAATTGATTCCATGTAGTTCTCTGCGGTGGCGCGTCTCTCGTAACTAGAGCGACTCCTGAAGGTACTACAGGACTTTTCAGGGAGTGAGTGTTGTAATTAGCTTTAATCATTGGGATCATCGGGCTTCTATGAGCAATAGTGTGCTTGCCAGTTTGCCACCGGCAGGTTAACCAGACAGACGCGTTGTGACGTGATTGATTGCCAGTGAATTCATCCATCAGCGGTAGCCTATTAGTCGCCTTTGATGAAGACACTGATTGCGTTACAATGTGTCGCCTGTTTAATGAGCAGGTGATTCCACATTAGTTGCGTAGGCCTACCCGAGCCATGTTCATTCAGGTAAGCGTGTGTAACCTGCCTACCGAACGTAGGCGCTCGGTTACAATATTTATATCAGCCTACCTGTTGGGATTGTTTTGTTTTATCGACGATAGCATAGCCTTAGGGTAGTATAACAGTGATGCTCAGGAATTTCTGGAAAGTTCAGTTTATTTTTTAATTATCACCAAAATTATTTTCTCTGAGGCTTTATCCCTTACTTATCGCTTGTTGAAAAAAAATATTCTACTGTGCGGGCGATTTTAACACGGAACTCTGATGGTATGCTGTATTGCTGTCTCTAGCGCGACCTCACTCGCTTGTTTGTGGGAATCATGTTCTTTCAGATTATGGTCGCTTGAATGAGTCTTTGTTTAGACTCTGCTCTAATAGGCTGCTGTGCGGCTTGTTGGTTCGTCGTTTGCCTGGCTATTTTTTTTCCATGTGAAATGACTTTACTATCGTTCCTCTTAACAAGCCTACTGAGCATGTCCAGGGCTGCAATTAAATGTTTTGCTGTGTGTGCCTGTTAAACCACAACGTCTTTAAAAATATAACACTAGATCTAAAGAGCTTGATATTTAGATGTGTAGCCTACATTTGAACTGATTTTGAGTAAGAGAAAATAAGTAGAGAAAATAAATGGATTAATTATATGTTGGAAATGCAATGTGATGGAATCCTCTTTATTGAAATAAACCAGTGAGAATACACAGACTGTAGGGCAGACAGGTGTGGCTGCAAGGTTAGGGGATTAAGATACTGTCTCACTGATATCCTGTCCAATGCCACCTCACAGGTCTCACATATAGGCTAAGTCGACACACAGCCTCCTTCCTCAGATAGGCAAGTGGCGGCCAGAATCGCCCTGGCCCTTGAGTCGCTTGTTTTCACCCGAACAGGAAGTAGTAGTGTTTTTACTGGAAACCACATGCTTTTGCTGAGCCACTCTGTCTGTTTTCTTTTCCCTTCACATCTCCTCTTGTAAAACAGAGTCGGTGGTGGGGTTTATCAGTGGTTCCTTGCCACTGTCTGCTTGTCTGCTATGCTTGTCCCACCATCCAACCATCCAATGTGTTTGCATGTTCACTGGCTGTGCTGGGGCTTTTGTGTCTTGGGATGGGGGGGGGGGTGAGAGGGGTAAGCTAGCAGAGGGGTCCCATCTGTTTTGTCATTCTCCAGCATTCCTTACAGCTTGTGAGGTACCAGCGAGTGGCCCAGACAAGGGGTGACCCCTCTAACACACACACACACACACACACAGAGGGGGGAAACTTGGAGAGAGACTGACCTCCCTAGGGAGTCTCCAAGCATTAGAGACTATTGTCTGACTCATTTTCTATGAGTGAGCTAGTTAGCCAATCTCTTTGCCATGTCACAAGTCCAAAAATATAATGTCCATGCTGATCTATATGTGATTGCTTTTGTTACTTGTGTGTGTGTGTGTGTGTGTGTGTAACACACATGCAACATTTGTTTGTGTAATTTAATTTGGTTCAGCTGATGCAGTCTATGCAGGGCCAATTGGGACTTCGTTCATGCAGTTAATGACAAGCTGACAAACTCCCCAGACAGCAGTTTGCACTGGCTCTGATCTGGCCCTGATCTGTTGTGAACCGAGCGAGCCAACTCTGGTGGCGTGCATGTGTCACACACGGAGCTCTTATCAGAGTCTCTGGAAGCTATAAAGCCCAACTCGTGCTGCCACCACTTGAGCTGGATTTGTTATTTCAGTGCTATTCATGGATGCATTTGGGAATCTGGAGGAATTTGGTGTGTTTGGTTCCTCCTCAGTGAAAAGACATTAGCCATGGTAGTTTTTCATGCCCACCATCAGTAGGGGGGTGGGGCAGGCGGCGTAAGCTGCTTGTGGAATTTACGAACTACGTACTGCCAGCATCACCCACATGTGCTTGTGCAGTATGTGGTGGTCAGGCAAGAATGCAACTAACAGGCACAAAAGCAATCCTCCAGCATAAGGTCTGCATCAGGCCCTAACAGGTGTGCCCTTAAAAGGCATCTCTGGCTCTTGCGTGTGTCCCGGCAGGGACACTAGTGCACCAGAGAGCGGAGGGAGCGCATCTGGGTTCAATCGAGTCCCTTCCATCCCACATTACAGAGGGGCTCGCCCTGCCAGAATGGAATGCCTGTGGCTTGGAGGCATCGAATTATTTGTTTGTTTAAAGTCCCTCGCTGCACCAGCACTACTATCTGGGAAGGATATGCACACAAGGTTTGTGTGTGTGTTTGTGTGTGAGAGAGAGAAACTGAGAGACACAGGAACAGAATGTTTCTCTGGCAAAAGTGGACTTTTTTTTCAGATGGGCTCTTGATTGTGGTTGGAAGCAGCCATCTCTGGAGAGAGAGCTGGGGTGTTTGGTGCTGTTGAGCCACCAGGTGGAGTTTTTCTGTCTCTTTATCGCGCAGCAGTTGTGAAATTTCATGACTTCCTCATGAGTTGTATCTGGATATCACCCACCCCACCCATTAGATTGCATTCTAAGTGCTGTTACAGTACAACAGTGCACATAACGAGAGAGAGAGAGGGAGAGAAAGTGGTAGAGAACGGGGTGTAATTGCACAAAGGGGTGCTTTGATCTGCCACAGATGATTGCAAGGCGCCCACGCCCCCCCAGGTGTAATAGCTGGCTATCAACACTTTTTGTGAATGGCATGCAAATACGACGTGCAGATCGGGTTAGCGTACGTTCAGTGCTGAAGAGCTCTCTTATCAGCTGTTGACGTGCTGCTGCGTAACCAGCTGCTAGGGCAAAGTCAACTTTCCAGCACCAATTCTGTGTGTCCGAGCGAGTGTGTGCAGAAGCATCAGCTCAGTATAGCTCAAGCAGGCTGCTTGGCTGGGTTCACTCTGGCTTGATCCACCCCGGTGCTGGATTTGCACAAAGGGTTGGTGAGTCCAGCAGTTTTAACTGCAATTTATTTCAGGATTTGTATGCACCTCTGGAGAACTGTTTAGTAATCTGTGTTGAAGCTTATTGTAAAACGATTTCATTTTGGGATATGTAGGTGTGCAACTCCCATAATTTGACTTTCAAACTATATGGGTTTTTTTTTTTTTTTGTGGCTTGTTTAAGAAGATAAAATAAGTGATAATGCTATTAATGAAAATGAGTATCATCCGTTGATCCTTTGAAGAGAGTTAATGCTGTTCAAGAGTGCTTCAACAGAGAACTCCCACCTGTGGGTTTTGATAGGTGTGTGTGTTTGTGTGTGTAGAGAGAGAGAGAGGGGGGATATTTTTATACTATATACTGGATCACTGCCAAAAGGTTTTCACAGTTCCCCAGTGTTCTTTTGTTGCGCAGAACAGAGAGTTTGTGAAAGCATACCACCAGCCTCTGTTTGTAACATCTAGGCAGAGTCATCTCAACCTACCCTGCTGACCTGATCAGGTGTGTGTGTGTGTGTGTGTGTGTGTGTGTGTGTGTGTGTGTGTGTGTGTGTGTGTGTGTGTGTGTGTGTGTATGTGTGTGTGTGTGTGTGTGTGTGTGTGTGTGTGTGTGTGTGTGTGTGTGTGTGTGTGCACTATCTGTGTTTGTGGAGCTCCTCCAGTGGACGACCCTTTTATTTTCATTGCCCCCTGCGTGAGATTTATCTTTCTCAGATGGATGACAGCTGGGAATACCTCATCTTATGGTGTGTGTCTGTGTGTCTGTGTTGCCTCTGCCTTTTTATTGGTCTTTCTTAGCAGCTTTGATGGAATGACAGCGATGCATAATTTATGGAGTAGCGAAATCGCTTGCTGTTCCCCCATCTCGCCTGTCTGATCAGATCCCTCTCATCTCCAGGGCCTGGCGAAAGGTCTCGTCCTCCGCAGCCTCCACATGAGGTCCTCAGAGGTGGACGAAATGGGGGTCGCGTCCATGTTTTATTTTAATTTGTTCATTATGTTGCATCTCTTTCTGCATCCTTCTCAATCCACGTGGTTGTGCTGGAGGGGTGGGGGGGGTGGGGGGTGGTGAGGGACCCCAGATGTGACTCTCTCAGACTGTAAGGTTATGTCCTCAACCCCCCTTCCCCTCCTCTCTTCACCTCTCTCTCCCTCGCTCTTTGGGATTAGCTCCTCTTCATTGTTTCTGCCCGTTGAACAAGATTAACAAATCAATGTGTCAGGTAGGCTGCAGTCAAAAGACAATGACCCAGTTCTGACACCATAGATGCCCCCCTCTCTCCCCTCCTCCTTTCATTCTCCCTTGCCCTCCCTCTATGGCCACAGCCTTTAATTAAAACTCATCTCTCTCTCTCTCTCTCTCTCTCTCTCTCTCTCTCTCTCTCTCTCTCTCTCTCTCTCTCTCTCTCTCTCTCTCTCTCTCTCTCTCTCTCTCTCTCTCTCTCTCTCTCTCTCTCTCTCTCTCTCTCTCTCTCTCTCTCTCTCTCTCTCTCTCTCTCTCTCTCTCTTTTCTCTTTTCACTTCTTTCCTCAGGGGCATCCTTGCAGTTTTGTCTGTCCTCTTTACACAAATGTGTGTGTTGGTGTGTCAATGTTACATTGACAGGGCTTGTGTCTCTTAACGTTTTGTTTTGGGAGAGGCTTGGCGATCCATACACTCCAGGCTTTGGAGCCCTGATAAAGCTGAATGCAAATGCCTGGAGATTAGTCTGTGGTTGGAAAAAGTATACAGGTGCGATTTCATAGTCAAATGAGAAGATTGTGATCAGTCTTTTTACTGTAGCTTTATGAAGTGAAACAAAAATAATAGCATGCCATTGAAGGCTGCCTCCGTGCACCCTGTGTGAGCGAGATAGGGGGAGGGAGATCTCTCTAGGTGTCAAGGTCATCTCTTGCAACTTCTCAGAGGAAGTCCTTGAGTCTTTGTCACTGCCTCTTTGGCAGCTCACAGCTCAACATATCACTATATATAGTGAGTATATAAAGCCTTTGGTTGTCTAAACAAGGGTGCCGTAGTGCTGAATCGGTGCATGCTCAGCGTTATGAGCGAGGCCACCCCATTGGTCTCAGTCCGTGCCCTGTGCAACCGAGTCTTGTGCCGTGGCCATGCGCTGCTGCTGTCCTTGCGTAACGGCTCACATTGACTGTGGCGGCGGAGACACCGTGGCGCATGGAGAGGGACTTTGAAGTACCAGGCAATTATTATTTTATTTTTTTTATTGTTTGCTGTGGGGACGCTTACGTAATACAGGCAGATAAGGCCACTCAGGCGTGGAGTCCCATGCGGATTTACAGTTCCTTGAAAGACACTGGGGTGGGTGAGCGGGCGGTGGGGGGGGGGGGGGGGGTGGTAAGGGAGATTTGGCTGCTGGATGGGAACACCTTGGCCCTGGCACCTACTGTGTGTGAGAGCTTGGCAGTGCAGCCTGGGGCACAGATGACACTGACAGTGTCTCGCCGTCTGACACATTGGTGACATCACATGCCTCCCTCTGTGCCCTCCTGCTGTTTCTCTGCTACTTAGCTTCTACTGACTAAAAAACATTTAGAAGGAGATTCAACAGAAGGGATCTCTTGTTACAAAGTGTGTGGTTTGTTTATTTATCTCCCTAAATGTTCTCTAGTCTGTACCCACTAGTGAGTCACTTGTCTGAGAGTCTTTATTAGTATGCGTCATCTTCAGTAGAGTGTGCTTTCTTGTCTGGGAGGGGTTTGGCATGGAGGGGGTGAGTCGTTGTGTACAGACCTTACTGATGACGATCTCATCTTGAAGTCTTGACCGTCTCATTTTTTTTTCTTCCTGGAAGTGTGGTGGAGTAGACAGTCGGCCAGGGAACCAGTCAGTCATGCACTCACTTGACAGACTGGGTCATTGCTGCAAGCTTTATTTATCACCCAGATTCCAGCCTTTCAGGAACATGCGTTCTTCGGTTGTGGTCCCTGGAAACGAACATGATTTCTTTGCCTTGATGGCCTAAGAACAGACGTCACATCTGTTTATGAGGCTGTTGAACACGAGAGGGCTTCAAAGACACGGGGCTGTGCGGTTAATTAGGACACTGGAGGGAGGTGTGTGTATGTTTGTGTGACTGAGAGACAGACTTACAAGTTCTAAAGAGGCAATAACAACAACTTGAGCCCAGGAGACGAGGTCAAAAGGAAACCCTGTGTGTGTGTGTGTCCTTGTTTTTGTACACACAATGCATAATCCTGAGATCTTGCACGTCTTAATAGTCATGATCGTCCTAGTATTCTGTATCCGAGCCTCTGTACTCCTGCCTTCTTCAGAGTCCAGACACTGGCTGGGTCAGCAGGTGCAGTCGTAGGGACAAAAAAAGAGGCAGAGCTTGTAAACAAATTGATCTCTCTCCTTCTTGCTCTTCATCTCCCTTTCTCTTGATCACCCTCTCGCTCTCCATCTCCATCTCTCTCTCTATCTTCATATCCCTCTCTCTTCATCTCCATTTCTCTCTCCATTTCCCCCCCTCTCTTCATATCTCTCTCTCTCTCTATGTGGGGGAGGTGGAGTATGTATGAAGGAGTGAGCAGACAGCAGTGTAGTGACCTCCGGTGGAAAAATCAACAGATTATTCAGTGGCAGATGCTGATTCTCTCTCTCTCTCGCGCTCTCTCTCTCTCGCTCTCTCGCTCTCGCTCTCTCGCTCTCTCGCTCTCTCTCTCTCTCTCTCTCTCTCTCGCTCTCTCTCTCTCTCCCCTGCTCTCTCTCGCTCGCTCGTCAGGAGGCTTTGCTCAGAGAGAGGGGTGACCGCCTAGTGACCGAGCCCTTCTCGTTCCCCTCAAAGGATTGATTGTTTTTACTGCTGAACAAGCGGCTTCTCCTTCTGCAGCTGGAGGGAGGATGGAAGAAAACTGCGTTCAGTGGAGTTGCATAACAATCATGTTTATTATGCCAGAATCTGTATACATAGTTACTTCTTAGTGCCTCAACACACAAGCACACGCTCACTTGCTCATACCTGCAAGACTCACAGAATCTTCCAAACATGCCTGGTGTAAAACTGGTGTGTTAAGTGTGAGGTGGGGAGCTGAAGGCTACATCCTTCTTGAGGGTGCTTGTGCTAGGCTGCCATCTCTGTGTGCGCACTTCTTCGCTGCTGATCAATGCTTTCGTTTGGCTGATTGGATTTGTAAGCAGGTGAAGGGTCTGGTAATTGTTGACTTGGCCTGATTGATTGCTTCCTGTTCCCCTCGAGGCCTCCAAGGGGCTACTGAGCACGCACTCGGCGGCGCCCAATCAGAAAGGCCAGTGAGAGAGAGAACACTCCTGCTCCAGTTTGGCTCCTCGGAAGTGCCATTGTTGGAAATGTTTAACAGGCTTGGCGTGCGTGGCGGTCTGCTCGACATGTTTGATTTGATCAGAGGTCGCTGCTGGAGGTTGTTGGTTATATGGGTTGGGTTTGGTTTGGCTTGGCCCTGTTCCCAACAGCTGTTGTGTTTATTAGCCTTGAAATGTGTTTAAAGTTGAGTCTTTGTTATATAAATGGACATGAAGCACAAAGTTGATGACAAAGCGTATTGGGAATGGAGAACATGCTGTGGTCATACCAATTACACACACACACACACACACACACACACACACACACACACACACACACAGTGCCCCTGAGGCATGACATATTTTTTGCTGATGATGTCAAATTAGCATGTTTGTATGTAATGAGAAACAAAGTAATTACTATGCTAATGACATTAGCCTCAAATAAGATTGATAATTAATGTCTCCCACCCCCTCTCCATCTCCATCTCTTTTTTCTGCTGCAGATCATCTACCGCCATGAGTGGGGTTCTGAAGAGGAAGTTTGACGAGGTGGATGATGACCAGTGCTACTCCTCGTCCTCCCCGTCGTCCCTTACCTCCTCTGCGGGATGGGACTCGGATGGTGAGAGCTGCTTTTCTGACACGCTGGACTCTCCTAGTTCGCCGGCAACAGCTCCAACCAGTAAGTGTCCCATCCATCCTTTTTTTTCCCCATAGTTAGTTGATACACACGGCACACACTGCACACGCACACACACGCACACACACACACGCACACACACGCACACACACACACGCACACACACACACACACACACACACACACACACGGCCCACACACACACACACACACACACACACACGGCACACACAGAAGGCACACGTCACACACACACGGCACACACACACACACACGGCACACACACACACACACACACACGGCACACACAGAAGGCACACGTCACAAAGCTGGTCCTTATCTCTGTGAATGGGCTCCCAGTGTCCCAACTGATAAGGCCTAGGTTAGATGGGCTGCTGATTGCCATGCAGTAGTTAAACTTACACATTGCAAATGCAACCCACTGCCTCTGTGCTTGCAGCCTAACAAAATAACACACATGTCAGTTACGTTGGTAACAAGGGATTTGAAGGACCCATACATTTTTTAGCAGTAGCATTCCTTTTGGAAAGGCTTGGCAGCAAAAAAGCCAGTGTGGCTTTGTGTAAAGACTGTTGTTCTCTGTGTAGAGTCCATGCCACTTGAGGCCTGCTTTTTCTGCCCCCACTGTGCACACATGCACACATGCTCTATGGCGTCCTAAGAAATCATGGGAGGAGGGGGGCCGGGGGAGCAAGGGCAAGCAGTTGTGACGTTCCCAGGATGACTGGGCACAGAGCCAGTGAGCGTCAGTGTGGCAAAGAGCCAGTTGGTCCAGCACAGACGGGGCCTTGTCCGAGAGGCCTGTGCATACACTCGGCACAGGTGCTGCAGGAGGTCAGGAGGAGAGATGGCGGGGGGGAGGGGGAGGGGGGGGGGGGATAAGAGATGAGAGTTAATCTGGAGAGGTGTGTGTTTGTTGGGGGTGGCTGAGCATGTGTCAGGAGTCTGATGTGGTCAAGACCCTGCAGAGCTGCTCAGCCTGTCTTATTCACAAGTAGCGCTAGAGAGAATGTCTGTCTCTGAGAAAGAAAAGTTATTTCTGCTCAATTCTTCTGTCTGCGCGATCAGAGTCAGGTTCAGACATGTCCACCGGTCCGCATTGTATATTCACACCAGTAGTCTCCAGCTGCAGAAGCCAGCTAATTTTACAGATTTATTACATTAATTATCACGCTTGTCTCTGGTTGCCTTTGAAGTCGAGCCTTGTGGTCGTCTTTTGGCAGATTTTTAATTAATGTGACAGACGTGAAGGCTTTTGAGATACACTTTTTTCTTACTGAGCTAGACTGAGAGGAAGCCAGTGTTCTTAAGAATACAGTCAAGGACCGAGAGTATGAAGTAGAATTCCCAGTGAGAGATTTGGAGTAAAATGACAAAAAGCTGAGCTGGAGTCGAATGGAATAATCTGATCTGTCAACAGAAAATCAGTGAGCTGGTGTTCTGGTTCTAGTTCTGCTGGTGCTAGAATTCATAGAGAGAAAGGGACAAACAATTTTGCTGCTGTTGCTCAAATGTTGTGTTCCTGCTGTGCTTTGATCTCCATAGAGCTTTTATGTTGACTGTGTCTCGCATGAAAATGGCCTTCCGGTGTCTGATGGGTAAATGCGTCTGTGGGAGAAGTGGTGCTGCCTGCCTGTTGACAATGACTGGTGGTCCTGTTGTGCTGTGAGGGTGGGGGGTTGTTTGTCAGGGTTGTCGAGGCATATAAAGTTGGGCAGAGTGGCCTCTTATTCCCAGCCTCTCTCTCTCTTTCTCTCTCTCTCTGTGTCTCTCTCTCTCTCTCTCTCTCTCTCTCTATCTCTCTCTCTCTCTCTCTCTCTCTCTCTCTCTCTCTCTCTCTCTCTCTCTCTCTCTGTGTCTGTCTCTCTGTCTCTCTTGCTCTCTGTGCGCTTGCATTTGGCCTTCCCTGCTCTGCTGTGCTCTTACAAACGTTTACACACTGGTTTGAGATTCTGGCGGTTCTGCTTCCGATGCTCCCAACAGTCGCCGCCTGCCAAAGGGAAATTCCTGGCTGGGCTGTTTGTGTGAGGAGAAGCTTAGTGTGCTGGTTATCCCATATCACCTTTGCGGGTGAATTCTGAGAACTTCACCCTTAAATATCTTTTCATTGTCTTTAGAGGAATGTTTTTACAAGATTTGTGGTCATCATGACCTAATAGGCTTACTATTGCCTCAGTAGTGCTAGTACTCACTGTGGAATGGTAGTGGTGGTTCATTTTGCTGTGTGTAGTCTGCCATCTAGTGGTCCTCTGAGAAATCGCGTCTCATTAGTTGGAGGGCATTTACTTGAGACACTCTCTCTCCCCCCTCAGCACTGGTAAACTTCACATCAAATACTTGCCTGCATGATTTCTGAAGAGCAGCTCGCTCACTCTCTGTCTCTCTTTATTTTAGTCTAGAATCATTTCATTGAATTACTTTTAGTGATTTTGTTTGACTGAATTAGTTCTCTCTCTCTCTCTCTCTCTCTCTCTCTCTCTCTCTCTCTCTCTCTCTCTCTCTCTCTCTCTCTCTCTCTCTCTCTCTCTCTCTCTCTCAATATTGTTAAAGCATTAAACATTTATCTCTTTCTCTCTCTTCCAGCAACGTCCATCCTTAAGAAGTCAAAACGGACGAGGAGGGGCAACGTGCAATTTGACCAGGTGGAGGTGTACTTCTTCCCACGGTGCCAAGGCTTCACCAGCGTGCCCAGCCGTGGCGGCTGCTCCCTGGGCATGATGCAGAGGCACAGCGCCCAGCGCAGCTACACGCTGGCAGAGTTTGCCGTGGAACAGCGCCTCCTGCGGCGTGAGAAGATGAAGCACCGCATGAGGGAGGAGAAGCTGGAGGCCCTCAGGCACAAAGTGAGTTTGGGGGCAGCTGCTTGTTCTAGGGATCAAATTCCGATTTCATGGTAGCTTTTTTTTTGTTTCTTCATACATGTTAAGACCATGTTTTTATTCAGGTGACTTCTGAATAAATAAAGCATCTTTTGTGTCAAACATAATAATTCTGCATCATGGTGTAGTGTTCATTGTTAGTTATTACATTTTTTTCATTGTCTTACTTTAATAAGAAAACTGTATTAATATAAAATTTCATATATTTAAAACATCAGCCTGAGGACTGTTGTAACTTCTCTTGCTGTTAAGCTTAGAGACTTTTGTTAAAGTGTTTCCTCGACTTTCCTTGCCCCCAGCTGACGAAGAACGGTACTCAGGAGTCGGAAGAGGCCGACCAGCTGACGCTGGACGACATTCCTGAAGACGAGATCGACCTGAGCGGCGTGAACGTGGACGACGGTTCTTTCCTGCAGCCGTTCCCGTCCAAACGGCGACACGCACTGCTCAAGGCCGCCGGCGTCAAGAAGATCGACAAGGAGGAGAAGCGCCAGCTGCACGAGCTGAGGCTTTCGCGGGAGAACTGCGGCTGCGACTGCCAAGTGTTCTGCGAGCCCGAGACCTGCAGCTGCAGCCTGGCAGGCATCAAGTGCCAGGTGAGGAGTCCACCTGTGCCTTAAATCAGGACAGATAGCACACCTGTAGCTATGTGATCCTGAAGGATTGAACTGTAACCATTTACACTGACCCGAGACAGTACTGAATGGTGCATCAGGGTTTTTTTTCTTTCATTAGGCTATTCATGTTGCAGGTGTGTCTAGAACTCAGTACAGCTGTAAAGTAGATGTAATGATATTGTATTTTCTGGTACAAACATACTGTGTAATAATATATTTAGAGACATTGTTTAATCTTTTTGATTGTTTACCCTAGAAGGGGAGATTGGTAGTTAGTATTAATGATATGCACCACTGTTTACATTTCAAAGCTGCTCTCAGAGAGATGTGATGGAACTGAATTATTAAGCCTTTAATGTTTGGGTTGTTGTTTTCTTTGTCTCAGATGGACCACTCGTCCTTCCCCTGTGGCTGCTCAAAGGACGGCTGTGGGAACACGGAGGGCCGCATCGAGTTCAACTCGAGCCGCGTGCAAACGCACTACATCCACACCATCATGAAGCTGGAGCTGGAGAAGCGCCTGGAGGAGCACTCGGACCAGGGCGACCGGTCCCCGCCCCCTCAGGAGCATCACGCGCAGGAGTCCCACCCCCACCAGCAGACATCAGCACCGGCCATGCCCGATGTGCCCACTTTCCACTTCAGCTCAGAGCTGACATCGGTCGGGGAGAACAGCTGCAGCAGTGACATGACGGACACGTCAAGCTCGTCGGGCCAGAGTGAGGACTCTGAGGAGAGTCCTGCGGTCGGGGAGCACTCTCCGCTGGACGTGGACGAGAACGGCCTCACGCGCATCCTCAGCTTCACCGACACCGACAGTGAGGATGCCAACTGTGGAAACGGTGACATCCGACATGACTGCACCAATGATAATGACAACTGCCAGAAGAGAACCAAGTCATCATCAACAATGACTACAACTGGCTTCAGCATCTTTGGAACATGTTCGGAGGACAATGACAACTTGTGTGCCACATTCTCAGGCAGGCACGCGGACCTAGACGACAACAGGTCCTCCTCCATGTCTGAACTCTTAGACGAGAACGCCAACCAGGGCAACGCATTATTCCACAGCTGCACGGTCCCCAACACACCTTCACCGTCGTTCGACCACTCGTCCAGCTACATGGACCTGAGTCTGTCCTCGGAGTCAGACCTGGAGTTTTTCGATGGCTTCCCCTGCCTGGGCCCCAGCTCACTGTACAACTCCCTCAAGGAGTACGAACACATGGACAACTTTTTTCAGTTCCAGTTGCCTAGCTATCCCAACCTGCCCCAGGGCAATGACCCAGGGACCTGCCTCCTGGAGTCTCTGATTGGCCTATCAGAATCGGTTCCAGAGCCCCCGCCTACTTTCACAGACAATCAATTGCTGGAAGAAGCTATGAAGTTGTCTGTGATGGAATCTGTAAAAGTCTAATGTGAACCAAGATTGTGAAATGGACAGTATTGTACATATTTAAAAAAAAAACTTTGGGGACTGGATGTGCACATGTATTTACTTTGATGTGAAACATTTTGATGGCTTTGATGTCACTTGCCCCCTCCTGGTATTGAGATTTCTCGTTTGCCTTTTGAAACTTCAGCAGAGCAGTATGTTTAAAGTCATGATCCAATCGGTAGCTAATATTTGTATTGATATGGGGGAAGCCAGCAAGGTAAAACAAAAAAATAATAATTGGCTTTTGAAAGCTCTATGCCCACGGATCAGGGCTCTGGGTATCCCAGTTGGTTTCCCCCGAAGCTTAATTGGTCAGCTACATTTAATTTATATTGTCTTCAGAGGGGGCACGGGGGAGGAAGTCTACCAATATCACAGAATGTGAACCTCAGGGAATTGTTCTAGCTTTTGAAAGAAGCGCTTGGAGACCTGTCCTTTAGATGGGAACTCTTGCTTGACTCTTCAATGGGGCTTTTCACCACGGAAACGATGCCAACATTTTCAAGGCCTAATTTTAAGAAACCTTAATTTTTTCAATCACAAAGCTAGAGGTGAACTCCAGATCCCTCATGATGGCGAACTTAAGAATCTGATATATGGTACACAGTTCCCCCAAAGGCTCCTCAATCAGCACTTTATCTTTGAAGATAGTCATGAAATAAACAAAAGTATAAGGCAGAGGAGCGTGTCTTCATCTCCTTTTGTGTCTTTGAAGTCGAGATTGTTGTAAACTGCCTCTGATGATGGGTCAACAGTTCAGAAGTTTACCAGCTAGAATTACTGAGCTTTTTTTATTTATTGTCAAACCAAGAATATTACCGCTGTAAATCATTCAAAAATGATAGTATAACTAATATCTATTATCAATATCGCTTTTTATTTATTCCTTAAGTTTTATTAGTTTTCTTTTTTTAATTTATTTCTCTAAACACCGATTCAAAGATGAGCATTGTATAACCAGCTAATGCAACCATTTCTATTTTGTCCTTAATGTTTTTTTTTTTATCCTTGTACACTTTGTTCTTTTCTGTGAATGGGAAAGATGAGCATACAAGACGTATTTAATAGTCTATACTATTTCACATTTTTAACATTTTTATTAAATTATTCCTCACTTCAGCAGTAATTTAATTTATTACATTTTGGGGGCAATAACAGAGGGATGTGAAAAAGAAAAGTTTACTATTATGTGCCTGTTCATCAAAGGAGCCATGTTTGCCCATTTCTTGTACACAGTGGTTGTTTTCCAGCAGTTGGATTGGACTAAACCTACCTATCTGAAGAACTGTGGGTCTGCATTATAGCTTATCATGTAGCTAGGAACTTATACTAAGATTTTCTAACTAATTTGTGTAGATGTAAAAAAAAAAGAATTCTAATCTGTATCAATGATAAATTATTTTATTAAAAAATGAAATCTGCAATTTTCTTCAAATATTGACACATTTGTAATATATTAATATAGAAAAAAGTATATGAAGACCCTTCATTATTGGGTGAAAGGCCTTTTACAAAGCCCCTCTATGGGGGTAGATGGTCTTCTATTAAACTAAAAACTATGTAAATTTGCTAAGCCAAATTTGATTGTACTCAGAATGTTGAGATATAAACAACTGATCAACCTAACTGTGGCTGTAAATTATTTTCTCTTTTTTCTTTTTGGATCAAGCCTGCATATATTATGCAACTTGTACCATATTATGCAAAACTGTTGCCTGTGTTTGTTTTCATGATAACCTTAAGGCAGATGGAAACTTATTGCTATTCGCCCAATAAGGTGTGATTGGAAAATCACTAGACCAATACATATTCCCATTCAAATGTACATATCCCATCAGAAACATGTCCTGTTCCAACCACAAGTTCTGACTTTATTGGGAGAAGATGCATGTGGGACCCATACATATGTTAGTCTGAGTGGCATAATTTCAAAGAGCAAAATGCACAATCTGAAAAGTATTTGCCTTTTGCTTTCCTTTGCTGTTCTTGAATTCTATTTCATGTCCAAGTGGACTTTGTTTTTTTATTATTATTTTTTAAACACTTTCCCATGAAGATATGAAAACAATGGGTATTTCTTGAGCGTGAATTATTGTATGTTTTCAACAACACTGCTTTTTTGAAGTGTTTCTTATGTTTGCCTTTTTTGTTGTACATATTTCTTCAGCTTCAGTGGTACTACAGAGCAAACAATGCTGCTTTTTATATTTTCACTCTTTAACTGTTAAAGCTGTTCATTTCAAATCATTCAACAGTAGTTTGTCCCTGCAAATAAAACAGTTCAGCTTTTTTCTTAAATTATCTGACTTCTGACTCTTTTGTTATAATTTCAGTACATTTCTTAGAATGGTTTACAGTTTACTGAGCATGTTTGGACCAATTCATGTTTTGTAAAATAGTGTTTAACATATAAATTAAGGGAAGTCTACTTCTTTATACACCAGTATCAAACTATCAAACAACTATCTACTGTGGTATCATATAGCCATAACAACCTTTTGCCAGATAAGCAACATCCAGCTTTAAAATACTGGCTTTTTTGCCATCCATCCTCAAGTCTGGAGGTAACTCGGGACTCTTGCCTGTACCCCAATTTAAGCCACTGAATTTTGAAGATTTCTCTGGATGATACAGTGGTGGCTTAATTCCCACACCGATTGATATCTGCCTTAATGCTTGGTTTGGAGTATCCTACATCTCGTGCAGTGTTTCTCAAAGTGTGGTCTGCAGGGCTATCCCACGTGGTCCACGAGCAGACGTAAAATATAATATAGATAAGTTGTTTGCAATATTGAACTAACTTGTATGTTAATCCAAACAGTTTGACGGATCTTCAAATCTTGCATAGCTAATCACAAGGTTCAATACATTATTTGAGTAATCAAGGTTATGGAGTCAAAGATCAAGGTCCTTTGCAGTGTTTGCTCAGTATCTTCCAAGTCTCTTGAGGGATCTTCATCAAACCTACCATAGTTAATAATACACTAGATTGCCTGGTTGGATACTAATGCTCACAGGGTCAAAGGTCAAGGTGTGAGGTAGGCCTACTACTTAAAACATGTTTGGGGCATAAATGTGGGTCTTAAAAAATCTGAATATCGTGGAAAGGTTCATTTATCCCCCCTGATGTATCTCAAAAAGTGAATCTCCAGATGAATTAGATATAAATTGAAATATTTCAATCCATTTTTTGTTTTAATTTTTTGTTTCTATGGCTTACAGCTCATGAATACAAATGAGTATCTCTAAATATTAGAATGATATTGCTGCAGTTCACTGGGTGCTTGACAAGTATAATCATTCTATGTTGTTTTTTATATGTTTTAATTATTACTTTTTAAACACTTTTAAACTATTGCCATATGTGTTTTAATTATTATTTCTTAAACACTTTTAAACTATTGCCCTTTTATACTTTTATGTATTATTACCTTGTGTGTTTTTTCTTTTTTATTCTTTTATTCTTGTGTTTATTGTTTATGTATAGCACATTGAATGTAGCCTGGCTCCGTCTGTCAAACTAATTTAAAGTAGTTAATTTAAACACTCAATACTTAGTTGGACTGATTTTGCACAAATTACTGCATCATGCAGTGTGTAGTATGGGGTGTTATGTGTTGGTAATTGTCTGGTACCAAAGTTAGCTGGAAACTCAGTCAAGATGAAGGTCAATCAAGAAACAGGTTTATTCTTGTCAATGAGGCGCGTCAAGTGAGAATACAGCTTTCAGCTCGGAAGCTTCGACTACAATTCTAAAGACTACAGGAAGAGGCTGGCCTTTTATGCTCAATTTGTAGGGGTGCGGTTCACGTGGTGGTCATAGGTACAACGTCCTATGATTGGCTTTCTCTTCCCGCCGTTTCCGTCAGCCACACCCAGACACACCTACACACACCTACTTGATATTAAAGCGATGGTTCGGAGTAATTTCACAAACGTTGATGCAGCGGTATAGTAGCAGATAATCAGGCAAGTCTTATTTAAATAAACTCCTGGTGCACTTACAAACTTTCTAATGCCTCGTTATTGGACTAAAGGTCGTAGTTGTACTACTGCAGAAGTTTCGTACCATTCAGGGCATTATTAGTGGGGTAATTTACGAGATAAAAGTTGGTTCCATCATGACTGCAGAACGTCATTAGTTTCTGACAGCGCTACTTGACCAGGGCTCGACCAAGGGAAAAAAGGTTCTGGGAGGGTGTTTGGCTCGGGGTCATGGTGCAAAGAACCCTAGGGTGAAATTACTCCGAACGCTTTAATATATTAGGCAGGCTCCTCAGGTAGAAATGTTATACAGGATGTTCTAAACATTCTTACACTTAATTCATTGTACTCCTTGTACTGAGACTATAAAAATGATACCAAACATGAATACATGTACAGTTAATAACACAAACATATAATTCAGCTAAAGTTAACTCTAAGGTCTTTGTCTAACCCAAAGACAGAACAAAGGAGATTGTGGACAGATGGTAGGAGCAAATGGTGCCCAGCCAGTGGGGAGCATTTCACACCTACATCTGCATTGAATAAATCAAAGGGAAAGGGAGAGAATACTCTCTAAATGAAAAGAGGCCGTTTACACGACACCGCCGGGTGGATTTTCTCTTACCGCTTTCACACCTTTAACGACTCCGGCAAGAAAAAACCTTGCGTGTACACACAGAGGTGTAACCGGCTAAATGTGCTGTAGTGCATATGCCAGACCAGTCAATGGCGCCGCTGTGCAGAAGCTTCACGATAA
Source organism: Alosa pseudoharengus (assembly GCF_046254945.1). NCBI lineage: Eukaryota > Metazoa > Chordata > Actinopteri > Clupeiformes > Clupeidae > Alosa > Alosa pseudoharengus. Next base: position 22,643,860 of record NW_027468650.1, on the reverse strand, counting down.
TTTCGTGAATCGCGTAGAAGAAAACATTGTTATAACCGTTTGTTAGGTTATTCTACTGGTAAAAGGCTGCATTGACTTTGGACTTGATAAAAAAACACATTGGACCAACACCAGCATATGACACGGCACCCCAAATCATCGCTGACTGTGGAAACATCAAACAGGACTTCAAGCAACTTGGATTCTGTTCCTCTCCACTCTTCCTTCAGACTCTTGAGACCTTGATTGGACCCTGATATCCAAATTAAAAGCAACATTTGTTTTTATGTGAAAAGAGGGGTTTGGACCACTGAGCAATGGTCCAGTTCTGTCTCTTATTAGCCCAGGTAAAACACACTAATGGTCTCTGATTCAGGAGTGGCTTGACACTAGGAATATGCCACTTGTACATGGGCGGATTATGAACCTTCGGGCCCCTGGGCCCAGATGTATTAAGGGCCCCCCACTAATTGTCGCATATGTGGGAGGGGGGGTTTGGGGGTCCTCCGCCAGAAAATTTTTAGTTTGTTTGATGTGATTTCCTGTATTCTGGTGCATTTTGGGGATGGCCAATACTAAATTCAATCAGATTCATAGCCTACATCCTGATTTGTTGATATTGAGGCAATGATTCCATGCAAAGGCTTGGGCTTCAGGGCCCCCTGACCCCTTGGGCCTCTGGGCCCGGTAGGCCCATCCAGTAATCCATCCCTGCACTTGTAGCCTATTTCCAGGACACACACATCTGTGCATGATGGCTCTTGATGCAGACTCCAGCCTCAGTCCACTCCTTGTGAAGTTCCCCCAAGTTTTTGAATCGATGTTGCTTGACAATTCTCTTAAGGCTGCTGTCATCCTTGTTGCACACCTTTTCCTACCACACTTTTCCATTCCAGTCAACTTTCCATGAATGTGCTTTCATACAGCACTCAGTGAACACCCTGCCCACCTTCTGTGGCTACCCTCTTTGTGGAGGGTTTCAATGAGGGCCTTCTGGAAAACTATCAAGTCTGCAGTCTTTCCCATGATTGCGGTTGTGTTTACTGAATCAGACTAAGAGTTTAAAGGCTCAGGAAACCAACATTTCTGTATTATAACCTCTTTATTCTAATATTTTGAGATACTAATTTTTGGTTTTAATGACCTGTAAGCAATAACCTAGCCTCGTGAGACCATCCTGATCTCGCGAGCTTCAGGGTTTCACTCGCAGATCAGTCTGGATACTTTCCGTTAAAGAGAATTTGGAGCAGTTCACCAAACGAACGTCCAATCAGCGTTGGCTTTGAGGCGGGTTGAGGTGTGACGCAACGAACAACATGACGGCATCCACAGAGATGAGCATAGCTATCGCGCAAGTTTTATTCAAATTAGAAAGTATTCCTGGGTAAGCTGTGAAGCTATGAGTCTCAGCCATGCAGCTGGGAGGAATGAAAAACACAGACATCCTCCACGGCTGATTCCAGTTCAAAATGGAGGAATATACTTTCTTCAGAAGTGTAGGGCCTACCGTGAAAACTTGATGTGAATTGTCGTTGATTAGGTTCATGTCACATACAAATGGTAAGTTAAAACATCTTAACGTTAGTCACGTTACCTAACTTAATTGTATGTTAAACGAAGGCATTAGAAGAACACTTTGTTCATCTAATTGGTTGATTTGGCCCGTCGATAACCAACAAAGGTAGTGATAGACAGATGGTTTATCCAATCAGCTAACCAGTATTTCCGCCCCTTCCCAAAAGTTCTTCAATGAAAAGTTCCCAGATGGATATGCGGAGCAAATCCATCTGGCGGAGTCAGGTTAGCAATAACCATCAAGATTACAACAAAAATTGGCTTGAAATATTTCACTTTATATCTAATGAATCTAGAATATATGAAAGATCCACTTTTTGAACTCAGTTAGCGGGGAAAATGAACTTTTCTACGATATTCGCATTTTTTGAAACCCAAAGACCAGGTCGTTTCTATTTTATATCTATTCAAGTTCCACGTGCATACCGTAATTCACATCTCAGACTGAAGTTTGGTATGGGCCCTAGTGGGGAATAGAGACATGACAGGTGGGCCACTTACATTTTTCCAATCATCCTCGATATTTGCAAAACAGTAAGTGCATTTCTCAAAACAATTCGTACAAACACCATGGATTACCTGCAAAAGCCAGTCTCTTGCTCAACATCCTTAGTCAATGAACATGTCAGAATGACAAATCCTTGTGTCATTGTGTACGCCAAAGACAGTCAAATTGCTTAGTCATGTTGTCAATATAACAGTGTACTCTGGAGGGATTTTCTGATGTAAACTATGGCTATGGTTTTGATGATACAGTTTTTTTCAGTCGCTTTGGTGCTTTTCTCACATCACCATTAACATTTGCACAGCAGTTACTCCATTTCTCAAAACAATTTAGTGCAAAATGCAAAACCTAGTGGATAACCTGCAAAAGCATGTCACTTGCTCAAAATGGGTAGTTCATTCCTCAAAAGCAAGTATTCAATGCACTCAAAACTATGAGTGATGATGAGTGTCATCAAAATGAGAAGTCTTGACACCATCGTTTATGAACAAGATAGTCAAATGGCTTTGTCATGTTTTCATCATGACAGTTTATTCTCTCAGTGTTTTCCAATGCTCACTGGAGGAATGCGACACTGGTGGAATGCGACACAACAAAATGAAGTGAAGTGCTAGTGGATCTGTAACGGTACAGATCCACTAGCGCACTTCACTTCATTTTGTCGTATGGCATTCCACTCTAGTCCTATGGGTGACGTCAAGCGACTTTAACGCGCCCGCAAAGCATTCCGGGAAGGCAGCGATGCATTTGAAAATATGTCACGCGTCAAAAAGCTGGGCGAAGCCCATCTTTATGCAAATGAATCCGTTGAACGCGAGGCGACTCTCCAATGAAAGGACGAGGTTGTAGGTCCTTTGTTCTACCACAACGGTGCCTGTGATTTGGTTCCGCTTAAAAGACAAATAATGTTTTAACGATCTCTTCCACGACCACCTAGTAGTCCATAAAACAAACGAAACTAGGATTTGGATTCATATATTGACTGTTGGTGTTTCTGGTGAGGATTTGAGATTGCATTGAGTAGTTTAAATAAAACACGATTTTGATAGTTTGTTTAGGGACCGTTCGTTATTTATAAACGGGGTCACCGGAGGAAAATAGGGGAGGGTCATGTCTTTTTATTCTTTGTTGAGGGGAGGGTCACCTAACTTTTTTTTGTCTAGAAGGGAGGGTCACCCATCTTTTGTATTAATGAAAACAGCAAAAAATCAAAGTGGCTTGTTTGATTGTTGATTTCTTTCGCCATATAACGTTCTCTTTCGTTCCATAGCTCTGTCAACATTGAACAATGAAAAATAAGGGAGATTTCCCGGGTTTCTCACGCAAAATACGGAAAATGTCAACATTCGTCCCCATTAACGTTGAAAGGGTTGGAGCAACAAAGTAGCCTACTTTATTCACGCCTAACAGCCTATATCCATTTGGTCAACTTTATCCAGCCCTAAAAAAGCTAAATTTAACTTTGGTTTACTTGTAGTTTACCGTGTAGCCTAACTTTAAACAGTCTGCATGCTTAACATAGCCTAAAGCATACTTGTGCTTCATTCATCCACACATCCAGCTCCTAACGTTTTGACAAGCATTTCTACCAATTGACCTTGTTCCTGCCCATCTCTAGCTTTGCTGTCTCCATCCTTTCTGTTTTTGTTGTTTGCAAAAAAATATATTGTATTTATTGGTAACCAGCAACAAGTGCAATTTGTTATTCGCTGTCATTCTCTCTCCTGCCAACAAAAACGTTCCAAGTAGCAGTGTGTAATTCTGCTTCATAAAGTTGAACAAATACATTTGGTCATATAAATAGCCAGTTTATGGTCTACAGTGTAGTTGTTAAGTTATGGTAGGCCAACTTGGAGTGAATATACAGGGGGAATTCTTTGTCTAGCTGAGTAGCCTGGCAGGTGCGCACGTAGCCTACGGCCGAACACTGCAAGCGCTAATAATTCGTGCTCTCACGACAACCACGTCGTTAACTTAAATAGGCCTAACATCACTCTGAGTTCGCATTCAAGCAAGCAAAACGATGATTTGAATACATCTGTTTCTCTGGAAGGGCAAGGGATAACAACAGGACAACACAGAGACAGGCCAGAATGCAGGACTAATGTTATGAGAGTATTACACTAATATGGGATATTCTACGGAAAAATATATTAAAACGGCAAGACAGCGGGGAAACGTTAAAATGATAAACCCGGAAAAAGTTGGCATGTTAGGTATTTTTCGGTCCCTGTGATTATTTGTGAAATTGTGCAAACGGTTTTTCAAGTCATTTGAGAAGGAAGAAGTGTAGCAAGCTCCCAAATTGACGCTCGTCTGAGAAATTGAGTTTTGGATAATGTTCAGCTTCGGCAGCTTACAATAACTGAGGAAGCCTAGAGACGAGTCCATAGCAACAAGTTCATGTGTTGAATTTGTTATTACCCAGTGTGCTTTGTTGAATGGTCTCAATGCTTTATTGTTTTATTTCATGTGAATAATTACTAGAGGAGTAACTTTTCAAGTAGGCTAATGCAGTTGCAGGAAGTGTGCATTTAGTTTCCATTGTGTTTCCACAACAATATTAGTGAGTAAATACTGAAATGGCCACCATCTTGGTGAAGTATGATGTGTAAGATCAGAAAGCAGAGGTTGAATTTAGGGCGGTAGCATATGTAGCATATGTTGATGTGTCTTCATAGCACGGAAGAAATTGACAATTGGCCAGAGAGGGTGATGTCATTTTTGAAAATACTGCTGGAGGGTCGTTGAAATTTATATATCAGGCAGGGGAGGGTCATGCAAATTTTGATCGAAGCACTTAAAATCCCTCCGGTGACCCCGTTTATAAATGACGAACAGTCCCTTAGGCTATTAATGTGTTGTATACTGTTAAGTACATGCCTAAAATTGTGGTCCATTTGTGGAAAAACACTTAAGAAACGTTAAAACGAACTGAATATGAGCTGCTAACTGACATTTTAAACAAAACGCCAACACATGACTGAACGAGGGAAGGCAGCGCGACCCCATGCGTATGTCGTGTCATGCAAGTGGATCGGTACCGGCTCCTACACACAGCTGCGTGTGTGGCGCCATAGAAGGTTGTGGCTGTTGTTAAGTACTTTGTTTCTTGTTTTGGTCAGACCCCCCATTCTTATTTTTGGTCTTTTAGAATTAAGACTCACAATATGCAGTACCGGAAAGTGTCATGGGGTGGCGCTGTGAGATAACGCTGGTATTAGGTAGCCACTAGCCAGCAGCAAGTCTCGGTTAGTTATTCGAAGCCAACGAGACGAACGAGTATCAAGCCACTCATGCACTTTTGTTTTGATGCTTTATTTGATTTCAGGTGAGTCCGAAATCACAGGAAGGATATATAATTAATTTGTTAGTAATGTGTGTAATGTGTGAGCAGATGATACACGCTGTAAAATGTGTTCACTCGTTAAATACATGTTTATTTGTAATCGATGCTAGCTATCTGCTCGAACCAGTAACTAGCCATCATAGCCTGATGTGAACGAGTAGGCTGGTTGGGATATTTGCGGGTGATTATGCGAACGAGAATGTTAATGCATTGCTGTTTGTAATGCGAGTTAATGTTGATGTAAAACAATAAGTCTCGGTTAGTTATTCGAAGCCAACGAGACGAACGAGTATCAAGCCACTCATGCACTTTTGTTTTGATGCTTTATTTGATTTCAGATCAAACTTTAAAAAAATAAAATATGTGGCACTGAAGAATATTGTCTCTTCTCTGCGTGTGCAACATATTTTTGGCGAGCCAGCCAGGAGAAGACTTCTGAGTACTTGAGGAGACGGTATCCGGACGGACACTCCTGCTTAGAGAAGAAATCGGAAGATATGGAGGAATTACAAGACACTGTGAGCACAAAGCTACTGACACTGCAAACTCCTGATCTCATCAAAGTGTGCTATCACATTAAATGCAGCAAACCTGTGGGTGGATTTGAAGGACAGTCTAGGCGTGCATTGACAAGAATGGTGGAGAGGAGTTTGGATGAGATTGAGGCAAGTGAAGAAGATGCTGAGACGTTCTTACAATTCCTCAGAGACCTCTTGTCATTTATGGAGACATTGCAAGAAAAGCCAAATAAAACACCTTCAGACCCCAAAGACAAGAGCAGACAACAAGAGCTGGAGCAGTTAAAAAAAGAATATGCACAGCTGCAACAAGCACAGTCAGCAGCACAACGCACTCTGGAGGTACAGATAGAGGCCTTAGAGGAAAAGCTGAAGCTGAAAGACCCCACAGCCCCAGTGACTGGTCCGGTGCCTGAGGTTACCCTCAGAAAGGAATTCAGAATCTTTGGACAGATCGGAGAAGCCGGCCAGAAAGAAAAACTCTCCTACACAAGCCTCACCAACCAGATCGAGTCAGGTCTAAAGAAGGGCTACACTGAGACGGAAATCATTGAGGCTGTCATAAGGGCAGTGAGTCCTGGCCTTCACTTGAGAGAGCTACTGGAGATTAAGCGAAACATGACACTTCAGTCATTGAAGACCATATTGAAGGGGCATTACAAGATTGATTCATCGTCAGATCTGCTGCATAGGCTAATGAACATTACTCAAGAACCCAAAGAGTCGGCCCAGAACTTCTTGTTCAGGGCAATAGAATTGAGGGAGAAATTACTGCGCACATCAGATGATGATGAGGTTGATGAGCAATTTAGTCTAGAATTAATACAAAAGAAATTCCTTCGCTCTGTAGAGACTGGACTTCTAAGTGACTCAGTTAAATTTCAGATAAAGCCTTATCTCAGCAATCCCAACATTACAGATGAGGAGCTGATAGAGAAATTAGGTGAAGCTGCAAATTTAGAGTTTGAAAGACAAAACAAGCTGAAAAAAACAGTTGTACCAAGACCCCTCAAACTGAATGAAATACAGACAGGGACACATGATCCAGAAGAAGAAGCAGTGGGGAAGGAGACAGCTACATCACGGGAGAAGAAAAAGCAGGGACAGTGCAAATGGGCTGACATGGATACCACCAAAGCGATTGAGGACCTCAGAGCAGATATGAAGGAAATGACGAAGATGTTCTGTGAGACAATTCAGGCAACCAAGACAGTCACATATGCAAACGTGACACCACTGCCAGCTGAGAGGCGGCCGAGGGGATGCAGACCATGCCAAGATGCGCAGAGAGGTGAGACATGTAGTCACTGCTATCGTTGTGGGCAAGATGGGCATCTCTCTCGGGGATGCAGACAAAGAAGACCAGCACAGGGAAACGAGAGGGGGCTGCTGAACCGGGACCCCCAGTAGCCCACTCCCCCTCCTGGTCCCATGGAAGTTCAGCGTTCCTACAGGCCTCACAACCACCCCAAGCTAAGCATAACAGTAACGAGTGTGATATGCATAATGACACTGTTGAAAGCACCATTGCCGGCAATGCCAGCCGCCTTTCCCCTCAGCATCAAGCCAGACTCCTGGATCTTATCGGAAAGAGATGCCTGGTTCATTGCCAGCTGGATGATGTCATTGTGGAAGCCTTATGGGACACCGGGGCCCAGGCTAGCATTATAAATGATGGTTGGAGGAAGGAACATCTACCCACCAGCATTGTCAGACCAATTGAAGAGCTCCTGGGGCCGGGAACACTAACTGGATTAGCTGCAAATCAGACAGAGATCCCGTTTGATGGCTGGGTGGAGGTGAGATTTTGTTTGAGCAGTGAACCTCACACCAGGGAAACACTGCAGGTGCCCATGCTGGTGACAAGTGACTCGAATGTAGCAGAAAATCCAATCATTGGATTTAATGTTATTGAGGAGCTGATTAACAGATGGGACAAACAGCGATCAAAGCTGAATTCAGTTCAGGTTGTAAGCCAGGCCTTCTCAGTGTCTGCTAAAACAGCAAGGTCAATGATAAACCTCATGCAGACTGCAGATACAGATGGAAACGTGGGGACAGCATGGACCAGCAAGAAAAGTGTACACCTGGCTGCTGAGCAGATAACCACCATCTATGCTCGGGCACGTGTCGGTGAACAGTTCTTAGGTGAGAATCTGCTATTTGTGCCATGTATGTCCACACAAATGCCAGAGGGTTTAGTCATGCAAGAAGGCCTTGTTAGAGTAACAGGTGAGAGAATGATCTATGTGCCTGTGTCCATTGCTAATACCAACATGCATCGAGTGACCCTTGGCCCACGCCTGATGTTGGGCCACCTTCAATTGATAAAGACAACTTACCCAGCTACAACGGAGCTCAGCCAAAGAGATAAAACTCAGAGCGAGCTGGCAGCTCACTGGACACAGCCCACAATACAGCAATGCGAGGTAGCCCTCACCACAACAGGCTCACCACACCCTCAGACACCACGGCCAACCCAATATGACCCACCTGTTAAGCTAGACCATCTTAGTGAAACACAACAACAAACAGTGAGACAGCTGTTGAGAGAGGAATGCAATGCATTTGCTTTTGATGACCATGATGTTGGCTGTATCCCCTCCCTCAATATGCACATCACATTGCATGACAAGACACCTGTACGGAGGACATACATGTCAGTGCCAAAGCCCCTCCATCAGGAAGTTAAGGAATATCTCCAAGACTTACTGAATCGTGGATGGATAAGCAAGTCCAGATCACCCTACTCCTCTCCTATTGTCTGTGTTAGGAAGAAGGATGGTAGTCTGAGGCTATGCTGTGATTACCGGGAACTCAATCGCAAGTCAGTGCCTGACCGACACCCTATCCCAAGGATCCAGGATATGCTTGATTCCCTTCGTGGCAGCTCCTGGTTCTCTGTGCTGGACCAGGGGAAGGCCTACCACCAGGGCTTTCTGGAGGCAGAGAGCAGGCCACTAACAGCCTTTATAACACCGTGGGGGCTGTACCAGTGGAACAGAATCCCATTTGGCCTCAGTTCAGCCCCTGCCGAATTTCAAAGGAACATGGAAGACTGCTTAGAAGGCCTGCGGGATGTTATCTGCCAGCCATATTTAGATGATAACTTAGTCCATAGTACCTCTTTCAATGATCATGTCAGTCATATCAGAACAGTTTTGCAAAGGTATCAGCAACACGGGGTCAAGCTCAGTCCACACAAATGTGAAATATTCAGAAGAAAAGTACGGTTCCTGGGACGGATGGTGTCAGAAGACGGGTATTCAATGGATCCAGCTGAGATAGCTCCTGTTCAGGCCACGCACTGTGGGAGAACTTAGGAGGATGATGGGATTCCTCTCCTACTACAGGACATATATTCCCAATTTCTCTAGAGTAGCACAACCCTTATATCAGCTGTTGGCTGTACCCCCCAGTGAGTTTTCACCTCCCAAGCAAAATAAAAACAAGAAAAGACTCTGCACAAAGGCAAGGGGTCACATACCACCCGGTACCCCTATCAGCTGGACTCAAATCCACCAAAATGCATTGAACACACTAATAGACCACTTGACAGAGCCCCCTATCCTTGCTTACCCAGATTTTACACAACCATTTGTACTTCACTGTGATGCATCACAGGAAGGTCTAGGCTGTGTGTTATATCAGAGACAGACAGGGGAGATGTCAGTGATTGCATATGGTTCCAGAACTCTCACACCCCCGGAGAAAAACTATCATATGCATTCCGGAAAATTAGAGTTCCTGGCACTTAAGTGGGCCATTTGTGAACGCTTTAGGGATTATTTGTTTCATGCCCCACATTTTGTAGTTTACACGGATAATAATCCCTTAACATATGTCCTGACAACTGCAAAATTAAATGCCACAGGCCATAGGTGGGTTGCCGAGCTGGCCGATTTTAATTTCACGATCAAATATCGGCCCGGAAAACAAAATGCAGACGCAGATGGCCTCTCCCGCATGCCATTGGACTTCGATGAGTTTGTGAGGCAGTGTACAGAAGAGGTGAGCCACAGTGTCACCAGTGCATCTATGCAGGGAGTGATAATGAAATCCAGTGATCCCCCACTCTGGGCAAACATGGTGAGTCTACAGGCCATAGACCTTCTTAGAGACACTGACATACAGTCCCCTAGCCAGTCTTTTTCACCAGTGCAGATAAGGGCAAGTCAAGAGAGAGATGCCGTTATCAGCCGGCTTCTGCAGTACAAAAGCGGCGGTCACAGGCCACCTAGACAGACCCTCAGGATAGAGCACCCAGATGTGAAACTCTTGCTCAAACAGTGGGACAAACTTTATGTGAATGATAAAGGAATCCTGTATAGGAGAGTAGGAAACAGAGAGCAGCTCCTGCTACCACAAGAACACCGCATGGTGGTTTTCAGGGAATTACATAAAGAGATGGGGCATCTTGGGGTTGATAGAACACTGGCCTTAATCAGAGATAGGTTCTATTGGCCCAGAATGCAAAAGGATACTGAACACTTTGTCACGAGCGAATGTGAGTGCTTAAAAAGGAAAAAACCAAACAAAGTGACCCGCGCACCTCTGATGTCAATAAAGACAACACATCCATTTCAGCTAGTCTCAGTAGATTTTCTCCACCTGGAAACATGCAAACAGGGGTATGAATACATACTAGTCGTAATGGACCACTTTACACGGTTCGCCCAGGCTTATGCCACAAAGAATAAGTCTGCTAAGACTGTAGTGCAATGCCTGTTTAATGATTTCACATTGAAGTTTGGGTTCCCAGAGAAGATCCATCACGACATGGGGAGAGAGTTCGAAAACCAGTTGTTTGCTGACTTGCAGAAGGCGTCTGGTATGCGTGGTTCTCACACGACCCCCTATCATCCGATGGGAAATGGGCAAGTGGAGAGATTCAATAGGACCCTCTTATCCATGCTCAGGACACTGAATGATGATGAGAAAACAGACTGGAAACGTTCACTGCCAAAGGTAGTCCATGCGTACAATTGTACGCGCAGTGAAGCAACTGGGTTTTCCCCTTATTTCTTGTTGTTTGGTCGCTCTCCTCGTCTTCCTATTGACCTCATGTTCAACCTGCCAGCCAAAGAGAAACAGCAAAGCCATGCAGACTATGTCGCAGACTGGCAAGCGCGTATGCATGAGGCCTATGAAATTGCATCAAAAACAGCAGAGAAAGAGGCTTTGCGAGGAAAAAGATACTACGATAGGAAGGCTCAGGGTGTTGAACTCCAAGTTGGCAGCAGGGTCCTTCTTCGTAACCTGAGTGAGAGAGGAGGGCCGGGTAAACTCCGGTCATACTGGGAAAACACGGTGTACAAGATTTTGAGCAGAAAGGGCGCTGACAGCCCTGTGTATGAAATCAGACCGGAGACTGGTGGAAAAACCCGTGTAGTGCATAGGAATCTTCTTCTGCCATGCGACTGTTTACCTGTGGAAGAACCGCTGATGAAGAGGAAACATGTCACACAAAAGAGAGCAAAGATGCCACTTGGGAACAGACAGCAAACAACACCATCAGCCTGGGACACAGATGGAGACGATGAGGGTGAGAGTTATGTCCTGACCTACAATCCTCCATTGCCTAGAGAGGACGGTGATCGGCTCATCACTCTGAATGCAGAAGCAGAGCCCTTTGAACCAGCACAAGCAGTGGATTTAGACCATGGTCTCTCTGGGGAAGATGAATTGGAGGCTGAGAGAACAGTAGTGGAGGATGTCTTACAGCAGAATGAAGAAGCCATCGAAGAAGAATTAGACTACGAGGATGTGCAGCAGAGACATCAGGAAGCGGAGGAAGATGCCACGGAAGAAGAATCGGACTACGAGGATGTGCAGCAGTCACCACAGAGGTCTCCGTACCCCCAGAGGGAACGGCGCCAGCCCAAGATACTTACTTACAATGAGTTTGGAGAACCCACTGTGATATCAAGAAACACAGCAGTGAAAGGAATAAGTTTGACTCCTTCTTGTCGTCAGTTTCTGTGGAGACCCTGGACTGTTGAGAGACATTGAAATGAGTTATATACACACATAGCAGTCATTGGACTTAAATGAAAAAAAAAATGAAAAAAAACACAAGGCACAAACACTGTCTGCTCGGAGATGGGTTAATGTATTATTATGATATGATGTGTTGAATATGTACATTATGTGATTTTTTTTCTTTTGAAAACCAGCTAAATGGCAAGGTAGTACAAACTAATTACTTTGTATTCCATTTCGGTGGAAAGTAATTCATACTAGGGCTTAGGTTTATTACTAACCTGTTCAGCAATGTTGTAGAGATAATTGAAATTCTTTTAATTATTGGAAATGTCAGGAGACATTTTAAAAAGTGGGGGAGGGTGTGGCGCCATAGAAGGTTGTGGCTGTTGTTAAGTACTTTGTTTCTTGTTTTGGTCAGACCCCCCATTCTTATTTTTGGTCTTTTAGAATTAAGACTCACAATATGCAGTACCGGAAAGTGTCATGGGGTGGCGCTGTGAGATAACGCTGGTATTAGGTAGCCACTAGCCAGCAGCAAGTCTCGGTTAGTTATTCGAAGCCAACGAGACGAACGAGTATCAAGCCACTCATGCACTTTTGTTTTGATGCTTTATTTGATTTCAGGTGAGTCCGAAATCACAGGAAGGATATATAATTAATTTGTTAGTAATGTGTGTAATGTGTGAGCAGATGATACACGCTGTAAAATGTGTTCACTCGTTAAATACATGTTTATTTGTAATCGATGCTAGCTATCTGCTCGAACCAGTAACTAGCCATCATAGCCTGATGTGAACGAGTAGGCTGGTTGGGATATTTGCGGGTGATTATGCGAACGAGAATGTTAATGCATTGCTGTTTGTAATGCGAGTTAATGTTGATGTAAAACAATAAGTCTCGGTTAGTTATTCGAAGCCAACGAGACGAACGAGTATCAAGCCACTCATGCACTTTTGTTTTGATGCTTTATTTGATTTCAGATCAAACTTTAAAAAAATAAAATATGTGGCACTGAAGAATATTGTCTCTTCTCTGCGTGTGCAACACGTGCATTGCATTGCTGGAGACGCATCCCATTCACTTTACATGGGGTCACGTCATCTGTTGCCGAACTGAATTGTGGGTTCGTTGCGTCGCATTTCTCCCGTCGATCGCGTTGAGAAGTTCAGCCAAAGATCTAGGGGTTACAGTAAGTCATTGAGAGACCTCAGAACCATACAGACCAGCCTCAGACGAGTCCAGGAAGTGCATCAATTCCGGAAATAAGTACATCATTTACTTTACTCTTTATGGTACGGAAGCGTATTAGGGCCACATGAAGAGAAAATATTTTAGAAAATTCCGAGATAAAAGTAAAAATTTTCGAGATAAAAGTCAAAATTTTCGAGAATCTAAGTCAAAATTTTCGAGAAACAAAGTCAGAAATAATTTCTGAGATTAAAGTCAGAATTTCTGAGTAAAAAAGTCAAAATATTCGAGATAAAAGTCAAAAATTGAGATAAAAGTCAAAATTTTCAAGAAACAAAATCAGAAATAATTTCTGAGATTAAATTCAGAATTTCTGACTTTAAAGTCAAAATTTCTGACTTTAATCTCAGAAATTATTTCTGACTGTTTCTCGAAAATTTTGACTTTTATCTCAAAAATTTTGACTTTTCTTCTCAGAAATTCTGACTTTTATCTCAGAAATTATTTCTGACTTTGTTTCTCAAAGATTTTGACTTTTATCTCGAAAATTTTGACTTTTTTTCTCAGAAATTCTGACTTTAATCTCAGAAAATATTTCTGACTTTGTTTCTCGAAAATTTGGACTTTTATGTGGAAAATTTTTACTTTTATCTCAGAATTTTCAAAAATATTTTCTGTTTTCATGTGGCCCTAATACGCTTCCGTATTACGGAGAATACAGCGGGAAAAAACGTGTTTTCTTTTACAGTTCATGGAAAAAATAGTTTTGATAACATGGTTGATTACGAAGATACTTCCTGAGAGGCCATTTCCTGTCCCCGGGAATGTATGCAAATAGGGTAGCAGTAGTAGGCCTACACGCCCCGCACGAGGGGGGGGGGCACTATCCCCCATTTATGCAGTGATCGGCTCCCTTTTTAACATTGAGGTCTATGGCAGAATCCAAGAATTTCCCAGAATTTGTCAAAGCCTTATTTTTCTGAGCAATGGATGCACATTTCGGACACGGTATCATGATCTCCAAACCCTCCTCCCCATTTCAGGAGAATGTCGTGACAGTATGACCCTCCAGTCGGGAGAAAATCAACATTAATGAAGGTGTACACCAAGTCTGTTTTGTACTCCAGCTTCTGTCTGGCGTGGAACTGAGGCGTTCAAACGTCAGTCATACGTCAGTGACACGCCCCTGTGCAGGCGGAGACTGAACCAGAGCCCATCTCTGACTGAACTCCACTTTGCCCTCAGACATGAACTAGGACAACCCATCTTGCTACCATTAATTATCTTTGGTTCAGCTGTTGCTGCATGCACCGACAGACGGCACCGGCCAATCAAGCCAATCTACAGACGGCACCAACCAATCAAATTAAGGTTAGCCTATACTTCAAGTAATTTGCATAGCTACCGTCGGGAACACCCACTGGCATGCGTTGACGGAACGCAACTGTGTGTAGGAGTACAAGACACTGATTACGTAAGTTTCACATTTTTACTGTGCTCTTTGCAATTCTACAGCATTGTGACAATTTGATAACTAGTTCACCAATTTTGTATGAAACGACTCAAGCAATGAAATGAAGACTATTAGGCCTAGTTTTAACGACTATTCAGCATCCATAAGTAGTTCATTTTGACTGACATGACATAAGCAAATGATAATGTTAAACAGCAGAGAATTGTATGAAAGCAAATGATACATGTCCAAAAGCATTTGCAATTCGTTCAGAGGAAGGAGAAATTGCTATGATGTGCACAAATGACTAAATGTTGTGGAGGTTTAACTAATAGTTATGAGAATTTTCATTCTGATCTGAGAAAAGCACTAAAGTGACTGAGAAAAACTGTAATTATTAGAAATTGGTTACACCTTGTATGTGGGAGTTTGATTGCAAGAGACTGGACAAGATTCACATTTATACGCTACAGTTTGTACCAGGCGCGCCTGCAGGTGTACGTCCGTACACACTGTGCGTACTATCACTCAACGAGAGAAAATTTACCTTGTGTGTGTGTATATTCACACCATATTGGCCTACCATACCTTTCCAACTATGCACAGTATCCCATTAGTTGCATGCCATCAGGCTATTTACAATTTTCTATTAAGTAAAGTTAGTGAACACTTATCAAAATTAACGCGCACACATGCACACATGAGCAGGAGAGAATACGCACGCAGGCACGCATAGGCTACTTGTTTTCTTTTACTCGGCTTTCTATATGGTTATCAGCACACAATGTTGAGCTAATTCACTAACTCAATACTCATCATGGATATCACAAGTTTAAACAACGAAAACAGAAAGGATGGAGGCAGCAAAGCTGAAGGTGTCAGGATGATCAGAGGAATCAAATACAGATTACCGAATATCTTGCATGGTTTATTGGAGTGAAAACATTCAAAACTCCACAAACTTGGTCATCAACAAAAACAGGCTCTCGATAACAAAAAGACCTCTCCTCAGGTGGGATAAGTTCAAAACCAAACAGAGCACAAAAACGTAAAAGACAGCAGCGCTTACGACTGTCAGTAACAGGTAGTCTTAGGCTGGTCTCACAAACACAGACACGACGATCAGACAAAGAACAATGAACAACACAGGGTTTAAATACTCAACAAACGAACTGAGATAAAATGCAGGTGGGAAGGTAATTGGGAGACAATAGGCAAGACAGGAAACAGACCAAATAAGGACAAGGGTGTGGCAACAGGAAAAAACTGAAATGCGAAACAAAAAACATAGATCAACACCAGAGGGAGCCAAAAACAACCAGTCCTATAGGCTCCCTGACAAAAGGAGCTATTCAAGATGGGCAAGAACAAGGTTGGCTAAGCAATTGGTGTGCTTGTCAGAACGACTGCATTACAGCTGTTTAAAGCCAGACGTTACAGTAGCTATAACACAACTAAAGGTATCTTTAGCCTGTATAGGGATGTATAAAGTTGCCCAAATGAATAGGTAATTGTAGACGTTGTTGTTGCATTATTGCATGTGGATGTTGTTATGCTATGTATGCACGAACCTAAAGGAAAAATACTGTCCACGCGTGAACGTTTTTTGTTTTTGTTTTTTTTTTGGGGGGGGGGGGGGTGATGGGTGTGCGTACCATAGCATTACAGTTTTTCTCAGTCGCTTTGGTGCTTTTTTCAGATCAGAATGAAAATTCTCATAACTATTAGTTCAACCTCCACAACATTTAGTCATTTGTGCACATCAGAGTAGCAAATGCTTTTGGACATGTATCAGTTGCTTTCATACAATTCTCTGCTGTTTTTTAACATTATCATTTGCTTATGTCATGTCAGTCAAAATGAACTATACTTATGGATACTGAATAGTCGTTCCCTATAAAACTAATAGTCTTCATTTCATTGCTTGAGTCATTACATACAAAATTGGTGAACTAGTTATCAAATTCTGTCAAAATGCTGTAGAATTGCAAAGAGCATACAGTAAAAATGTACGTATTCAGTGTCTTGTACTCACTTACTCCCCTAACTACAGCAATGTGTAACTTTACTGTAGTTTTCAAATGGCTGTACAAGTACTGTATAGTGCTGTCTTGAGCATGTTCAGGTAGCGTCACCGAGTTCTGACCTTTTTTTTGCATTGGAAAACACTGAGAGAACTGTCATAATGAAAACATGACAAAGCCATTTGACTATCTTGTTCATAAATGATGGTGTCAAGACTTCTCATTTTGATGACACTGACAGTTTCATTGACATGAATACGTGCTTTTGAGGAATGGACTATCCATTTTCAGCAAGTGACGCACTTTTGCAGGTCATCCACTAGGTTTTGCAGTTTGCACTAATTGTTTTGAGAAATGCACTTACTGCTGTGCAAATGTTAATAGTGATGTGAGAATAGCACCAAAGCGACTGAGAAAAACTGTAATTCCTGCAGACGCCCCTGGTTTGTACTGTCATTTTTGACAGACCATGTCATTGCGATACAGAAAGGAAAAGACAGCACTGCATAGCACAAAGCAAAAAACAACAAAAGTAGAAATGTGAACATACAGTCTCCTTAGGGAAAACTGTACATGCAGTGCTAGGAAGTGCTGTCTTACATCTATAGCGTTCCTGTCTGTTGGCCCACAAATTTTCATCCACATCACAATGAACATCTTCTCTTGACATATCATGACAACTTGTTCAGCCATTTGCATGTAAAGACTTATGCTATGAACTAATGCCTAATGTTGTGGGGGAGACTATTCAACAGACCCATTATAATACATTTTAATCAACATGACATAAGCAATTGATAATGTAGAAAACAGCAGATAATTGTACATAATCATTTGCATGGATGTACCAAAGCATTTGCATCTTGTTCAAAGAAATGAGAAACTGCTTTTTTTGATGTGGACAAGTGGTACAAGTGACACAATGATGTGAAGATTGTATTTTGAGAATTTTAATTCTGATCTGAGAAATGTACCAAGCGACTGAGAAAAACTGTAATGCCTTTCTTTATTGAGAATAAAGATCATACACTAATAGGCCTACATAGCCTATACATTAAACACTCCACCACAAATCTGTGGGAGAGGTTGAGGTCTATTTGCATTAATGCAGAAAATGCTATTTAGGTTAGGCTACATCATTCGTCTTATTCGGAATATTGTTTTAACGGGTTGCTATTGGAATATTAATATTCAAACAAACCCATTGTTAGAATTATAAACTGGTTGATGTAACTAGAATCTGAATAAGTCACAGCATATAACATTTATTGACATTAGAAAGGCGAAGGGCCCATGTCCCATGTCACTTTCCGTAGTTAACACTTCCGGTCACGAAATCAAAATGGCGGCGTCCCAGGATGGCAACGTGAGTATCAGACAATTGCAAATTATAAACGATTTTAAGTTCTCCTTCGTTGGTTTGGTATATAACTGTTACCAGAGTAGTAGTATAGGTCTACAATACATTTAATTCTGTAGTCTAAAAGAATAGCGTAACACAATTCTATGATAAGAAGTGATAGGACATGAACTTTAGCGTGCTAGCCGGTGTAAGCTTATGTTTATTTACCCTCCACATATTTGCCGGTTAATGTTATGCATGTATTTAAGTAAGTATAAGTATATATACTCTTTTGATCCCGTGAGGGAAATTTGGTCTCTGCATTTATCCCAATCCGTGAATTAGTGAAACACACACAGCACACAGTGTACACAGTGAGGTGAAACACACACCAGGGTTCCCGCGGATCCTTAGTCTTAAATACAACTTTCGGTTTTTAAGGCCTAAAAAAGTCTTAAATTGGCTGGGATGTTTTGAATTTTCAAAAGGGAGGTATTAAATTTGCGTATGGGACCGCCAGCGGGTGCGCGAGGGCAAGAGAGCGAGTCAAATGTTTCCATCGGTTTTGTGTATTGTAGTGACTATAAGTCTGCGGGAGGAAGTGTAGTGGTTGCAGAGTGAAGATGTTTTTCACGGGTGTGGTTAAAGGTGTGAAAACGGTAATAATACAGTATGTACAAATATGCCTGACGTTTTCGTGGTGTAGCCGAGGCCTGAGACATACGCAGGTAGCCTACGTGAGAAAGAGTTGGTAAGCCAGTTAGCGATAGAGTGGCCATACGTTCGAATTTTGGCCGGACATGGATTTTAAAAGTCCTGTCCGGCGCAGAGTTGCACTGGGCATCTAGAATCTTTGCTTGGACACAGCATCGTTTCACAAACTATGGACACGAAGACTGCTGGTAAAATTATGCGCAGTGCTTCTGTCACTCGTCTGATAATTTGCTGCGCAATTTATGAAGGAACCACGGACTGACAGAAAAAGAAATCAAACGTTTTCGCAATCAGGAGGAAATACTGTACATGTTAATTTGATCTGTTTGCATCTTTCCAGTGTGTGTTGCTGGCCTAGCCTAGGGAAGAAAATATCTGTCTAAGTTATAATACCTGTAATATCTGCCAGCAGCTTGATGGCAGCGTTTCCCAGTAGGCCTACTTCGCAAAAGTTGTGAAATATAACCGCATTTTTTTTTATGTCATAATATGTGCGTGCTTGAGATGAAACCAGCAGTTTTCAAGAGGATCTGTCTCTTAATTAATTTAAAACAAGTCAATGGTTTTACAATGTTTCAGTCAAGCTTTGGTTGGTTTAGATACAACTGGTATGCTAAATGTAAAGCAGTGGATTAACTTTAATTTGCTGTGCTGCATATGGGACAATAGATGATAGTAAATTATATAAAGTAGGCCTATTAAAATATTTAAATAGCTTAGTCTAACTTTGAAAAAAATATTGAAGGGAATCCAGTCCAGTGCACATGTCTTAGGCAAGTAGCCTAGGCTACTACAGACACAGGTGAAGAACAGTCAGCCTCAGCCAGTAAGCACAACCAAATATGTACAGCCGGCTTCAAAAGCAAGCAGCCCAGACCCTAAAATTGGGCATTCATAGCTGTGAAGGTAATTCACACAGAATTATTTTTCTAAATCCAAAATGGGGTGGGGGTTAAAATTAGTAGAAAAAAAACTATTGCATAAAACAGTTTTAAGTTGTCGCATGTATTTTTTTGCCGTGGTATAGTCTTAATTTTTCCATTTAGATGTCTTGAAAAGGTCTTAAAAGTCTTTCAATTTGCACTTGGAAAATGTGCAGATACCCTGACACACTAATCCCGGCGCAGTGAGCTCGGGGAGCAGTGAGGGGTTAGGTGCCTTGCTCAAGTGGCCTTCAGCCGTGCCTACTGGTCGGGGTTCGAACCGGCAACCCTCCGGTTACAGGTCCGAAGTGCTAACCAGTAGTTCATGGCTGCCCTTAAATTTGGCTTGACTTGGGAAGAAACTTCATGCAACATAATTTTGTTTGTGCCAGGATTTGGTCGACAG
Source organism: Alosa pseudoharengus (assembly GCF_046254945.1). Lineage (NCBI taxonomy): Eukaryota > Metazoa > Chordata > Actinopteri > Clupeiformes > Clupeidae > Alosa > Alosa pseudoharengus. Next base: position 22,623,899 of record NW_027468650.1, on the reverse strand, counting down.
TGATTTGCCCGCTGCTGTTAAACTATTGAACACTCTCACAGAACAAGTAAGTTTCTACAATAACATTTGTCAGTCAGAGTATAATGTTACGGACACGTACATCCTACTAGCATTTGTTTAGTATGTTTGTGCATTATTTTCTTTATTTTTAATCATTTTTGAAGGTAGTGTCAGTCACAAGTCACGTCCAGAACTTGATCAAGAAAGTAAAGGATAAAGCATATCAAACGTCCAAGGTAACGAGACAGTCCTTCCTAAATCGTTCATATTCGACAATACCACTTACTATTTTATGAGTTTAATATGTATTTCTGTAATAAACAAAATTATTCTGTTTTAGGGATTGTCCTACCTCGATCTGAGGTACCAGTTGCTGTTGTTCTACCTCCAAGATGTAACACACCTGATCAGTGTCAAATCGGAGGGGAAGAGCTTGAAAGACAACGATGCCATCCACAGACTTGTCACTGTCAGAACGGTGTGTACTGAAGCCTGTTTGCATACAACTAAGTGTCTCCTTGCCTGTGTGTTGTACCCATTATATGTAATGTTATTTGTTCATTTCCTCTAGATTTTAGAGAAGATGCGCCCACTGGACCAGAAGTTGAAATATCAGATTGATAAATTGGTCCGCACAGCAGTAACAGGAAGTCTTGGTAAGATACTAATACAACAGGTGTGGTTGTTATGGGTATAGTGTATATATAGTATTGGCACACAGTGACCTTTTTTTTTTCCCCTCATTGTTTTCAGCTAGACATGATCCGCTGCATTTTCGTCCTAATCCTGACAATCTTGTCAGCAAAGTAAGTAATCTCTCCATTCCTATTGACAGTAGTGTGCATTATTCATTATTATAATATTTTATTCTTGATTATTCAGCTGGATGAGTCTGAGGGTTCTGATGAGGATGACGACATGAATGTTGGAGATTCTGAGAAGAAGGACGGCTCCTCCGCAAAGAAATATGTGCCTCCCCGAATTGCCCCAATGCATTATGGTATAGAATAACTTATACCTCTTAACCTAGCATCTTAACAAAAATGTATCAAGTGAAATGGCTGCTGGTGATAGCATTAGGTTTTTATAATGTAAAATATCTTAAATGTTTATGTATTTAGACACAAATTAATAATATACTTGTCTGTTAGATTGTTGTATCTTTACTTTTGTCTTGTGACCTTCCCTTTAGATGGCGATCTGACAGAGTCCGACAGGAAGAAGGAGCTGACCGACAAGCACAGACGCGCCGCCCTACGTAGTTCTGTGATTCAGGAGCTGCGACAGCAGTACAGTGACGCGCCAGAGGAGATCCGGGATCGGCAGGATTTCCAGACTGAACGCGAGAGTCGGGAAGAACAGCATAGGTTAGTGAGCTTGGAGCTTTAGTGACCCCAAATCCCTAATTTGAAAGACGGCCAAAGTCACAAGTGTCAAACACTGAGACCAAACATTCTCTTTGCTGGGCAAATATACTTTTTTCAAGTTTCCCAGGAATAAAGTTTGATCCATACATTTGACTTTAAGACCCAAGACTGGGATCCCCTGGGATGACTTATGAACGTTTATGTCTGCTGAATGTATATGAAAGTATTTGAAGTATATTTGCATTTATCTTAAATGAGACATAACTGAAATTCTGTTGTCGGGATCCTAGTATGATACTCCAGTGGGTTGGGAATGGGAATAAATCTCTTAAAACCTTTTATTTGAAACGTTTAAATTCTTAAAGGTTGTATCAGCGATAGCGGGGATACGTCACTTCGGTTGATTGATGTTCAAACAAAACAGAGAGCTAGTTCGCTCCTCCCTCCTTAAGCAATTAAAACTCTCCTAAACGCGCATCTCGACGGTTATTGGTTGAAACTAGGGATGTAACGTTTTCGGTATTATCACGGTATTTCTAAAAGTGTGTTCAATAAGTTCAGAAAGGACTGATAGGCCTACACAATCTGAAATAGTTTCAAAAAGTGTCCCGTTCACTTTTTTCTTCATGTTTAATTGGCTATGTGCTTATAGCTTAACTTACCTTACCATAACTTGGAGTTTGCTATTTCTGTTATTTGGATCCAATGAGTGAGACCAAAGTAAGCGTTCAAAATAAAACTTTAGGCTACTGTATTCTCCTGATAACGTGAGTGGAATGGATTTAATGTGGACGTGAACATAAAAAGAAGCAGAGTGGCTACATGATACAGTGCACATTTTGCGGTGAAAAAGTTCCGCCTTTTAAAATCAGGTGTAGCCTAATCCGAAGCGTAGTTAAAACCATCAATTAGACAACAGAATCAGTAGGGTACCAGTTTTGTTCCATTGTACCAGGCCTACTGTATGTCAACTGCAGGCTCGGATGAAGCTGGGAGGGATTAAACACACGGTTTCCACACCGCGGTAATCAATAGTGATAATCATGATGTTTGAAATGAAAACGCTAATTATTATCTTCAACATTTTTATCACGGTTTACCATTATACCGGTAATCGTTACATCCCTAGTTGAAACACTTTATTTTGCCTTTGAGTGAGTTGCCAACCCTTGTTGGTAGCAATTGTTTTTGTGTACAGATCTCGGAGCCTAGGCTGCCTACAGAGACGCGTTTTTTTGACAGCCTGCTTATGGGGCAGACAGCTAGCGGATCGTTTAGATTAGATGAATATGACCATTTATGTTTCGGCCTTTTTTGGACCTGAAATCGCTGATAAAACCTTTAAAGTGTGTGTGGAGTTCTCCATCCCATACTGTCATTGCACTTTGTGAGTGAAGAGATTTGTGGTCCACAGGAAGAACTATGAGGAGACCATGATGGTTCGTCTTGGCATGACCCGGGACCAGAAGGTCAGGAAGAGAGGGCTGGTAGGAATGACCTCCCAGCTGAACAACATCACACGTTTTGGTGACATCACAGGACTGATTGGTGGGGAAGGACAGGTATGTTTGCCACTTCCTCTGTACACTGCTACTTTGTTGTTCTATTTATAACTGCTTCGTTACATTACAATTTCTAATGAAGATATTGCTGTCTGTTCTTCAATGTAGGAGATGGAAAAACCACGAACCAAAAAGAAGAAACTGATGAAGAAGAACACAAAAAGAAAGGGTATGTTTGATCATTGAAACTTTTCCCAGGCTTGAGCAGCTTATTTAAGTGTGTAAATTGAAATGAACAAAAAGAAATTACATTAGCACAGATCAGTTAGCTGCCTGGGAAGAGCCAGGATACTGGGAAATCCCCTGCTCTTTGCAATGAGAATTTTTGGTGTAAAATCTTATTGTCTCATTAGCCACATTTACTTTTACTTTAATCTTAATGAAAGAGGTGGTGTAGTCCGTTCATATTCAAATTGAACAGCCATGTATACGCTCAATCGGACTACCCGCTGTATCTTCTCAAGGAAAAGTAGGCAACAACGGCTATTCCACAATCAAAGATTGTAAAGCGCTTGAGGGCACCTGATCGGAATAGAACATACCCTGTGTAAACAGACAGCACACATTTTTCAATCGGAATGACAACAAAAAAAAAACTGTCCATGTAAACGTGGCTAGTGTAGCCATCGCTGCATTGGTATTGTTTTGTGACCAGAGAGAGGACTACCCTCTACTAGCCTACCAACTTACCCAGGTCTCCCACACAGTACTAACCAAACCCACACCTGTTATTCAGCAGACAGGATATCCATTGGTCTGTCTGCCTGCAAACATACTATACTGTATTATAGACCTAGGTTTAGGTCTGAATGGTATGGAATTATGAAATAGTGTTTTCCAAACAGATTAAGATGTCCACACTTTTAAGTCATATTTTTGGTGTTCTTTCAACAGCTTTCAAGAAACGTCGTTAGAGCGAGCTGGTACAAGCCCAACGGCTGAAATTCCACTACATACCAGCTCACTTTCAACTTGGTGCATAAATATATTCAGCTTTCACTGTTGTCATTTGGTTTATTAAATGTGTATGCTGCAAATTAATCTCGCTTCTTGGGTTTTTTCATTTTTAAGGAAATAAACCTGTCAAAAGGGTTACTGAATTGGCCTTTCTTTAATCAGACATACATGTACTGTCGGATATTTTAGATTTGTGTAAAATGTATTTGCTATGAAATTAATTTTGAGTTATGTGATTCATTTTAGCCACCGTCATCCTTTCACCGAACTGGAACTCAGGGTTCCTACTCAAATGAACTAAAATTCCATTCATTTTCCCTGACAAAAAACCTGAATTTTTATGACATGAATGGTACAATATACCGACCAATGATTTCAGAGTAGCTGCGTAGCGTTCAAGAATCTTGTATCAAATAAATGGGCATTGAATAAACAAGGTTAGGCTAACCACAACCACTTAAGCAAGCAGTAAAGCTAATAATGAGCTACATGAATTCTGCATGAAAATATATGTATTTTGGGAAGTAGAACTTTAAACTGCTACAACAAAATTCCCTGATAATTCATGACTTTGCCCCAAAAATTAATTTTTTTCTTGACTTATTCCAGACACTTTCCATGTCTGGAATAACTTGGATCAAATTTCCATATTCCAGAAATTCCATGACCTGTGGGAACCCTGACAACTGTAATAGTTATTTAACTATTTCAGTCAAAACAATCACAAGATAAAACATTGTTACAGATAGAAAACACTGACAACCTTCATTTATTTTTACACAATGTTCTTTTTATTTTATTTTTTTTTCTAATTACAGACTCATGGGTTAAAAATAAAATAAAAAAAGCAAAACATCTTTTCTCTTTTTGTGTTCAAACCCGCTCCCCCGTCTCAAAAAAACCAAACCTTTCCACACAAACCCCACCCCGACCCACCCCAATCCCCAAGGAAATAAAAGCCCTGTCCTGCTCTCCACCATTAAATAAATTGATGCCTACAGCCCCAAACCCCCTCACTAAGATCTCCTGCCATGCCATGGACTGCCCTGCGCACTGAAAGAGAAAAGTGAGAGAGAGATAGACAGAAACAGAGAGAGAGACAGGGGCCCGGGCCCTGGAACCCTCCCCAACTCTCTCCGCTCCCCCTGCTGGGTCTTCCTCACTCATCCAAACTCCGCCTCTGCCGCTAGTGGGGCTTAGCTCTCTTAGCCTGGCTCATCCTCTCTCTCTAGATTTATATATATTAATATATGTGGTGGGATGTATGCCGTGCTGTTGGCCTAGTGTTTGTGTACGTATGTGTGTGTGCATGTATCTGTGTGTTTGTGTGCACGTGTAATATGTCTGGGTTTTTTTTCTTGTGTGTGTTTGCTTGCTTGTTTGTTTGTGTGAGAGATCAACGCTTGTTGTTGTAGTAAATACCAGCAGCAGTGGGCCTGTGGTCGCCCTGCCCCCCACCCCCGCCCCCCCACACGGACAGAATGGGGTGAGTGTGCATAGCAGGAGCGGAGAGAGAGAGAGACGCCGCCGAGACAGTAGGGGGCGCCGCCGCCACTTGAGGAGGAGTGGTCAGCCTCCACTGGTCCTGAAACCTGAAACGACAAGAAGTGGTCTAATATACAGAGAAAGATAGAGATAAAGGATAGAATGAGAGTGAAGGATAGAGAGGTTGAGAAGACAGGGTTTTGGGTGACAGTAAGAGATTCATGGGGAGAGGGGTTTAGACACAGGAAGCGGGACTCCATGAGGGGGAAGATAAAAAGAAAGGGAGGGTTACTAAGCAGGGCAGGAAAAAAGGGTAAAAAAAAAAAAAAGAAAAATCCAAAACAGTGAAGATGGCAAACATGTTTCTGGCCATGCTTTTCTGCAGAAAGAATGATGAACACTACGCAGGCGCGGCCCGAGAGGGAGGCGAACAACAGATGAGTGTGGAAATAACCAAACAAGCATGATCCACTGAACACTGAAAGGGCCACCATGTGACCACTGGGGGAGGGGGGGGACTGAACGCAGGCAAGCAAGGGATGAACCAGTGGGAAGAAAGGAACGCAAACCAAAAACAGCGATGGGAGGGAAAGGAGAGACAGAGGATGAGTGGTAACTGCTTCTTAGAGTACAAAAAAGGAAGGAGGAAGGGAGGAGAAAGAAAAACAAAAGAAAGTAATATATGATACTCCAATATCATAACTTAAAAAATTAAACAACATTCTTTGCTATTCGTTCGAAGTTCACATATTCAATACAGTAATCTTTTTCTTAAGGTTTTCTTTCAACTTTGCAGTTTTGATGTACTGAACACAAAACAGGAGAAAGCCTGTACTTGGTGTGAAAGAAAGAAGTGGGGGTGAGGGAGGTTCACAACCAGACCAAGGAGACATCTGCAGCCTGAGATAACATCTTTTTTTCTTTCTTTTTTTTTTTTTTCTCCAAAAAACAAAAACAAAAACAAAAAAATAATCAACAGATCAAGAAAGAAAATGCCACCCAAGCTCCCCCAAAACGGCCACTTGATACCTTACCAGGATGACCGCACCACGTCCGCACACGCACGCGCACACACAATCGCACACTGCATCCAGCCAGCCAGTCAGTCTGTCTGTCCAGGAGAGGGTCTTTTTTTTTCTCCTCTTTTTTTGTCTTTTTTTTCTTCTGAGATTTTTTTTCTTCCTTTATTGGGGGGGTACTTTTTTCTTTTCTTTTTTTTTTGTTAAGGGAATAGGGGGAGATGATAGTAAAGAAGAGTGGGGGGGGGGGGTTATTAGTAAGGGGAATACCACGATGTTGATCGCCCTCGGCCCCTGGAAAAGAGAGAGAAAAAGAGGGTGAGTTTTTTTCTTAATTATTTCTTTAAAATATTTGGTTGGTTTGATTTGAGAGTTAAAAAAAAAAAAAAAAAAAAAAAAGAACACCAATTTTCATGTATGGTGCAGTTGTGCGTGGTAGTGTTTGGGTAATGTCTATGGTCAGAGAGGTTGGTCATCAATACTTGAAAAAAAAAAGGGGGGAAAGGATCAAATACAGTATAAATAGTGCATAATTTCATCTGTAAATTTCTCATCTGTAATATGTATACCATTGTTGTGATTAAGGCCCTTACAGGCATAAACAATAATCACAATGATCAACTGTGTGCAAAGTAATTCAAGTGGCTGGAGACACTGAAAGAGTTTCTCCCAACATTATGTGATGTGTGTGTGTGTATGTATGTATGTGCGCGCAGCTACAGCTGATTAGAGTGTGCGCCTGTGTTAGGGGACAGGGAGGGGGGGTGGGGCAGTGAAGGCACTCTCTCTCCCTCTTTCTCTCTCTCTGTGTAAGGGCGGCTCCTGTGGTCTCTGTAGGGAGAAATCCCTGGAACAGACATCAACTGCCCCACAAGTACAGACACACACGCGCATGCACACCCACACACTCGCACTTAACACATCCAAGACTTTTGGGCAAAAACTGCAAACACAAACCACACGAGAAGCCTTAACAAACCTTAACATAAAGCACTCATGTTCCACATGTCCATACACAAATGCTACTTATTGCAAATCACATCACTGCCCAATTTGTAAACACACACGCACAAACACACGGCATGGGCCAGACTCTTGACAGATCATGGAAGAATACAGCTAAGACCCAAGCACATCCCGTTTTTTAACATACACACATATCTGCATGCATTCAACTAGTCTGAAATCTTCAAACAACGTGCTGGCTCCACAAACACACAGATACACACATATAATACAACACTACATGGACATCCATTCCAACAGCCATACATAACACAAAACCAACACAGCTTGCTTGGCATTCACAACCCCCCCCCAACCCTCTACTGTTTAGGTATAATACTCCAGCACACCCTAAAATGTCAGGGCTCAAAGCTGGAGCTGACACCAGAGGTCAGATAGGCCAAATAGATCAGCGTCAGAGGTCAACATCAGGCTGCAGGAATGAACCCTCCATTCTGTTTGTGATTGGTCAGGAGAAAGTCACATGGACTTTAGTGGACTTGGCGTGCCCTCTGGTGAGCCCCTGCTTGCCCAAGGCTGCAGCTTGCAGCATAAACTCTGGGCACTGAATTGCATGTTCAGTGTGTGTCTTTATTGCTATAACTCAAATTAAGAAATAAAATAATAAATTAAAATTAACTAAAAAGCAGGATTGTGTGAGCGGTCGTTGTGGGCCGATGAATGCTGGTCACCATCCAGAGTGCTTTGTTTCAAAAGGTCTAAGAATTGATCGTTCCAGACTTTTGATGCCAACAGTGCAACCAGGCACTGGAATGTGACACTCACTGAGCTTGAATCAATTTGTGATGACAAGGGTTTTTTTTTTCTTCCATTCATTTAATGCAGTTAATGAACACTGGATCTTTAACCACCCAGTATAATCAATAACAGCTGGGCGAAAACAACATTTTAGCTCAGCAAAGCTTACTTGATGTCCAAGCTTAGAGTTTTTCTGTTAAAAGGCCAGATTGCTGTGGGTTTTTCAAGAAATGTTCCCACTCACTCCAGGCAAAAACAGAGACTCGACGGCCTGCTCGGTACCTCTCACACCCATGCCAGGGTTCAGAACATATGAGGCGATGACTAGGAGATGATCTGTATGGTGATGGTGTTTGCAACGTATGCTGTGTATGTGTGTTGCATGCGTGCAAACACCTACGTTGAAGTATTTCTCTCAACCAAACTAAATGAATTGATAAACAAACAAAAGCAGCAATAAATAAAAACAAGAGCGCACGCATGGGTGGGGGTGGGGGAAGGCAGGAGGTAACAGATCGTGTGTATATATACGTACACGTTTGTTTTGTGTATCTGTATTGTGAGCATGTCTTCCTCACTTAGCACTAACAGTTAGGGGGCGGTTAAGTGATTAAGTCTCAGCCACATTTTTGTCCAAACAACCTCTGTAAGAAGAACACTTTTGTACAGACTGATACATGATCATAACAGCACAGGGTCTGATCCTTCTCTTACTTAGGCGAAACAACTACCACAGACCGACACAGAATTTACAAAATCTCCAACTCCATTTTCATCCAATGAAACTCCGTTAAGCGTTAAAAGGCAACCAGAGAAGACCAACAAACAAGGCATGCACTCAGCTCCTTTTGCCAATCCCATCAATGGCCCTGTCAATCACACAAGCACTCAACAGGGCCAGGACAACCAATAAGCATCAGCAAGAGTGAAGGGCCTCGCCACCCCCCATCACTAGGGATGCACCGATTGTGAAATTCTGGGCCGATATCAATACCGATGTCAATAACCGATACTGATATTTTTTTTAACATTCATTAAAAAAAGCTGAACCATTTTCAAATCGTTCAGGCCTTCATAGCACAAGATTTTCCAAATGCAGCATTGATGCAACCTAACAGATAAACACGGCCATCAGTAAATCTTATAAATTTGTAATGCCAATATCAGTCAACAAGGCCGATATATCGGTGCATTCCTACTCATGACAGGTCAATGCTTCAGGTGAAACAGGCTGCAGAACTAAACAGTATACACCACTGCACTACTGTGGATCCCAACCTGGCCAAGTGGATTCAACGGCAGTAATGACCTGGGCATTCAGCTTAGACATGGCTGGAGAACAATCACTATATTGGCGAAGCTTCCATTTTCGAAATGCTTTGTTTTGCCCCTGATATTTCAGTTGGAGAAAACACTTGCACAAGAATGACAGGGCACTCTACAGTTTTACATGCAAGCGACTGACTTCACTACTGTGCACAAACATAACTATTGAAGGTCGCCCACCCCCCCTGCAGGCTCCTCTCTCGACTACCTGACTACAGCTGCCACTAGTATCATTCACAGGCCCACACCAGCTCAGAGAACAAGGGCAGCTCAAACCACAGCAGGGTACAATATGCTAGAACTACATCAATGTTAACAACTCATTTACCAGCAATAACAATGAGACTACAAGACCTGCCGTGTACAGCCAAACACATCCATCATATCACCATTACAGGGCATCCTTTGCAGTCTCCAATGCCATTTGACTTCAGCCTATTGGTTTGACCAAAGAGTAGCAGACTTACTGTTCAGCAAAAACAGTCCTTCATAACATTTTGTTTGGAGAGTGCAATTGGTCAGCAGTTAGCTGTTAGAGAATAGAACTGCCCTGCCCTATAATAGTCCTGAATGACCAGACTTTAACACAGCCATCACATGCAAGCCCCTATATAAAGCAAGCACCTGCCAGGCTGGAGTAAAAATCTAGAGCAGGTCCTGCTGTGTGTACACCACACTCTACCCTAGTAACAGAGTTTAACACCCGTCTTCTAAATTACTACCAGCCAAGAGAGTTTAGCCAAAACCACAACCAGACACACTTGCTTCTACCTTTCCTGGAGAAGTCGTGAACTCTGGTTTAAACCCATCTTATCTGTCTGGAGTCTGACTGAAGATCAGGACCTGCTGCAGTAACAATGCCTACTCCAGACACACCACCCCCTTAAAATACTCTCTTCCTGGTGTGTCATTAATGCTTCTCTCACTCAAAGACCCAATCTCCATCCCTCTTTTACTCTTTTCTTAAGCAATGCTCAGACTTAACTCAATCTTCATCTCACTACACCTCCTCTCTTTCCTTGTGTGTGTGTGTGTGTGTGTGTGTGTGTGTGTGACAGAGAGAAAGTGGAACTGGCCGTCCGCTCTCACCTGAAGGCCCGTCCTCTGCCTCTGGGTGGCGTGTAGCCGCTGTAGTAGCGTGACCGGGATGAGAAGTTGACCCGCGAGCGGAACCGAGCACGGGGGAACCCGCGGTCTGTGGTGCTGATTCCTGGTCGGTTTGTTCTCTTGGCGCCGACCTGCCCAAAGGAAGAAAAACTGTGAGCTACTCTTAAAATAAGCTCTTCAAAGGAAGTACCTAAAAATATTCTTGACACTACCATGTATAGAGCAAGATGGGAGCAGAACTAGACTCACTGGGACACATCAGTATGCATACTATTATAGATAACACACACACTTATACTGATTTTGTTATGTCTGTACATTAAAACAACAATATGCATTCTGTACATTGAGCAAGGTATTGCCATTGGGGCCGACTGAATGCAAATGGAGCCGACTGAAATTAATTTAGTTTCTGCGTTACATATCAAGAATGATTGATTGCAAATTCAATAGCGGAGGAATTATAATGGCCCGAACAAATTCCACAACTGGCTTTAATGTGCTGGCCTGTTTTTTATTTCCATAAGAATTTCAATGAAACCAACCTTGTATCCAAAGTCGTCATACTGATACTGGGCAGTGTACATACGAGCATGGGATATGGAATATGATTGCGTACGAAGATAATCTACTTGATGTTTGAGTAGGAGAAATCACTTACAAGAGGGAGACAGAGCGCTCAACACTCACCTTAATCTGTCGTCCTCTGAAGAGGGATTCGTCTAGTGCCATGGCTGTCCTCACAGACTCCTTATCTGCAAACTCGATGTAAGCAAACCTGTAACCAGACCGCACACACAAAAATCAATACTCATTAAAAGACTCTTTTTAAAGTCAATATCTCAGGTAATGAAATAGATGCCTAATGCATGATCATATCAACAGTTTTTCCACCAGATTTATTGGAAGGATGGAAGAGCACAATTGACTACTTTATTGTTGCTGGGGTATTGTTCTTTAAACCTACAGTTGCACATTACTGTTGTACTCCCCATACTAAATGCAATCCTTTTAAAAGTATATTTTGTCCCCCCCCCTTTATTCAGATAGGACAGCGAAGACTGACAAGGAAGCAAGCGGAAGAGAGATGGGACAAGAGCAGGAAACGACCATGGGTCAGACCCCAACCCTTGTCCCCCACAGGACCCAAATAGGGTCCTCCTGTGCCACAGCTTCCTCATCTCGTGTGCATTTCTGCCACCGTCAGATAGGCTCCCCAAACTCACTGAACTGTAATAAAGAGAGATGTCCAAAGGCCATTAGGCCCAGTGCTGACCTACATAGCTACTCCTCCTGCTTTTTAGGACAACTCCAGGGGACAACTAGCCTTCCTGACACCGTCTGTCTGCTTTAGACAAAAACTGTTACAATTAGATGCCAAACTAGCCCAAAGGAGGAAGCTTTGCATTATTCAAGTAGGACAAGAGAACAGCTATACCACATGACTAACTACCACACAACCTTATTGAAGAAAGGTCAGCCCACTCAGCGGTCTTAAACCAGTCATATGTGAAATGTAAATCTACATAAATAGATTTATATTAATCCACTGTAAAGCTACATGCTGGGACGAACCTGCTAAACTAGATTTAAAAAAAAAAAAGTCAATCAATATGATGTCCTTGCATGTCCACATGTGATTATAGCTCAAATAGATTTTAGATGATCATTTTTTAATTAAATGCATGCGTCTGATTAGCCACTCCCTTCCTGATGTAGGACCAGTCACATTCTCTGGCAGCTGACAACATTGATATCTACATAAAGACAGGCTTTACACATAGCAAATGTAGCAAACATGTAGCAAGTTCCTTTGTAACTTTGTGAACATATAGGGCTTGGTGAATAACATTTTGATTTACACTTGGATCTCAAACATTACTACATCCTTAGTGAGAAAATAGCAGAGAAACCACAACAGTGGCGTAATACCCTTTGGGGTGGCCTGTGTACTTGTCACACAGGATAGTGACTCTGTTTACGGAGCCGCAGCCGTGGAAGTGAGCCTCAAGCTCCTCTGCAGTGGCACCATAGTCCACCTGGTGGACAGAGGGAGAAAGTGAGGTCACTCAAACCAAAACCGCACAGGAAGTAGAATCATTTTAATGCATTTTTTTTTTGTCATTTCATATTTGACTGTACTGGTACATAAAAGACAACAAAGAATACACACTGTCTTTCAAATGCAATGAATGACTATTTACTTATATTAATGGACCCAAACAAATCAGTTGGCATCACCTGCGTGGGTTGGTAATTCATTTATTAGTTATTGATTATTAATACCCTGCATAAACTGAAGATGGAGAACCAATCAAACCATTCCCATGTGTCCTGAACAGTACTGAAAGAACAAAATACACACTTACGTTTCCGACGTAGATTGACCTCCCATCTGCCTCCATCTTCTCTTCAATGGACATGATGACCGGACCAGCTGGAGAAAGGACCACATCGTTATTTAGCCGTTGGGACCACATAGTTATTTAGAGATGTATGCTCATACCCAGCATACATCTTGTTTTAACACATTGCATCTGAACACAAGCTGGAGAATACTTGTGTGAGAATTCTACAATAGATGCAATTCAAGACAAACACCATCCACAAGATACGATACACCAATTTGGGCTCGACTGTGATTGCAAAGGTACTAGGACAATAAAATTTAATTCAGCATCGAACAACATACTGTAAAAAAGGTAAGCGCCCGACAGCCAATTACTTGTAAAGTTGAGGAGGTACTCATATCTCAGATTTGTGTTTATCTTTTGTGGAACATAAGGAGAGCTGAAAAATGCAAAGGTTCATATTTTAAACACAAATACCTGGTAAGTGACTACAAGCCTGTTTGACATAAGAGCTTATAAGGCTGAACGGATGCCTCATCTGAACAGATACCCGGGATGCCAAACAGGACCATAGTGGTCTCTGTCTCCCTCTGCTAGATGCAACTGGTACATGATACCGTCTCTGATGCAAGTGCAGTGAATTGACTGCAGTGCTCTCCTTGAGCTGCACGACACTTGCTGTTCTCCTGCTCGTTTCTTGTCATCTCACCCCCCCCCCCTCCCCACACACACACAAACTCACTGGGTGGAGGGCTCAGGTTCATCTGTTTCTCCACCTCGTTCTGTAGCTCCTTCAACTTCTCCGCTTCCTCCTCCATCTCTCGCACCCGGGCTTTGATCGCCTCCAGTTCCTACAGTCCATAGTGGGGTAGACAGAAAAGAAGATGGGACAGAAGCAAAAACAAATTAAAACACACACACACAGTACACTACACACCAATGTTAACCACTAATGAATTCCTCAATTTCCTCTTAATCAACTACACCCTTAATCAACACCCTATCCAAATTACATAAATTCAAATTGTATTTTGTGTATAATTTCTAAATCATAAAAGTGCATAAAACTAATCACATCGACAAATAATCTAGACGATTCTCCATAGTGGAGATGGGAAAACTAGCTGGATGCTGGCACATTCATCTCAGTAACGTCGGGGCATTACGCCACAAGCGGCTGCAGCCCCGTTTGACCCCGTTCCAGCAGCTACCACGGGCAAACTGAAGGCATGCACGTACAGACACGATGGGCCGAGGTCTTTCAGTGGCATGTCCATTAACCATTCAACTTCAGACTGTCCACTCAGCAAAGACGCCCCCGTCGCTGCTGCAGTGCTACTGTCGTGGACACTACCGACATGCCTGTCTGCATGCACGGTGGCATCCTCTCACACGAACACATACAGTTTCTCTCTCACACACACACGCGCGCGCACACACACACACACACACACACACGAGCCTGCCCTCCCATCTCTGCTGCATTGCAGGGCAACGAGAGCCGCTCCAGCTCCATCCTAAATCGACTCGCATGTGATGCCCTCTCTTATCACAATTGAATCCAGTCCAGGTCTTCACGATGCCACATAAAGGAGTTACTAATTCAATTCACAGCTGATTTTTAAGGGACATAGCATAACACCTATATCACTAAAATGACTGTAAATCGTCTGCCTTTGTCAGCACCTGAAACACGACGAAATCATACTAAATTTGTTTGACAAACACCTTCCGAAGAAAAAGACAACGTTCTGCAAGGGAAAGAGATGCATCCTCTGGAGTACCGCACCCCATGTCTTGTGAGCACAGATCTTGAGCTAGCTACACCATACACACGCCAAACACATTCGTGGATTAAAACAAATCTTCAAATGATATTACCTTGCAGGCTAAGTAAATGCATGTTAAGATGCATCAAAAGCATTCTATAAAAATAAGAAATACATACATATACATATATATATATATATATATACACATATATACATACATACACATACACACACACACACACACACATTTAATTGCATTATCTAGTGGTCTAACGTCAGGGTAATAAGAGTTTCTATGACTTACCCTTTGCTGGAAACAACTAACGTTAACGTTACATTAAGTAGCAGCTTGTCTCGCTATCCAGCATCACAATTATTTAATAGGTTTAAATCTGCCATTCCACCTCCGAGATTAAGCCACTTTATCCAACTTGCCGGCCATCTCACAATGTCCCTTAGCAGCTAACAAGAAGGCCATTTGTGGCTAACGTTAACGTTACCAGTGATAGTCGCATCACCATAACTATTAACCCGCTTGCAAGGCTCAACATTAACTCTGTTCACTGATGTCAGTGCCGCATACCGTTTACATTCATGTTAGCTACTTTGCTAACGACTGACAATGGCCATATCTTTCCAAAAAGTTGACAATGTAAGAACAAGTCTTTCCTAGCACCACACTGAAAAGCTGCTGTAAACAGACCCAATTCGAATAAGAAAGGAGGCGTGTTTACCGTCAACTCTTTCCTTCTCGGCGGATAGACTCACACTGCTGCTAATGGCGGCCTGTCCTATCCTCGCCCCTGTCTCTTACATCTCCGTCTCGCATTTTTGCGACGAAGATTTTTTTCCCCACTAGGTCGACAGCTCTGGCGCAGGGAACCACAACCAACGCTGCGCCAACATGGCCGCCAACACCACGCATGTCACCATCCGATTCTGCTGCACTGCGTGAGCCACAATGGCGGATAACGCAACCCGGCGGTAGCAGTTACATGGTGTGTAGCACGAGTTTAATTGTGTGTATGTTTTAGCATTTAGTCACCTTGGGAAAAACCCAAATGTTGTGTTCAATCATGATACACTGACTTCCAACAACACGCACGCCATACAGCTAGACGTATTTAACGTTAACGTTATGTGTCCTTCACTCACCGGGTCCTCAATAGCGGCCTCTCCCTCTTCTAATCCTGGCTCTTCGTCGCCGACACCTGGGTCTTCAAGTTCTGGGTGTCCTGGATCTGAGTCCAGCAGAGATTCCTCCGCCAATCCGTTACCAAACTCCGCCATCGCCCGATTCCCGCTGGTCCAACACGCCTCGTGGCTACACTACAGGCCCCTACTCACACGGAGGGGATAGTGAGTGGGGCTAGCGAGAAAAAAAAAAACGGCGGAAAACGCCGCTCAGGAAAGTTAAAATGGGGAATAAAGGCCCGCCTCGATTCAAAAGCCTGTACGATTTCTCAGACAGAAAAATGTGACGACTCAGACCGGCTGGTTTTTCTTAATAATGTTCGTAAGACAGAGTCCAGATTGTAGGAGAATTACATTAAAATAAAATTTAAAAGCAACGATTTTCTTCGCGAGCACCGTGTCTTCCAGAACAGAAATGGATGCCGGGGGTGGAGTTTCAGATCACTGCGGGCGACACATTGATTGCTTATTCGTCACTTGCACATTGAAGACACACCTCCACCATGATTTGAGGGTAGCGATTGGTTCTATGGCAGGGCATTTCTGTCCTCTGGCTAATGTGGTTTTACAATTCAAACTACAATTCGACGACGGTAGCGTCATTCAGATGAGGGCAGAGTGGAAGCCTGTCTACGTGTATGTCGTAAATTTGGCCTAATGTGGATGGGAGAGTGTCAGCACTTCATCTCTACTCCCAGACACTACAATTAAAAACTGGTATCGATTCGAATATATAAGCTGATTAATTCTTAAAGATTAATAGACCAGACACAAACATATATATATATATTTATATGTGACTAGTATAGTGAAGTGATGTGAAACTGAAATGTTAATCGGAATGCTGTTGAACAGCCTCAAAAGCTCCGTCTCAAAAACAGCCTCTATCTGAGTAGAAAATATATAATAGGACATTTTTTAATTATTTGGGGAAAAAACAAACTGGACACACCATGACTAAGACCCACTCACATTTTTATTTGCTGTAATTTTAAAAAAGCACTCGTTTAAACATTGTTGATACATTGAGAAGTGTAACCTGCATGTACATCTTTAGGTGTTCTGGGGATGGATTTCAATGGCTTGAACTTCATAGGCTGTAAAACCTGACATTCCCTATTGAAGCCAGTATTATACTATAATATTGCCATGTTGGGAAGAAGGCTGCCATGAAGACATTTAGTCTGTTGTGAGCTTAAAACAGGGGTGTCAAAGCTTTATGTCTTGTTTGCTCTTAAGTAGGCATAGTAAACAAGTATATCACCAGACAACAATCTGATACCCATGCAGGAAAATGGAACGAAAGACTAACCAATAGCATATAGGTTTCAGCATTTCATGCATAATGGCGCAATGTGCTATATAGTAAGCATCTTATGTTTCTGGGCATGCAGTGAAAAAAACCCCATCAGTTCTTGGCATGGTTGCTGGGTTGCAGAGCATCTGTATCCATGGAGTAATGTGGTAAGCATGTGTTAAAACTCGTATTATATGGTAGAAAATTATAATAATGTCCTTAATGTCACTGACACTCATAGTAATTTGAAGATTGTAATAACTTCCACCAGAAACTACTACTAGCCCCCCAACGTGTCAGACAAGTGAGGTTCCCCATATCCTTAAATGTCCCCTCTATGGGCAGGAAGGGAAAATAAAAAACAATGTCCTTAAATGTAACCCTCTATAAAGATACACAAAAAAATAACCATTTAATGTGCATCTCCTCACATACCCAAGGAACACATGTTTGCTATGCGATATCCTCCTACAACATAGCACCAGACCCTGCTGCTGAAATGGGGCAGGGCAGGTCACTGAGACGCTACTGCGCTGATGCTACTGTATCAGGTGTCCGAGGTGACGCCGGCATAGACAGACTGTGCCAGACAGACAGATGGGCAGGCATCAGCAGAGACGATGTCAGAGACAGCAGGACCCTGGGATCATGATATCAGTGCATACTTTGGTTGCAGTAGAGCCAGCACATGCATGGGAACATCAGCTGACAGATCATTTTTAGACAAGAAGGTGCACAAACATGTGGTAAAACTAAATTACCAGTACTGAGGTTTATGCATCACCAGTGGTAAACTACTGCATAGTAACTACTGCTCTATTGTAATAGGAGGTAAGGGCAATGGAGTGGTCAGAAGAATTGCACAATTGTGGTGGTAGAGAGGCCCCAGTGTGATATTGGTTCAGATGAGCAGGCATCTTAAACACATTTTGGGTTCGGGCTTCATCATCTCAAACAGCTCTAATGATAAAAGTCAAGTACATGTTACACATTTTTCTGAAGTGAAAACCATTACTGGTATAACTAACTTAAACTAAGTGATCAAACATTTATTTATGACAAATGAGAAAATGTAAATATGTGGACATTACTGTAAATTAACATTAGTCATTTTTTTTTTATTTAAAGTAACACAAAGTTTCTGTCTGTACCCATTTCTGTCAATTTTTCAATGTACTGTCTACAACTGTTATGTAGTGCAATACCAGGCATTCCAGGAACACATTGGCGATGTCAGAAATTCCAGTATCAGAAGAAATGTGGTTACTTAACAAAATGGAAAATTCTACAAAAAAGGTCCACCTGTCAATTTAACAGATACCAAACATTCAATTGTTTTTTTTTTTTTATTTCACTTCTGTGTAAGAAAACAGAATGGGAATCAACACAAAATGAAGGTACAAGAGTGAGGAAAGAAAAGAAAACAAGCTTAATCAAAAAATCTAATAAGTTTAAACAACACTGCCACCATTATTGTTCAATATTCATACCAATGCCATCTCAAAGGTTAAGAGATGCAATTAAAACCGTCATGAATCAATAGTAATCAAAACAGTGATGAATAAATGGCAATAGTAGTACAGTTAACAAGTGATAATCAAGTGATGAAAAATGATTAGAATAAAAAAAGAAACAAACCACCTATCTACTTTGAACAGTGCAACACTGCGTGTTCCCATTTCTGTAGCGTATAGCACTGCAACCCAGTCCATGTTTTGTGTGCATGAGCTACAGCTCAACACAACGTGTTACAAAAGTATAAGCAATTAACAAGAGTATATTAAAAGCATCTAGTCGTTGAATACACAATCAAGTGCCCCATGTTGTGTTGGCTGAAATGCATTCATCATCTGTAGCTCATGCGTAAAATCTTGGACTAGCTCAAAGTGTCAAGGTTTTGAGAGTTCCTGTACAGTTTGCATTAAGAGTGTCTCTTCCGCTCTCTGTCAACCTCAAGATTGCTTTTTGGTTTTTTAATGACAGACAGCAAAGGAAGAATAACTTTGGAATATCTTTTTTTTTTTCATAATAGAATTCTTTAAAAAAGTTTTAATTTTTTAACTTTGCATTTTGTTAAACTATTAATAGCATTATTAATAATAACAATATACAACTTAAAAAGGAAAAAACATCTTTAGTATTTTATGTCCTTCAAACGGCACTTCCTTTTTGCTCCATCCATCCAAATAACAATATACTGATTTGTGAAAGTCCATAACAGTAAAGGGACACCTTAACATTAACACCATACCCTCTTCTTGCTGGTTATCCAGAACTGCCTGACTGCAGAAAACAGAAAACTTTGCAAGAGCATACAATGCATCAAGACAATGAATGAAAAATATATACCTACGCAAATGACAGACCCTGTACTTTCTTGTCAATACCAACTGATTTCTGAGAGTGATCTCATTTGGGATACATTATTGTACATCAACTAAATTTCTGTATATTAACTTAATTAAAAAATTTTTTTACTTATCTTAAGAGCAAATAAAAAAGTGAAACTGGATGACTGTTATACCGTATATAGTCTTTTTAGCTGATCTTAAAAATGTGTTCCTGTTTATTACTGGTGATTTAGGTCAGTAGGAGGACCACAAAGCAGGTATAGTATCTGATTGATTACAGTAAAATATGTTATGCAACATGTATTTTGCGCAGCAATTTCATTTTAAAAGCTTAGTCTCTCTCACTTAAACAACCAAAGTGCTATATGAAAAGTATCTGATTTTATTAGTCTATATCTATTCTCTCTCTCTCTCAGATTGTCATTGTGACTCTGATTCAAAATGTCTGCTTCCTGATGGAAGCCATTGTAACAGCACTTCCAGATTTCCAAGCAGTCTCTCTAATTTCTCCTGAAATTCCAAATGAACCTTCATATCAGTCAACCAGTGTTTCATCCATTCTGGCCAAAGGCTTTCCTTCCCCACCCTACCACTAAAATGGAAACACCTGTCCAACACATACCTCATCACAGGTTTCTGATCATTTGACTGGGGGGAAAAAAATCCTCATCTAACCACCTACTTATGGGAAAACCACTGTAGACATTGGCAGGAAAACATACATACGAAGGGACATATGGAGGCATACTTTGACAAAAGTAAAAGCTGTAATAAGTTTTGAGGATGCCGTCTCAAAAGATGATAGTACCAAGTTCATATTTCAACTCTTTGAAATGAGAACATATCCCATTAAGAGGCACACCTGCCTAAATATATGGTCCATGAACACACGTTACAACTGTGAAATTCAGAATCAACACATCTCTAAACACGATGGGTAATGACCACAACCACAAAATCCTGAGCTAAGGTCAAGATGATGTGGTCATGTAATTACTTTAGGTAAAGTCATGTGGGGTAAAACGTAACCGAATGAGCCCTGTTGGATTAAAATCATCTTCAGTTCACACCCAGCAGAAGACCAGAAAGAGAGAGGGAAAAGGATGGTGAGCAATTTGGGGGCCCCTTCGGTATTGGAGACACAAAGAAGGTTTGCTTGAAAGACCAGCACCCATTTCAAGTCTATTAAAAGCTCAAGGTCTTAATGTGTCCAATGTCTTTTTGCTTAGACTAGGTCTAGACCTTAGCTGGTGGTGCTGCTGGCTGGCGATGGGGTCGAAGACACGGCTGCAACACTCGCATTAGAACCCGCTCCCCCGGTGCTAGAGCCATTGTTGAGAAGCGCTGCTGGTTGGCCAAAGTTAGTGGTTCTAAGTGTGGCGAGATGGCGTGGGGAGAAAACGTGTGCACGTGCAGCCGCTCTGGACTCGAACGTCGCGTTGCAGGCTTCGCAACGGCCCCGGAGGGTCTCACGGCCTGCTGGCTGTCCCACACCTGGCGGCTGTGAGGGCTCCACGACTGTCAGCTGGACCGGTTTGGGGAGGATGGGACGGTTGGCTCTTAGAGCATTATACTGCAGGTAGCTGGCTGCGCTGATTTCGACCTTCTTAGAGGGGTCTGAACTTGGAGACTAGAAGTAGTAGGATACATAAAACAATTTAGGTGATTATAAACAATGTGGTTATATTTTTTTTACAGTTATACACAGTAAGCAACATTATAAACAACTATACAGTGACAGTTACACATATGAATCAGAGATCACATGTGCAAATTGTGCCCACAGGACTTACCAGCTTTTCCTGCTGAAGCCTCCATCTCTTTTCCTTGGCCCGCGTATTTTGGAACCAGATTTGCACAACTTTGAGCGGCAACCCCAGCTCAGTTCCGACAGCCTCACATTCGAGTGCGTTGGGATGAGCGCACGTCTCGTAGCACGACTGCAGAATGGACAGCTGGAGACAAGTAAGGTGCGTGCGTGGTCGCCTTGGTGTGGAGTGTGTCAGAAATCCAACATCCCTTTGGCTGGATTTTGCAACGGTGGGCGTGGAGGTGGAAGTGACAATTGCTGTGTTAGACGGGGGAATCCGCGCTGGGGTAGAGGGGGGGTTTCGTTGTGGTGTGGTAGTGGTGGGGTTCCGTGGTGCTGGGGTGGGTGTGGGGTTCCGTGACGTGGTGGGGTTAAGATTGCGAGTACAAAATGTAGAGAGTCCCAACTGCTCGCGTGACAAAGTGTTGATCTTGAAGGGGCTTTTGGGGGTCCAATAATTGAGCCCATTGTGTTGCTGGGACTCACCTATGGCTTTCTCAGACCCAGTGCTGGCAGGTGCTGTGGATGACTTGGGTGCTGCCGCGCGGTTAGCGGCTCCTGGCCTGGGTCCGGGGCTGTCCCGATCTGTTTCCGCCCCCTGTTCTGGATTGTCATGTTCCTCTTCAGGGTTAGGTTTCTGAGATGGAGAGGATGAAGTAGGAGTGCTATCCTTGGCTGACATTTGGATTGCAGGATGAATGGCTTTGGGGGCAATTTTGACCATTGTAACAGGCGTTTGTGAGTCAGTTTTAGTCTTGGGCACTACTAATGTTCCTCCGCCACTAGTAACGGCTGAAGCAGATGCACCTTCTTTTGGTCTGTTAGCCCCCTGGTTCACAGACACCTTATCCTCTTTACCTGGTATTGCTTTAGGGTGAACATTTACAGATGTGGCTCCAGCAGTGGAGTTGGAGTTGGTGCTATTTTTAGGGGAGCTCGAGAAGATGGGCTGCGTCAGGGGCCATGTGAACTTAATGAGTGGCTTGCCCACGGCTGCCAGAGTGCCATCGCTAATGAAACGCACCTCCCCTTTCCTTTCTCTGGCTCGCATGTTCTGAAACCAGATCTGTACCACTTTCTTTGGAAGATGTACCCACTCGGAGATTTGTTCAAATTCGTGCTTTCCTGGGTTTGGGTCTTTGAAGTAACAGCCGTAAAGCACATCGAGCTGCTCCGCCTGAATAATGGTTCTGGATCTCCTCATGTCTTTGAACCGTCTCGCCTTGGGTCTCCTCTGCTCTTTTTCCTTCTCTCTTTCTTTGTCTTTCTCTCGGTCAATTGTGGACGACGGCTCTCTCTCGGCAGCCCTCATTAACACAGTGTTGGTCTTCGCCAAGTTATTGTGGTTGATGAAGTTGCTGTTGTTGGCAGCCGGAATAGCGATAGCAGAGTCTGGCTTCACTTGGAGAACAATAAGACCGCCTTCGCTTGGAACCCCAACCGCTGCCGGCCTGAGCCCGAGTCCGTCCAACAAGCGTCCTTTTTGTGCCGCGGTCTTATCAGCCACACTGACAGATGTGGAAGCCTTTGTGGAGCTATGGTTCTTTCCCATGCTGAGGTCCAATGCGGTCTCACAGTCCCCGCCATTAGACATATACTGAGCATGCTGTGAGTGGGAGGACAAAGAATGTGAATTGAGAGCTTCTGAGAATGCAGCTGAGCAGTGAGCGATGGTCTGGGCATTTGGAAAGGCCGCTACCTTTCCACCGTCGCCCTCTGCCACTCCAACCCCCACCACGGACGAGGGCAGCGAGAGAACATATGGACTGAACAACTGCGTGGAGAATGGGGCGAGAGAGAGGGAGAGAGGCAGCGAATGGAGAATACTACTGGGGAGGCCTCTCTGGTCAATGGAAACCGAAAGGGGAGTGGGGGGATCAGCCTGAGCTTCCAACTCCAGATCCAGGTCGGGATCCGGTCGATCCCTCTTGGCCTCCACGTCCTCTCCATCAGGATCTCTTTTCCTCCTTTTTCTTTTCCCCACGTGGCTCCCACCCTCTTCCTCCTCGTCGTCATCTTCAGCATCAGAAAGGAAAACCGTAGTGGACCGGAGTACCTTTCCCCCACCTGAGCTCTTCTCCCCAACTTGCTCTCTCTGTGGTGCTTCTTTAGCGGGACTGCTTGGCTCCTCTCTCATGGAGCTACCCTGGCTTTCCTCATCTGTCACAATGACAGAGGTGTAAACCTCCTCGTTCTCAGAATCAGAGGTCAAGCAGGAGTCACCCTGACTTTCCCGCTCCTTCTCCCTCCGTCTGTCTCCCCCACTGGACAAGTCGATGGCGTGGGCTGCAGACCTGACTGGACTCTCATCAATTGTAAGTGCGCTTTCTTCATCATCGTCCTGGTCATAATCTCTCCCATCCGTTTTCCTAAGTTCTCCAGCTTTCTGCCTCTCTTTGGCTTGATGGGCGTCTTCTAACCATTTGCGGACCTCCTCTTCTGTGAGCCCGACCTCCCTCCCGAGTGCTTCACAGTCCTCTCGTGGGGGGCTTGCAGCATCTGCCTCGCTTCTAGACTCCAGAAAGGCCAACAAAACCTGGTACTGGAACTCAGAAAGCACAGGGGCTCCTGGAGAAAAGGGAGGCCTAGACCTGGAGCAACCGAGGCCTGACCGGCCTAAGGCAAGGGAGGCATTTAAGGGGCGTGACTTGATCTCAGTGCTGTTTACTGTCTGTCTGTGTTTAGGAGTATAGCACTGGGCCTGCTCAAGGTCAGACAATGTGCCATCACTAAGGAGAGACTGGCTGGGAGCTGCCAGAGAATTTGTTACATTTGTGCAAGGCAACTTCTTTGTATCAGACTCTGCACTCTCCCGTTCCATTGTGCTCTCTTCATCAGTGTCACTCTCCTGACCTTTCTCCATGTGCTCCACACCATCCTCGACCCTGTTGTCCTCGGTTTTTAAGGCGCTGCTCAGTTCAGTGGCGCTCACTTTACCCTGCTCCTCCTCTTTACACTCTTTTTTCAGACCCTCACTTTCCACTACCCTTTCTGACTTCACCTCACATTTAATGTCCAGCTTTAGTGGCAACGACTCCTCTTTTGGCTCGATTTTTATCTGCTCACAGGGTCTTTGTAAGCCACTTGTTTTCTCTGCACCCTCTGAATCCTCTGCATCAGGCTGTACGGAGGCCTGAAGACCAACAGATGACCACTGACTTTGTAAACCACTGAGTCTTTGGGCAAGAAGAGCTTGCTGTGCGGCCGAGAGACCCAGCACAGGGAGAGACTGGGACAGTTCGGGGCTTGGACTCTGCGGGTTCTGGGTCTGCAGCCCATTCAGAATCAGCGGCATAAGCACCTGTGCCTGGGGGACGAGCTGGGGGCCTGCCGCCGTCCCGGGTGTGGCGCCCGCTCCGGTGGCAAACAGAGAGGGGAGGATGGAATGCGGGATGGAGTTGGGACTGGAGGTCAGGAGAGTGAGGAAGGCAGAGACTGCCTGAGCCGAGGCCACGGGAGAGGTGAGGAGCGAAGGTGCTGGCTGAATTTGCTCTCCATCTTTGGTTGTGGCTGCAGATGCAGTCAGGCTGGGCTGGGTGATGCAATTGCTGGTGGTAGTGTTTACTAACTGTGTGGCATTGCCCGTGGTGGCAACAACTAAATTGGGCACTATGCTGCTGCTGCTGTTGTTGTTGCTGCTGCTGCTGCTTGAACTGCTAGCAGTCTTGTTGGCTGAATTGTTAGCATTTCTGCTTCGCGTTTGGTGCAACACAGATTTTAAATGACTCTCAAGCGTGATGGCGTGATTGTATGAGACTCGACACACAGCACACTGGTAGGGCTTGTTGGAGACGTAAGGGCGGGAGGGATATGGTCCTGAAGCATCATTTTCCCCAGCCTGCTTAGAAGACCCAGTTCTCATCCTCTGAATGTGGGTGGTGGAGTTGTAATGTACACTAAGTGCTGTTTTAGTGGGAAACGACTCCAAACATGCGTTGCACTTGAATGGACGGTTGCTGTTGCTTTCGGTTCCAGCTTCGTTTTTACCCATGGACTTGTCGTTGCCGACAGCACCTCTAGAGGCTTTTGAGGACTGAGCAGCACTCTCCTGATCCGACTCCAAACCACCCACGTCAGCCTCTGGGTCTTGCATCCCCTCCACCTCATCATCCATGTCCTTTTCCAGGGTGGCAGCGTCTTTGTCTCCTGCGCTCATTTGAGAACCGTCAGCAATTTTTTTGGAATACTCTTCATCCAGGGTGGGTTCCAAACAGGCATCTAAAAACAGAGATATAAACAATTACTTTCAGTGTTCCATCACTGTGTATTTTCTGTGTTTAACAGCTATATGCAGGGTGTTGGAAGTTCCATGGCAGAGAAAGGGTTAAAGTCACCTGCAGCTCCTGTCTGGACTCTGGCTTTAGCATCCTCACCCGAGGAATGCGTCTGGACAGCCTTATCAAAGGTTGCAGAAAGGGGACACATGTTAGTCTGACTTAACAAACTTACTCCACAAACACAGTAGACTAGTAGAGAGTAGTCTGATAAGAACAAACTCGAGCTGAAGGATTTACATTAAACTGCTCGGAAATACAAACCGATTACATTCTGTGCTATAATAAGATTATAGAAAAAAGATTGTGTTCCAAATAGGCCTATTTATAGATAGCATTCATTTATTTATTTATTATTTATTTATTCACTCTTTTTGTTATACAATTTTGTTACACAAGACAAAAATATGAAACATTTCATGATGTGACTCACAATATCCAGTAATTTGTCCAGGCAGGCAGGAAGTACACTGTGTTTGCCTGTCAGATGCAGAGAAAGTCCGTCTCTGTCGGGCTGCCCTTGCTGACAAAGTGGACACAACCACATTGACACCCCGTTACTGTCACTGCTTATAGTCTCACCTGCCTCCTCCTGCAATAAGAAAGTGCAGTTACTGAAATGACATATGCATCATACATTTTATATTGTTGGTAATAACCACAAAGTTACCATAAACCACACATTTATTAGAACTTTGTAATATAATGATAAATCATGTATTGTCATGGATATCATGTAATTAACTAATCTCACACAGATCATTATTACTGCTTATCTAAATGCATGCATGCATGTATAGATCACACATTTAATTTTGATCAACCTAAACCTCAATAAACGACTATACAAGCAATTTATACATGTCAGCTAAATATTTCAGTGGGTTATATTTTTGTAAAATCATGTTATGTTAGAACAACCGCCTTTACTTCATGTATGAATATAGTGGACACTTTTATTATGATAAATGCAACACATCCCAAACATCCCGTACAGCAAAGGGTGGAATTCAATGTAGGCTACAGTGATTACAAAGACATAATAAACCCATAGAATATCTGAACAAAATGCAAATAAATATATTTCTCAAATAGATCAACTCAATTAATACGGTTTAAAGTGGTTACCCAGTTGTTAGTGTAGTTTCTATGTTTAGCTTGCAGCAGTTACTAATTAACATATTAAACATTGGAACATGGTTCCTTCAATTAATGAGTTATCAGACAAAACTTAAAATTGCACAATAACAAGTGGAAAACATATGGCCTAAATATTGACCTTGAAGGATTTTTTTCAAAGTGTGCTGACTTCAGTTGGATCATGCAATAGATAATGCTGATCTTTAAATATATAAATGCATGCTTCTTGTCAAAGAAATGGAAAAAAATGGCCAACACGTTGCAACCCCCCACGAGAAATCTCATTGCAGTGTTGACGATTTACAATAATAAATAAATAAGTCGTCGACTGCACTGTAATTTAGGGCACGTATAATAAACAGCATAATTGACCAATGCTATTGACACAACACAATCACAACTTCATACAAAGTATATATGATAACAGACGAATGTTGACTTTTATCATGTAACTGTCCACGAACATTCCAACACCAAATACCAACACTGTCCACTTATCTGCTAACGTTAGCTGCGTTGGCGAGTCAATTAGCTTGACTGCTACAAATATCGTCTAAATTCTAGCTTGTTAATATGGTAACATATGCCGTTTATGTAGAGGCCATATAATCATTGTAGAAATCCATCATACATAATTATCCGAGAGAAAACGATCGTGTGCCCTACCAACAGTCCTGATTATTCAGCTAATTAACGTCAGTCTAATTAGCAAAACCCACCGGTGGTGGATCAATTAGCAGGCTAGCTTGCTAACCTCAATAGCGACGTCTTTAATAGTTGTATGTATGGTTCGCATAACAAAAAGCATTGGCTATGTTAAAACACAGCTGGCAAAGTACTTCACTAGGCAAGTCTAGAGAAATAACAGCCCATTTATAACTCACATCGACGACAATCCGAAATGGCTTGCTGTTCATTGACGTTATACCATTAAACAAAAGATCCAAATAACATTCGTGGCACTTAACTTAGCTAACGTTACACTTGGAGCGCTAACAACACTGAACAGATTGGCTAGCTAACATTGAGTGATCATACATCACGTTTTAATCTACATTCGGCTGTCAATCTAAACTGCAGCGGGCGTGCTAGTTGCCTCCCAGACACTGCACCCGGATAACGTTTCAATACGAATGTACTGTGCAATAAAATTGTTCCTGAAATAGGTTTAGTAATCTACCACAAAACCTCGGCCTTGAGTACGTCCCTTATCCCAAAGCTTGCGTACTGTTGAACGGGTATCCAGTTTTACACCGATCGCTGCCTGCATAGTAGCGGAAATTGAGGCCTACAACGACTAAGCTATTTAATTAATGAATTTGGATGCCTTTTACAGATGTGTAAAAAACACGTCCACCCCTCCTCCCGGGTTACTGAACAGACCTAATTAATGTATTTTACCGTCAAACTTCATACCAACAAACAGTTGTAATATATTAATGGCACTCTTAACAATCATTTTACATAGCATCGCATAACAATTAACGACAGTATTAATAGCTAGGCTACTTGAAATGCGCTACGTGCACAATACTGGTAAAGGGGTGGTGGGGTGAAGAGAAAGGGAGACGGAGGCAGAAAAGTTTGGAATTTAAGATCAGAATTCGAACTAAAACGAACATTCCAATTAAGTTCACTTCGAAAACAATCGTCTGGATCAATCTATCAACTCCGCATCGTAATTACGATCACAACAAGAAGAAAAGAACAGCACCGAAATCGTTTAATTAAGATCAGTGCAATTAGCTAATGCGTTTACCTGCATGGTCGCCACTCCAGCGCACGCTTCCTCTCGCTCTTTAAAACTGAAAAGTTTTCTCTCTCTCCCCTGCTCGCCCTCTCCCTCCCTCCCTCGTTCGTTCTCTTCCCTCTAGTAAACACACGACAGCTCCCCCGTAAGCTGACTGCTGACACGCTGCAGAATCCACTCGTTAACAGTCAATTAAGACACCAAACCGTATCTAAAAAAAATATGAAGAAGAATACTAATAATGTATGCCATACATCTTGGCCTACTCCGTTCTTCATGGGTTTACTCAAAACAAATAGGTTTGTGTAGTCACTCGGATTGGGCTGTATTAGGAGCCATTCAGAATATTAAAAAGGACACATGGGCCATCATAAAGCTAGAGTAGATAAGGAAACAAGAGCAATCCACAACGTGTCACTTCGATGCTTGATATCATGATCTAAAAATATTTTCCTATAGGTAACTAATCTTGATTGCAATGTAATTCGTTTCGCTACCCTTTAACGGCACACATACAGTGGTAATTGTTATCACCAATCGCGTGACATAGCGACTTTAATTAATTGTATAGGCTAACAGAGTATTTATATCCGCCCTTAGAAAACCACATGCGAACAAGGTCGGACATTACCTATCAAATATAATAGGGAACTCATACCCTATCAAGCTACAACTTTTAACCGTGTTCATGCTGGGTAAAACAAATGCAGAATTACAATAGGCTACTGATTTCATCAGAACGTTGTAACAAAGTACAAAGACACCCGCACTGACACAAGCCATTAATGGGCTAACGTTTTCGCGAAGAGCTTAATTACAATCTGCGCAATTTGCTGCGCATACAGTAAGCGTAAAATACAGACACTAAGCTGTCTAGAGCTGTGCCTGAGTAAAACAGACTGCAGAGTTGGGAAAACCTTATGTGGTTACATTCCACTATCTTTCTAGTTTCTATCGCGTGCTAAATGTCAGTCTCACCCAGTCCTTTTCCAGAGGCAAGTACATCTCAGAAATTATACTTTGATTGAGGAGACAGAGCGCATGTCATTTCATGGATTCCTCTTGTGGCTATCACCACATCGATGGATATTGAATACATTGTAGCTATCGCTGGCATAGAACCAAGTCCAGCTGGCATAGAACTATTTCCTCTCGATATTCTGTTGAAGTAGAACCGATCCTATTGCCTGTTGGGTAGGCAATATGCAGCCTAACTTCTCATTTCAAAGCTTATGTATTTCATGCTATTAAATGTCTCATTGTGCTGACTGTCTCACTGTAAACATTAACCTTACATTCCAGGTAACTATGAACGTGGAAGTGGAACGGAAATTTGTGTGTGATCCAGACATTCAGAAAAAGCTAAAGGATATTGGAGGTGTGGTGATGTTATTGAACTTATAATTCTTTACCACTAAATAAAAGTGACATACTTTCATATATTAATGAATGAACTAGGCCTACTGAGTATAGTGGCTATAGCCTATACTTTTGCAATCAGAATTCTAGATGCTTAAAGCATGCATTAGATCAATTTCTGAAACCTGACATGTCAAGCACTTCCTCCTTAAACCTAATTTATTGTCTTACAGCTGTGTGCATTGGCCAACGGCAATTTCAAGACCAATATTTTGATACCCCAGACTTTGACCTCACCTTAAAAGACTTTTGGTTGCGAAGCAGGGAAGGTTGCTGGGAACTCAAATGTCCTGTGCCCAAGAAAACCACAAACATTCAGAAAGACACTAAGGCAGAAGGACTGTGTTCTCGCTATAGGGAGATAACTAGTTTACCTCAAATAAAGGCTGAACTGATAAAGGTTATGACAGAGAGACTGGCCCAAGCCAATGAAAACACAGAGAGAGATACAGGAATGGCTGTGTGTGACCCATGGGAGGATTGGCTGAAGGGGATGAGTTTGGGTTGCTTTGCCAAGTACACCACTGAGAGATGTTCATTTTCGCTGGAGGAGGAGGGAGAGGAGGGGGCAGTATGCATTGATCTCGACCAGGCTGACTTTGGATACTGTGTAGGCGAGATTGAGATACTAGTGCCAGACGGAGTTGATATCCAGGCTGCTCTACAGAGAATCGGAAGAACTGTTGACAAACTTGGTGAGGATTCTCTTGAGTTATATGAGTTATTGTTATGGGGTAATATAGTGTGTGGTCTCAGTGTTTATAACTTTGCTTGATTTACATGTTTGACATGGTTCTTTATGTATATAATGTGTTGTCTGTAACCATAATGTGTTTTGTGTTTGTGTTTGTATTGTGTCTCTCTGCAGGACTCAGTGGTGACCAGAGAGTTCAAGGGAAAATGGATGTCTATCTCCAGAGATACAGCCCCGATCATTACACTAAACTACTTGCTGCCCATATATTGTAGAACTGGGAATTTTCAAGGATTACATTGTGACTGTTCTGCCACTGACTGTCAAACCATTTGGTTTGTAGAGATGTAAAACATGCAGACACATTGTTTGAACATTTATTTACAACTCTGTTGAACTGTACAACTTTGCAAGTCATTGCTATGAACACAATACTGTGAGTACACTATTAGAAGTCCTGGTGAGCACTTTCTCCAGATATAGAAAAACTGTTTTAAATCAATAAGGTAGGCCTACCAATTTAGTCCAGAAAGGGATAGGCTATAAATTGCACTTGTGAGAAATGTAAATGCAACTGTAATATATGCCATCCAACATCAAATGGATAAGGTTTAATAAGTCACAGATTTTACTTTACAATTTTCATTTGTGCTATTGTGCTAATAAAGCAAAATCTGAGTCGAAAATCTTGACTTTACAGTTTACAAAGCTGTGGCCCTTTGATGCAGGCCTGGCCTATTTAGAGTGGGCTCTCTCAAGTTATTACACTGAAGTAACTTTGTACAAGTTATTTGCCAGTTAGTATAATCGGAACACTGTAGGCTACATCATTCATAGAATATGATAAAAACAAGTCGAGTCTACTGCAAAACGACAACTAGGCCTAGGCTATAATTACATGACCAGGCACTACCCAACTCTGCCCCCAAATATCGACCGTTCTCGCGGGAATGGATCATGTGATAACGAAAGACAGGGGTCCAGAATAGTAAACAACATGGCGCACTACCAACACAGAACGGACTAGGGGCATATCGAAAATACAGCTGTGACAAGCACCCTAAACACATAGTAAATATTTTCATAGTTTTCGCTGTAGTGATAACGTACCAGGGTAGAGCATTTACTTGGAGACGAGAAAGACTGTCACAACGAACAAGCTGTCAACAACTCTATCCACTGGAACAGGATAGGTACGTTGACGCTAGCTCTCCTGCTAGCTATATGAATTGTTATTAGTACAGTAATCTTGCTTGCTTACACCTGATTAATCTATCCTAGCACAATAACGTGCACACTTGCCAAGCATGGCATCCATGAAATGTTCCATTGTGGCAGTGGTAGATAAACAAGCGCCGTTTCATTATTCTAAACAACCCGAATGTTGAAATAGTCGACTCGTCGACAGATCTCCATGCCACATGAAACTAGGATTTACCACTGATATGTTCATTCTGCCACTGTCCATTAACATTGTCATATTATTACCATTACAAATGGTGAAATTACAAAGGGTTGTATTTCACCATTAGTTAATGAAATTGCATCTGTCTGATTTGTCTGAAATCATGCACTTATGAAACGACACGCGGAGGCGTGGTTGTAGTTGACTTTCACACGCAACACACCTCACTACAGTACTTGCAAAAGTCATGTTATATGCTCAGTTTATCCATTAAACTGTCACCTAGGATAATTATGATGGCGGTTACTTTTTACAAAGCAAGACATTGCATTGTCTTGCGTCAAAACATTGTAACCTATTCATGTTTCATACCATTTCTCAGGCTATCGGCCTATGGGCTCGCAGTCCAGTTCTGGGATGTCCGGTCGGGGTTCAAGCGGAAACCCAGACCAGTCTGAACCAGAACCAGAATCCAACCAGAACTCTAATCAAAGGAATCGCAGACCAGCTGAGAGGCAGACAGAAAGACAGTCAGCCGCTGAGGAGGACGTCGACTTAGCTCAAGTGCTGGCTTACTTACTGAGAAGGTATAGCCTGCACAAATGCACAAACTCAGAGCTTTTACATGCAAAGACGCAAGCATATGTATAGAGAGACCCTTGTAATGTTTAACATTACATTAAGGAAATACATACTAAATGTTTGCTTGAATTTACTATCTACTGATTTACTTTGTAATCTTAAAAAAAAAAATAGCCTATTGTATCAAAAACAAAAATCAATGTATTTTCCTTATGGATGTAATTAACACTTTGTCACCTGAGACTGATGTTGACCACCGTTTTCACTCATCAGGGGCCAGGTCAGACTGGTCCATGGAAGTGGAGCAACAGGCCTGCAGCTTGTCCAGTCCTATTCTGACTCGGATGAGGACAGCGACGGGGCCTGGGAAGGTCGCCTCGGAGACCGCTACAATCCCCCTGGTAATAAGCTACTAACGACAATACTGCATAGTAGTGACAGAGAAGGGGTTTTGAAGGGTATTTTATACAGTGATACTCTTTATTTATTGCATAATGTTTCTTTCTTCTTTTTTTACAAAGAAATTCTGGGTCTGATAAATTGTGGATACATTTTTTGTTAACCCGATTTAGAACATGTTAGTTGGTTTATAATGGTCACTGGTTCGGTTATAACTAATCTTTGTAGGTTGAGTGGAATCCAAACATAGTAGAGCAACTGTGTTCAACCAACAAACAAATACATGACCTGCTGTGCTCTGATGTCCCACACATATTTTATATATACCAGTATATACTGTATGACTGCTAATTTGCCAACTGAACAAAACTTCTCTTCCTGATCAGTGGACTCCCAACCTGACACTCAGGATGTGGATCGAAGTGAGATTCGCACTCAGATTCTGCTGGCCACTGCCTCGTCCGGCCTTAAAGGGAGACACAGCTTCACTCACATGCTGACACAGGTGAGAACCAAGGAGTGCCCAAACATGATGGACAGTATGACTTCAATTATTTTACAGTAAGATTTTTAAATGTAATTTTAAAATGTAATGTTTCTTCGGGTGTACATTCAAACTCAGTCTAATGTTGACAAATTGACAATGGTGTTTAAAGTTGTATATGTTTGAGGGCCCCTATGCATCCTGGAAAACACCTGGAATTTGGAGAACTCAAAAGTGCCAGGACCACAAAATTGAAACTCGGATGACAATGATGCTTAAAGTTGTATATGTTGGTCACATATAGTTGTTATAATGGGCATGCTTCAAAGGCCAGACTAATGAAAAGATCTGGTCCACTGGAGTCCACTTAAAGTCAACAAGCAGTCTTTGATTGGGTCCAAGTCCGCCTTAGATGAAATTCATTAACAGAAAAGCCATCACTTGGGGACCCGCCGTTTTTAGAAACCTATTCTGGGTGCCAATTTCTCATTATGTATGTGCATAAGGGCACATTCTGGATCTCCACCGTTTTTAGAAAGGTCTTGACTTGTTATTTTGTTTTTTTGTATTATTGTGGTGGTTTCTAAACATGACTCAAAGCTGACAGGTTGGCCACTGCATTTCTTGGCGATGGCATTTCCTAGAGCTCAACAGTGAGGAACGGTTTCAGTATGAACTGCCCTTTTACAGTAAACTATACCATTGCCTGCTTATTCTATTTACTGGTTGTGAACTTTCTCGTTGGTCTTCGACTGCTCTCCCGTCTGACTGTGTGTTGTCTGGTTACAGAGGGAACAGGGCCGGTGTCGAGGTTCCAGTTTCTCTCACGGGGAGTGCAGTCGCATTCGATCACAGTGAGTGTACCAATTACCGCCCTGCAACTGACCTGCTTTATCTGTTAAATAATTATTAGGTCCTTCACCGATAAGGAAATGATCTGATCAGTCATTTCTATTGAAGCTAGATAATGCAGTTCATAGAAGCCATTAATAAATAATATGTCAATACACTGTCAGAGAGTAATCACTGAAAAGTCAGTAAAGTTGCTAAAGTGCACTGTATGGCGAGGGCCAGACATAACATTGTCTGTTTTATTTTCCAGTTTCCTGCCGAATCATGTTGCCTTCAAGGACACATATCAGCAGAAAGCCTTCTGTGGGCTATACAGCAACGATGGACACATGTTCCTCTCTGCTTGTCAAGGTAATATGTCCATTTGCAACAAAAACTGGATTTATCAGGGAGCCAGGGCTCTCAACAACCACACCTGTATATGCTTCACTCATCGTCACTCGTCACTCATTTCCGGGAATTCATTACTAAACAGAAACAATTTCTCTGACTTCCTGTTGGACTTGTGTTAGCAGCATAGCTGATAGCAATATCATTTGAACCTGTTTGTCAACACAAACCCCACCTTTTATGACTGGGTGTATTGTTCATCTTAATCAAGCCATTAGGCCCTTACACACTGCCAAAATTATGTACCAAATTCGCGGAACGCCTGTCCTTTTCACATATACCGAGAATACCATAATAGGCTATCCTAAAATCCAGCGATAAAACAATTGCATGAAATCATGAGCGTCTGTCTGCCCTATATGTATATCCTCTGATTGTAATGTTTACAGATATCTAGGCGATATTTGCAACATTTATTTTGTATTTGGCCTGTTATAAAATCATGTAGGCCTATTGAACAATTTAAACACATTGTTGGAGACATGCATATAGACATTGCTGCAAATTTAAAACCGGATTACTCTGGAATGGCTAACTGTACAGGGAAATGCTTTACACCTTTATGTTTGGTAAGGTCAGCTGTGTATTCTGATATATGGTTTGTCATGTGTTGAGGGAAAGTTCATGAAGTATTCCACCAAGATGAATGGGTAGGGAGACGGGCGCAGAAAATATGATTAAATTAAATTTACTTTTCTTTACCACAACAACTAACCACTAACATCGTTTAAAAGCTGAGAAAAAGCTCTTTCGTGTGATACATGTGATGTCTGTGATGAATAGGCTACTTAGCAAGTAGTTCAGCAAATTTGGGTGGGACAGAAATACCCTGAGCAGCAGCTCTGGCCATATCGGCTCTGGTGTAGGTGTCACATGATGTAGGCTACATTGCTTTAAACAAGAAACAAGAAAGAAAAGAAAAAAGAAACCAATGAGCTTATGTCGCGATTTCTGATAGGCCTAGGCCTAGAGAAAAGACAGCTATGGTAACCTTACAATTAGGATTTGCTTTGCCTACACTGCTGTTTGGTTGTCCCAAACTCGAATTAACTGAATATTATCAACCCGAACTGCGATGTTCCAACCAGGGTGACAGGATGCAATGCCTAATAATCTCACTGCCTTCGGCATAACTGCTAACAGTGCACCTAGGCCTAGGCCTACTGTTAAACACCTGAAAAAATATTAAGCTGCTGTTTTCTTTTCATGACGAGCACTAGGCCTACGCTTGAATGATTTATGACTGAATGGAACGTTGCGTTTTTAAGCGCCAGAACTGCTTATCACATCGTGTGACAGTTTACACCAGTCATCATCTTCTAATGTATCCTTATGTTGAGATGTCCATTCTCTTGGCCCTAGGCTACCATTTGTGCGCGAAGCATGTTTCAATTAAGACAGTACACAAACTATTTTTATTGTTGTAATATTGAATGATTTCATGAATAAATTGTATGCACAGTGCATACAGGATTACGGCTGGCGGCGCCACTGACCAAGGCCACAGTAGCCTGTGAACCTCTGATTTTCAAAGGGGAATCACGGCCAACGCAGGGGGCAACTCTTCTCTTCAATTTGTCTTCCAAATTACTTTTTATTGTCTGAAGACAACTATCGCAAGAATCTTAACATTCTAAGCAACAGCAAAGCAAATGCAAGCTAACCAAAGTGCAGTCGGTTCTCCCGCCATGGTTTTGGAAATCACACACCTGCTGCATCTGAAGGCCCACGCATAATAAGGCCTACGACTATCACTCTACACGCCCCCTGTTGCATGTCACATTTTAATTTGCTAGCTGATCCTGCCTCCTGGCTCCCCAAAATGCATCATGTGAACAGATCAGCAGGCCGGCAAATTTTCACCTCGCTTTCAGACACAAAAAGACGGCAAAAAGATGTCTCCTCTTCCCGCAAATTTAGCGTGATCTCTGTGTGAAAAGGCCTATTATCTCCCTCCTTTTGATATATGAAATGAATCAGCTGCTGGACGTCCTCGTGTTTATGACCTCTGACCTCTCTGACCTTTGCCCCCTGCTGCCACAGATCAGAACATCCGTCTGTACGACACCAGCAGGGGACGTTTTTCTCTGAAGAGGACGGTCAAGGCGCGGGACGTGGGTTGGAGCGTGCTGGACGTCTGCTTCACCCCCGACTCCCGCAGCGTGCTCTACTCCAGCTGGTCTGACTACAGTAAGAAAGGGCATGTGCGTGCGTGCGTGCGTGCGTGCGTGCGTGCGTGCGTGCTTGTGTGTGTGTATGCGTGTGTGTGCATGTGTATCTGTGAATTTGTGTGTGTGCACTGCGCTCTACTCCAGTGGTCTGACTACAGTATGGAAGGGCATTACTACAGTGTGTAGGTGAATGTGTATGCCTGTGTATGTCTGTGTCTGCGTGTGTTCGTGTAGTCTACTGGTCTGACTACAGTAAGACAGGTGCTCTTGTGTGTGTGTGAGTGTGTGTACAAGTGCATGCCTCAACTTCATATGTTTGGGTTTGAGCCTCACCACAATACCATGTGTACGCAGGTGTGGAAATTTTCAGGCGTCAAGGTTGCATTGAGACACAACCAGAATCCCAACCCATATGTTGTGTGTGTGTGTGTGTGTGTGTGTGTGTGTGTGTGTGTGTGTGTGTGTGTGTGTGTGTGTGTGTGTGTGTGTGTGTGTGTGTGTTTTATTCTTATATCACTGCTGTTTCGACTACATTGCAGCAACCCCAGATTAACCACAAACAGCTGACTGGTGTCTCTACCAACTGTTCAACTCCAGTCCATCTGTCTTGAATCTACAGTTCTACTGGCTACTATTTGATGCGCTTCCTGTGGTTTCACAGTGCTGCCAACAACAAAAAAACTATCTCTGACTGTGCTTGCTGAACCTGACTGACATGCCTTGTGTTTCTCTCGTCTCTATCTCCTTCAGTCCATGTGTGCAGTATAGATGGCGACAGCGAATCTCACACCGCCCTGGACCTCAAGTTAGTGTTACCCCCCTCATAGTACATTTTAGCATTGCGGATCAGGTAAAGACCCCCAACACTGCCAACTCAGCTGCCTTTCTGGTTTCCACTGTGCGTGTGGTTCTGTGATAGCTTAGAGCCGTCTCCATACCCATCATAACCTCCATCTGTACCCATAAGTGGTATGTCTGATAGACACACGCGCATGTTTTAGTGATGACAAGCCTTTCAAAGCCATTTATTGTATCTGTAGCTATCAGTTTTCTTGGCACCTCATGCATTCTATGCTCTTGAATCAGGACACTATCTGTGTGTCGTTGTTTAAGCACAGCAGACAGACAGGCTTTGTGTGTGTACTGTGTAGTGCTAGTCCTCTGTGTCGGCAGTCATGGAAGGATTTTATTTTACCCTCCAAAGTCTCTGTTTTTAATTTGGCAGTTGGATCAATTCCATGCCGACCACACCCCTGCTGAGGCGCCAAGAAAAGAATCTGAGTCGCAGATCATTTGTGTGTTTGTTTTTTCTGCCCCAGTTCCAGAGGAAACTGTTGTAGGTGGAGAAGATATCAATCTGTTTTGAGTTGGCTTAATGCTCTTATTTCTCTCTCTTTCTTTCTTTCTTTCTTTCTTTCTTTCTTTCTCTCTTCTCTCTCTCTCTCTTTTTGTCCCCTCTCAGTCCAGACGAAAGGAGGTTCTGTGTCTTTTCTCTCACCGCATCTGTAGATGGGAAGGAGATTCTCGGAGGGTGAGCAGATAAACTTCAGCTCCTGCTGATCTCTGTTGAAATGTGAATGACTGCTCCCCACAAATTCGAACCTAGAAAAGCCCCACCCCAGCCCAAGTATAATGTTTGCCGCCACAAATAGATTTATGTGGCTTTAATAGTCGCCAGTCCCTGTCCTCTTTGGGTAGATATTGCATAATGACTCCTTGCCCCACCA
This sequence comes from Alosa pseudoharengus, assembly GCF_046254945.1. NCBI lineage: Eukaryota > Metazoa > Chordata > Actinopteri > Clupeiformes > Clupeidae > Alosa > Alosa pseudoharengus. The sequence goes on along the minus strand of NW_027468650.1, from coordinate 22,585,250 downwards.
AAAATACCCTGGGGTGTAAAAAAGTGCAGACAAACCAGGGTTTAGTCCTCCAGGCAAGAATTACAGGAGATAAATGAAAACTGTAGGGTGAAAAGGCTAAAAGCATTATCATATCATGCAGATGCTATCTATTCGAATTACTGTTTTAAAAGACTCATGGAGCTATGTCAATGATCTATATTCATATGTCTATCTTTCTTTCTCTCTCTCTCTCTATCTATCTATCTCTTTATCTCTCTCCTCTCCACCCTTGTCATAACCCCTTCTCTGTCGGTATTCCTCTTCTTCTTCAGGGCAAATGATGGGTGCTTGTATGTTTTTGACCGTGAACAGAACAAACGGACGCTGAAGGTCAGTGTGTGCATGCATTTGTTTGTTGTGTTATGTGTATATATCTGCTGTTTCCACAGGGCACAGACACTTCGGAGTGTGTGTGTGTGTGTGTGTGTGTGTGTGCGTGTGTGTGTGTGTGTGTGTGTGTGTGTGTGTGTGTTCATTGTCACTTCCACACTACTCTACTGTGTCCCATTTCCTCTTTCCCATGACAGTGTAATGTAGGGGAAGGGGACCTTTTTAGCTGGGAGAGCCATAAATACCAAATAGTCATAGATTGTTTTCATGAAGAGGCATATAATAGTTAATTTGATAATTTAATTTGGTAAGACAGCAATCTCAATGTGTCACCTATAGCAGTGTTTCTCAAACTGTGGTCCGCAAGCTATCCCAAGTGGTCCGTGAGCAGACGTGGTAAAATATAATATAGATGAGTTGTTTGCAATATTTAACCAACTTGTATGTAAATCCAAACAGTTCTGCAACACTGCCTATGTAAGTTACGCCACTTTAAATGAATCCTCTGACACAGTAAAAAGACAATAAGCAAGGTGGTTCAGGCCTATTGTGTAAAACTGTAGTAGTGACTACTGTAACAGTAGGACTACTGTTTTTTTTTAGATAGTCCGTGGTCCGTGTTTTTTTTTTTTTATTGGTTAAGTGGTCCTTGGTCTGAAAAAGTTTGAGAAACACTGACCTATAGCATACCAAGTTACTCAATTGACTAGTTGTACAAAAGGCTCTCGGTGAGCTCATTTACCATTCTCTCCCCACCTACTTGTCATAGATCGACGCTCACGAGGACGATGTGAACGCAGTAGCATTTGCCGACAGCTCGTCGCAGCTGCTCTTCTCGGGGAGTGACGACGCACTCTGCAAGGTGTGGGACAGGCGCACGCTCCGCGAGGACCGCCCTCAGCCCGTGGGTCACCTGGCTGGACACCGCGACGGGATCACCTTCATCCATAGCAAGGTGAAGCCACATGCACGCAAACAGGGCTTAAAGTTCTCAGGCACTGTGCTGGAATTCAGGCGTGGGCCAGGCCATTTAAGATTTAGAAACCAATAATGACTGTATTTGATCATATTTTCTCAAGTATAAAGAAACTTGTCAGATAAGCTAATCAAGATCCACAATGCCCAAGAATGTAAGGAAACGTTATCTTTTCACTTTCCCAATATCATTCATACAGCCCTTAACATTTCTCCACACAACATCTAATGCGATTTTCTCTTTTACCATATAGATTAGAGCTAATCACATCCCCCCCCCCTACAGTTTGAGTATACTCACTTGTTCAATACAGCTCATGTACTCAGTATTAAGGTCTCTGTGGCCCGTGATAAATCATTGACTAACCGACCCCCACTGATTCAATCTCAGTGTGCCCAGCCGCAGTGAGCACAGTGAGTGAGCACAGGTGACTCAGCATGAAAGCAGGGTATGCTGGGATTACCCAGACTGAAGAGTGAGACTGTGTGGGAGCTGTTGTGAGGGGGCACAACATGCCATATCTGAACTCCTATTGTCCAGATATTAAGACCTATTATTAAGACCTTCACCCAAAGCAAATTCCATGACAAATGATAAAAGCTAAGGTGTAATTTATACATAATAAATAATAATAATAACACTTATTTATATAGCACTGTTCAAGCACAGAGCACAAAGTGCTTTACAGACAAACTAGAAACCTAATAATAATAATAATAATAATCATAATAATAAAATAGTAATAAATAAAAGGACAAACTACCAAACACAAACTTAACTCAATATAAGAAACAAAAGGAAAAATCAGGTTCAGTCTAAAAAAACTCAGGAAAACTCAGGTCAGCCTGTAGTTATTGAATTGATGGAGTCAGTGCTCAGCCCTCTGTTTAATCTCTCTTCAAACACTAAAAGCTATTGACTGGCTCATAGCCTGGTGCGCCGATTCCCACATGGGATCTCCATCAGGTCACCTCCTGAAAGTGGCGAGCAGAGCAGGCATCAGCAGGGACAGCCCTTCAGGGTCCTTTTTTCCCATGTAGGGTCAGATCCTCCCTGTGTTCAAAACATCCACTCATTCACTATGTAGTGCACTATATCATCCGAATGTTATTACTATTATTTTTAACTAATAATGTAGTGTGTAAATATTCTAAGGCACTACTATATAGTGCACTTTGTAGTTAATGAGTGGATATATAATAGTCACTCCCAGATTGAGCTGACTAGAGAGGCTGTGTGCCCAGATAAGAAGGCACACACACAAAGACAAAATGAGGTGTAAAGTCCACACCTATTAGCGTCGGGCTAATGAGCAACCCTCGTCATCATCATATCACTCGTATTGAATTTCAAAACCCTAATGAGTCGGCAAAGTGGCTTTATGTAACCGACACCCTGCCCTCAACTCCAGGCACTTACATTACATAACATTGCACTTAATTAAATGAATGTGTGAAATTAAGGGATCGTGTGTGTGCGGCCTCTGGCTAGCTTGCTGCGACTTGCCGTGGCATTTCTCAATGAGTGTGTGTGTGTGTGTGTGTGTGTGTGTGTGTGTGTGTAGCTACAGGCAGATCCCATATTATCCATTCAGCTGAGTTAATGTATGCCATTAATAAAGTACGACTAATTAGCCTGTTATGACATTGTGTCCTTTTCACAAGCATGCTGTCTGGTATGTCAGTTAAATTAATGGTCCGTTTCCTCCTGGGGGCTGATCAAGTGTCTAGCAGCGTTTTCTATTCATTCCCTATCTCTGCTAAATGAACAGAGTCTCCTGTGTTTTCAGTGGTTGTGTTCATAAATGTGATCAGTCACTCTGGGACTAGCCTGACCTTACAAGGCTATTAATGTTGACCTTTGTGGAGTGTTATGATGGTGTATTATCTTGAGTAAATAGTAGGTGATACAGTATGCATCACCCTAGATCAGTTTATGACATGACAGTGTTCTTATGTGTGTTTATAGGTGGGCTGCATATTACATAATCAGTAACTCTAAGGACGTCTTTCATATCTACATGTGTCTGTCTCTCTGTCTGTCTGTCTGTCTTCATTAGTCTAATCTGTGAAATGAGAATGTTCTCAGATGTGTTAGCGGGGCGATGTTATCTGACACAATATGGCTATTTCCATGTATCAATCTTGCTAATGAAATGTACATATCCTTGTGTGTGTGTGTGTGTGTGTGTGTGTGTTCAGGGCGATGCACGCTACCTGATCAGTAACTCTAAAGACCAATCCATCAAGCTGTGGGACGTGAGGAAGTTCTCCCCTAAAGAGGGTCTGGCTGCTTCTCGGCTGGCCGTCACACAGCAGAACTGGGACTACCGCTGGCAGCAGGTCCCCCAAAAAGGTAACATCTACGGGAGTGTGTGTGTGCGTGTGTGTGTGTGTGTGTGTGTGTAGAACATGTAAGCAGCTAGCAGCTCTGAGGATTATGTTGGTTTAAAACAAGGGTCTGTGTGTGACAATTGAGCATTGTGGCACAATCAAAGGAGAGAATACGGCACAGTTCAGGGCCAAGTGGGAACTTAAGTCACTGCACAGAATCCTATTAAAGATTAAACAAAACACCTCGGCTTGCCAGTTTGAAGCATCAGGTCCCCCAGCACACATAAACAACCCCCTAGCACCAGAGCAGAGGCCGGTTCCAGATCCGTTCTCTCACACACACACACTCTTTCTTACCCTGTCTCTGTTCCGAATTGAAAATCCCCCAGGAATTGAAATTATCCTCACCTGGGCCTCAATAGGTTGCCAAGGAAACATAATTACTTTGGAGGCCCAGGTGCATCTTGTTTTTGGGTAACTGACTGTGGCTTACCACCCCCCTTTTTAATAATGTACTATCCACGATATTCCTTACCCAACAATGGGCGTCGCCATGACACCTCAGTATTCAGAAATCTGTTTTTCTATTTCCGGCAGAAGCTGCGTTGTATTAATTTTAATGCGCCGTTAGACAGTATCCTAAGCCATGTAAAAGCAAACTTTTTTCTATTTTTTTCTGTCAGTCATATATTATATAGAATATCCATATTGAGTGCAGAATTTACAACATTTCGAAGAGTTGAAGCATATTCTAGTTAGCCTGCTGAGCCTGCATTAAGTTATAATGCAAACAGAATGGACGAAGATGAAAACCGGACGGATTTCCGTTTAATGAATAAGGAGGATATAATACATTTATTTTGTGTGTGTGTCCATATGGTATGACCATAGCCAATTACCTGTATTTATGTGTTGCTCATATGAAATTGTTCAGTGTTTGGGTGTAATAGTATTCAACATGTCAAACGAATCCAACAGTGCTTTTGTATGACTGATTTGATGTTCCTCTCTCTTTCCTTTGTCTCCTCTCCTCTCTTCCCCTCCTCTTCTCTATTCTTTCTTTTTTTTTTTCACTTCACCCTTCTTCTTTATTCCCTCTCTCCTCCCCTCTTCCTCTCGCTCTGCCTGCCTGCCTGGCTCCTGCCGCAGCCCTGAAGAGGCACAAGCTGACGGGCGACACGTCGGTGATGACGTACCGGGGCCACGGCGTGCTGCACACACTCATCCGGTGCCGCTTCTCGCCCGAGTTCAGCACCGGACAGAAGTACATCTACACCGGCTGCTCCACCGGCAAGATCATCAGTGAGTGTCTCTTTCTTTCTTTTTCTCTCTCTCTCTCTCTCTCTCTCTCTCTCTCTCTCCCAAATTCTCTCTCTCTCTCTCACTCTCTCAATTAAATTCAATAAGTCCATTTCACAGTGTCCAGGTGTCCGGCCTCGTTGATGTTAATGATGCCTTAATTGGCAGGGTAAAACATCTTCCTGTTCCTGTCCTTCCTGTGGACTGTGCTGTTATATGAGTTTACATCTTCTAACCTAAACCTCAGTGAACTTGACAAAGACTTTTTGACGAAGCGCTGCATTTTTAATTAGTCTGTTTGTTGACAGCAGACAGCTGGCAAGTAGAAATAGCTTTGAAATTCCAGTGGAAGTTGGTTTACACGATGGCAATATCTTGTGAAATGGGCTAATTCAATTCAATAGAGCTTTATTTGGACAACATAAATACACTTTGTATTGTCAAAGCATTTCTAATTATACAGGTAGGTAGTGTTTTATAAAGGAAAGACTATATGCATGTCTGTGGATGGGAGTGCATGTAAGTGTGTTTTGTGGGTATGTGTGCATGTAAGCATGTGTGTGTGTATCACTCTGTGTCCTGTGTCAGTGTTCGTCTGTATGGCAATATTTTGTGTGTGTGTGTGTGTGTGTGTGTAAATGTAAATCAGGTTTCTAGGCCAAGTATACTTGCGTATACAAGGAATTTGGTCTCTGCATTTATCCCATCTGTGAATTAGTGAACACACAGAGCACACAGTGAACACACAGTGAGGTGAAGCACACACTATCCTGGAACAGTGAGCTGTCTTGCTACAGTGACGCTCGGGGAGCGGTGAGGGGTTAGGTGCCTTGCTCAAGGGCACTTCAGCCGTTCCCACTGGTCGGGCAAACCTTCGGTTACAAGCCCGAAGCCCTAACCACTAGGCCACGACTGCCCAGTAGGCCACTGTGTGTGTGTGTGTGTGTGTCTGTGTCTGTGTTGGTAGGTATATCGTTGTACTTGTATGTGTGTGGGTTTGTATATATTTGTACTTGTGTGTGTGTAAGGAGGGGGGGGGGGGGTTGTTTATATGTTGGTATATCTGTGTGTGTTTGTGTGTGTGTACAGCTGCTCCACAAGCAAGGTCATCTGCTTGTACAAATCCATCAAAGAGTGTGTGTGTGCTCTGTACAAGATGGTCTGTGATCAAATGAAGCTGTGTTAAAACATTAATTCATTCAGCAGTTTACTTCTACATGCTTGCTTGATGGCCCTTGGTTAAATAAAGCTTGACTCATTGACTAAGCTTGAGCATTGGTAGAAATAGCATTGACCAAAATACAATACCTTATACTTTCAACTTTTTGAAAGTATTTATCTTTTCAACTGCTATGTTTTAAATGTAGAGGCTATGGGCAACACAAAAATGGTGTGTTTGTTTCTGGTTATTCCAAGCCTTAGAACATAGCATGTGCAGCTTCAGGGGCCAAAGACAGCCAGGGGGAATTTAACGACTAACCCAACAGAAAGCAGAAACACACACTAATGCCCTAACCGGACGGACGCACGCACATGCACACACACAACGCGCACACACACAACATGCACGCAGATATACACAGATACACACACACATATACTCACACACAGACTTGCACACGCACACACACATACACACACACATAGCTGCTGGTGATTATGCTATTAGGCAGTGCTCCTGATTCGTCCTAAAGATTAATGAGGCCCAGGTGCAGCTAATTAGGGGGCCTCCGCCCTTCTCTCATCACATTGTTCATGACAGAACAACAGGGGCAGTGAACTCAGTGTGTGTGTGCGTGCGCGTGTGGAGTAGCTAGTATTGCAAAGGCCTTTGTAAGGGTCCCTATACGATTAAAATGAATAAATGAACAGCATGAACGTGTTAATGAATGGCTGAAGAAAGCAATACATGAATGAATGAAGAGATAAACTTAAGCATGAACGCTGATGCCACTTTTATATCCTCTGTTGTCCCTGTGTCCTTTTCCCCAGTCTATGATGTCCTGACCGGCACCATCGTGTCCAAACTCTCAGGCCATGACGCATGTGTGAGAGATGTAAGCTGGCATCCCTACCAGGAGAACATCGTCAGCAGCTCAGTAAGTCTCCGTTTCTCCCAGCCTCCACCTGTCTGGTTTTATGCGGTTTGTGTGCCTTTATTCATATGCCTGTCTGTTTGTTATTTTCTTTCTTTACAGTTGTTTTGTCTCTGTTGATCTTTGTATTGTTTATTTGTCTGTACCTCTATATCTCTTTCTAGCTGTATAAAGGGCCATTCACACTAAGAATGATAACTATAAGTATAACGAGAATGGCAACAGCAAAAAATATATCGATCTAACTAATAGGAATGACAATGTCCACACATAAACTATAATAACGACATGAAGAACGATATTGTCAGGGATCACTTTCAGAACAATTTTGAGAATTATAAAAAGCTGACAGCCAATCAGAATCCAACAAATTTTAGACATCATGTATGGCCACTCATATCGTTACAGACACATAGTTATCTTTATAGTGAATGTTCCTGGTGTGAACGGCCCTTAATTGATTTTTGTTTGTCATGCTAGTATTACCTCTTTGTATGTCTTTTTCATTTAACCTTGTTTGTGTTTTTATGACTCTTTCCCCTCAATCTCTCCCTCTCTTTTCCTTTACCCCCCTACCTCTCTCGCTTTCTTCCTCTGCAGTGGGACGGAGCAGTTCGGCTGTGGGAACACAGGCAGACACACCCTCTGGACGAGGAGAGAGAAAGGGAGCGGGAATGAGAGTGAGAGAGAGAAAGGAAAAGAAAGAGGGCGAAAAAAAGAGGGAAGGTGCAGAGGAGTTTTAGGACAAAGCTTTTGTTTGCGTCTGAGCTGATAAGCTCCAACACATTACAGGATGCTACTTGTTGCTGTTTGTTTCTGGCAAGTGTTAGATCCATAAGTTCAACTCTTCAATGTTATTTCTTACAAGAACATCACTTCAAAATCAATAACAGCCATGCTGTGGACGGACCACAGAGTAGTTTATCAGGAGGAGATGAGGAGTGATGTGTTTTCAGTTGTCTTTTGGTAGATCTTTCTCAGTCAGTGCGACTGAGTGTTTAGTTAATGCAAAGGTTGTTTTTTTAATGGCCGAAGTCTGTTGGCTGTTCAGGTTTCCTTTTCCTTTGAGAAGGGTGTGGTCATGGGGTGGGCTCTGGCGTTCCAACAAGGTGCTTTTTGAAGAAAGGCATTAACAGCTAAAAAACAGAGTAAGGTGTTTTTAAAAAGGTAGAAAAAAACATGATCACATGGCAGGGGGTTGGGGTGGGAGGGTCAATTCTATGATCATGTAAAATATTTTATTGGAATTAATGTCGAAATGTTGATAAATTTGTAATCTAGTGTTCACATTCTCAGCCAAAAGATGTGATTGTCTTTTTTTTTTTCGTGTGAGGAGATAAGCTGGTCACAGGGAAAAGTGTGTGTGTGTGTGTGTGTGTGTGTGTATATGTGTCTGTCTGTGTTTGTGAGAGAGAGAACATATGTATGTGCATATACACAATAATTAGTGTATATGGTGAGCCTGTCTGTCTGTCTGTGTGTTTTGGGTCATTCTCACTAAATTCTTTTTTTTTTCAGTAATTATTAAAATCCCACATAAACTCGTTGTCTATTCTATTTTATTAAAATGTTTGTTAACAGCCATCAGTTAATTTGTTTAATGGCATGACTTCAGTGTAACTAGTTCAAATGCATGCTCCATGGTTTCTGATGACTGTAAAGGGCCGTTCACACCAGGAATGATAACCATAACAATAACGATAACGATAAAAGCATCCACACTGACCAACTAAGCAAATAAAAGTCTCTCCTTGTGTCACAACTAATGTGATGGTTAAAATGTGATGAGTTGTGATTGGCTGTTAGCTTTTTATTGTTTAAAATCACTCTGAAAGTGATCCCCAATGATATCGTTCTTCATGTCGTTATCGTTAGTTTATGTGTGAATGTCGTCATTCATTAACATGAAAAATATAATTTTTTTATAGTTATTGTTATAGTTATCATTCTTGGTGTGAGCGGCCCTTAATACTGATATATTCTGAAGCTGATATTTATCAGAATTCTCCTTTACACTTTCCTTTAATGGTCAATTTCCCAAACATGGATCACTCTTAGTCCTAGACTATAAATTGTTTTCAATGGAGATTTTAATTTAAGTTTGTTTGTAGTCTAGGACCAGGTTCAGGCCTTTCTTTTACTGTCTATGGTAACTATAGACCTGGGGTTTAATCCATCCATATCCATAGAAACTGGCAAAGGAAGGTAGACATATTCTCCTAGCACTCCTTGCCAATTGTATTACCTGTGCAATCAGGTCAGGGAAATATATCCATAACAGCAGTGGCAGCAGTTGCTCCCTTTCTAAGATGCAGGGCGGATCATGTTGTGGTGGTGTTCGTGGGCAAAGCTGAGGGATTGGAGGCGGGATGGGACAGAACTTTTAGGCCAAGTTAAAAATCACCTAAAAAATAAATAATATGACGTCATCACACACTTTCCATGATAGGTTGTGATCATGGAGGTATTATATATAACTGGAGAGAGTGACTAAGTCCCGCCCCCATTCATTTCAATGGCCCATGCTAGGCTAGCTACTTCAGCCAAAAAAGCATGAAATTGACCGCAGCCATCTTTACGAAAATGGCGTTTCATTGGTGTTCGTTTCCGGCACCAGCTAGAATTAGCCTATTAGATTCCACGTTACAGACGGAGACAACGTAAGGTACAACGGTATGTCGTTGATGAAGATTGGACATTCCCTCAGAGGAAAAGAAGTTGTTCGGGAACGCGCTTCACGTCGTTATAAGCGCAAATTCATTTAATTGGTTGGGATAACATTTTGCGAATGGTGGTAAAGTTTGCCCTGTCTCTGAAGTCCTAGATTATTTAATGTGATGTTCATATGTGATAATAAACGATGCGACAATATTGTGTCACTTTAGGCTTCACAAATAATAATCCCTAAATACTATATTTGGACAGGTTGTAGGCCTATTACGCAATAGGCTATCCAACGAAAATGACTATTAATTAAGTAGACATGGTATGTAAGAAACGTGTGGATAGCTGGGATTTTTGCTGCACCCAGTGTGAATTTGCAGCTTGTTAAGCCTAGGCTACATTTGCAGGCAGACGAAATGAAGCCAACGCAAGTTAAACTTCCGATAGAAGCGCACATCCCTCGGGTATTGTGGTTCGAGCAGGCATAGAGTCTGCAACTGTTGTTGGACATTTGGCTTTTGCCTCGACTGGCAGCAGTGGCGGAGCTAGGGGGTGGCTTAGGGGGCTTAAGCCCCGAATCTTTTTTTAGTGTTTTAAATTCCCGGCAATTCTTATTTCCAATATAACTTCCCCTCGGTTTCTCTATAAATGTCACAAAATGCTCTATTACTGAGGAAATATATCCCTTATTTTCAAAGCCCAATATTGAAAAATAATTTGACTTGCTACACGATCTATGCCAGGTCTCTGGGCTATCCGCTATGGTGATTTCAATGGTTAGATTGATTTGTTTAGATCCAGTGAAAATGCTGCCTTGACAACGCTATGTCATGGCTTCGGTGTTCCAAAAAGCCTCTGTCAGAAGTCTGTCACTTTTACAGTCTGTGATAAAACACTTTGTGTACATGTTGTTGAAACGTTATGGATATTAGAAAGTTTTTCAAAAGACCACCCAGCTCCGTTCAAGCAACAGCATTGCCCAGTGAACTGACGGATAGTGTTGTTTCAGGCAGGGGCGTAGATTTGCGTGGGGACCGAAGGACGTGTCCACACCAATGTCAAATTACGACTGAAATGTCCCCACCAATATTCAGGTTGATCTTGTAATGTGCAGTAGCCTATAAGGGTAAATCGCGCTGATTTGAAGTTACCTATAATAACTTAGCCTGACGTAGTCATACTCAATTCTAGTCAGAATTTGAGTCTGATACTGCTCCATAGAGCTGTGATTATGGGGCGTGTTTCAAACGAACCAGGAAAAAAAATGCCTCTGCACTCAATTGGATAGACCTACAACCAATCAGAGCAACGGAGTGTGTGACGTATGTTAAGCGACGCATAGTTGATGTCAACAGAACTCAACTGCACGCTAGAAGAAGAAAATGTGAGCGATTTTCGCAGGTGTAAAAATAATGTAAGGATACACGGAGTTCTTCAACACACGAACCTCATTTTTGAGAGAAACAGTAAAGGTGAATGCATATACGATCAAGTTATCCGTTTAGGATTACAACTCCACAACACTGCAAACAAATCGCATCGCATTTGTCGGTCCTGTCAGAACTTTATAACACGGTTGGAACGCGACATGCCCGTGTTTAAAAAATGGACAGAAGACGAAGGAGACCAGCCTGAAGAACCGTGTTCATCTGAGGCATCAGAGACGCCCCGGACTCTGAAGAAGTTCTGCCCCAATCCGTCAACTCCAACCGGTACAAAAACGCGAAGAAGCATTACAGAGGTAAGCTTGTTAATACATTTCTACTTCTTATGATATGACTATGAGAATAACCTCGATTGCCACGTTTCACATGAGTTAATAGTGAGTCGTGATTATTGTCCAATGTGATAAACACTGTGCATTCCCACACTCCTCATTTCCGTGAAATCTATCTATGATTAAATCATCTAGTCATATTTTGACATGCCTAGTATTCTGGAAGCCAGCCCGAATTTCAGTGTAGTGTGAGCAAATGTTACCAGGATAAACTTGTACCTGATGTGTAAGTTGGCCTCTGTCACTTTGTCAATATGTAGAAACTTCATTTTGTAATGGACTAGCATGTTATCCAACCCCCACTTCTGTGCTCTGCACCTCTGTGGGGGGTGGGCAGTGCTTCTCTGACCTGCTCAGCAATTGCATCTGGTGTCACCATATTTAACAGTCTGTATTTTCCAATGTATTGTCAATGCACGTTATACTTATTAGGCTATACTGTAATTCTTCACACTGATGTGTTCACTTATATTTCAGGTTGTCACCCATTTTCCATCCACTTGACCTCCACCTGGAACACCTAAACAATTTTCTCAAATCATTTATGAGAGGATTGGGACCAAACATGTCAGAAATGTCAGCAGCCAGAATCAGTAGGTCCATTGGCATCGTCAAAGAGCTAATGGACAAAACGGACACAGAGCTGGAGCTGACAAGGCCGGCTGGCATTCATCATGTGGCCCGAGAACAGGACGTTTTAACACTGGTAAACGTTTTCAGGGAGACACAACTTTCCCAACAAAAATCACCCAGGCAGGCAGTCTCATGCATTCCCGAATTTCAAGAGAAACGTATTGGCAAAGCTGAATTACCAGGAGAAAATAATGGACTGGCAAAATGTGCCTATTTAAATAATTAAGTAAATGTGAAATGTAAATGGTGATGGTAATTTGTAAATATTGTTTTCGTAAATGACAATGTAATTAATTGTTTTCATATAATAGTTTAGTAGTATCCACATTCTTGAAAACATTTTTGTGTTTTCTTATTGGTTGTATGTTCAAAGTTCAGCGTATATCTTCAAACATTACCTATTATGTGTAGATATTAAAAATCTTTATTGACATGTCTTATTGTTTGTCTTTAAATGCAGAAACATCACCAACCAGTAGAGAAGTATAAACCATTTTAATTTTATTCAAAAATATTAATGTAACAGAGGTAAAAAAAAAGGCATTTGCACAACAACAGGACCCTGAAGCTACAAATTTGAGCCTGAATTTGAAGCTAGCCTGAGATCTTCAACATTGACAAGCCTGATTCCAAGTTACTTGGGGATGATTGTATCTTATCATCCTCATCCTCGTCAAAGTAACCAGTGTAATCCATGTCAACCTGAACACGGTCATCCTGAACAACAGTCATCAAACAAATTAGTTTGACTCTGTTCGATGTCATCAAAAACCTCATGCATAATTCATAGTATCTCTTTTGCATGTTCCAGCTTGTATGTAGGGAGATTATGGATAATGAAGTCCAGGTCAAATATCTGTGTGCACTGTTCTAAAACTGATCAATGAGTTCATCTCCAAAACCAGTGCAGGCTGTGTCGACTGTGTAAAGTGGTATGTTTTTATGGTCCTGAAGTAAACTACTCCTGTAAGTTTGTAACAGTTCCCTGATCAAAAGTGTGCCCTTAGGTGTGACTATTCTGTGTTTGTGGTGTGATGAAACCTCCCCTTGAAAGTGTTCATATTTGGGGATTAGCTCCCCACAACCTTCAGGTTCACAAGAACAAACAGAATGGCAGTGAGTGCAGCACAGATGTCCTAGATCAACAGATGTGGTGTGTTCCTCAAAATGGCAGTACAAAGCTTTCCGCAGACAACTAGTGACTCCATTAAAGTACCGTCTTAACTGCTGGGTCAAGCTTTGTACTAACATCCCTCACAATCCAGTGTAGGCACTCCAGTGTATGGCCAGGTCAGACCCACTCTGATGTTTGTTCTGTTTGGGCTCAGGGCCAAATTTATTGGATTGTCCATCTGAAGCTGTTTCATAACCCTGGCTCTGGATTCCCGATCAGCAGAAGCGGTCAATGTCAGCACAGGTGTACCTGGAATATATAGCAGTACAAAAAGCAACCAATAAGTAACAGTAAAAATAAGAAATTATGAGTAGTATCATTTAGTAGTTTTTAATGACTGTACTGACATCTAAAAAGAATACATCACTTATAAGGGGTACAGTGACTAGCCTACCAATATGGGTATGGTGCTTGAGTACATAAAGCAACACCCAAATGCCCTTCTGCCCTTTTGCAGCCTGACCACTGATAGAAATAAAACAGTAACCTACATTTGAATGTTTTAACAGCTAGTTCGCTACAATCACACTAACGTTATGATTGTACCAAGTCTGAGTTAGCGAACGTACAACGATACCTAGGCTACTATGTTTACAACATGGGATTCATATCACGACATTGGGAGTTATTTACTAAGTCAGACAGTTAGACTCTCTTACCATTTGTAAGTTAGATGAACTTCGTCCATGACGATACCCATTACGTTGGCTTGAAAAACATCGGAGCCTAGCATGTCCCTCCACTTGTTGTTCAGCAGCCAGGATTCCGGGCTTCAAAAAAGGACCTGGCAACGACCGCTGGCTATATCCACCTCGTCGAGCACGCCGAGTTGCATCGCCGTGATGCCCATTTCAGTTGCTTCGGCAAAAAACATCTTTCTTATCAACAAATGCCTTGATCCCGTTACTCTGTTCCTCTTTTAAAATTAATTCGCTGTCGATATCTTCTAGAACAGACCTGATAGCAGAATCTACACATCTCAATTCTCCAGCGGCAGCCATCGTTGTTGTAAACGAATTCAACCTAAGCGCTCTTTGGTGACGTGGTGGATTACGTTACTGTTGAGCATCTGTCCATCATCATATAAAGCCCGCCCTGACAATTTGATTGGCCCGCCAGTATTTGGGCGAGCATACTCGCGCCACTATTGATCAATGCCAGACCGAACTTCCCGACCTCAAACGTTGTGGGCGGGACTAAGTTCGGAATGGCACCCAGGCTAATAATAACTACCAGTGAGCCGCAGTCTCCTGCGCAGCATGCAGCGCTTCAGCTTTACTTCACTACAAGCATGAAGTGCGTCCAAATTCACCCATTCTTCTCTGTTGAACTCCTCGAGAAGTAGGCTACTCATCACACATGTATAACATGAAAGAGCCTTTTCTCAGCTTTTAAACGGTGCTAGCTAGCCACTGTTTGCTGTAATAAACAGTTCGCAAGAAAAATAACTTCAAGAGATTTAATAATTATTCTCTGCGCCCATCTCCACATCCATTCGTCTCGGTTGAAATATATTAGGCCTACACACTCTTCACGCAACACATGACAAACCATATATCAGAATAAACAGCAGACCTTACCGAACACAAAGGTGTAATGCATTCCCGTGTATAGTTAGCTGTTCCAGAGTAATCCGATTTTGAAATAAATTATAGCAAAATTCAACATGGTCTTTTGGCTGCATTTCTTAAAACTGAGCTGTGCTTACATCGCCTATATATCTGTAAATATTAGAATCACAGAATATACAGGCAGCTCACAGTGAAGAGTTTGTCAATGTAGCCTTAATGATTTCTTTTCACAAAATGCTAAGCATGCATGTATTTAAGTTTCTTAAAACTGAGCTGTGCTTAAATGGGCATGATTTCATAACAGACCAAATAGAAAATAAATGTTAAATATATATCTGTAGCCTACATATTAAAATCAGATTATGTAGGCTACACAGTGTAGTTACATCAAGTTGGACAGTAGCACATTTCAATCATGGATAGTAGTTGGACAGTAGCACATTTTAATAATTATATATATCTATAGTGGCTGGTGAAAGAGTTGAGTGTTTTTTTGTTTTGTTTTTTCGGGGGGGGGGGGGGGGGGGGTTAGTGGGTAGTGTCCCCCCCAAAGCTCAGACCAAACCTACGCCCTTGGTTTCAGGTTGGTGATTTCACATTAAGAGCTTTCAGTCAGTTAGGCAGGCTAACGTTAGGCTACTTGGCTAGCTCCCTAGCACTAAATGCTTAACGTTTACGTTAAATGTCCTCGTTCGTCGGCGGAAAAGGCAAATTCAGTACTCTCATAGGCTAGCTAAGCCTACTGCAGAATAAGAAATTCCAGCTCCCAAAACAAAGTGATCCTCGTCTTGTAGCTAATAAATTAGGCTTGAAATGTCAGAAAAACCGTTACAGTTATCTGCCCATGTCAACTTTTCAGTGTCATATGTTGCACAAAAGAATGTTAACTGTTAGCCTACCTTAAAACCTTGTTGATATCCTATCCACCACCACAGATCTTATAATCCAAGAGTCCACAAAATATAAAAGTCATGTTATGTTGTTTTGGCTGCCTAACTAATTATTAACTAAAAAAAACAAACATTACAATGATATATTGAGAGGAAAGGGCCCTTTCCATAAGTGTGTTAATCAAGCACCATGCAGTCTGCATTCATAATCTAGGTGCTTGATTTTATGCACCTGTGTAAAGGGACCTATGAATAATCTTGCTAAATTACATTTAGAAACGCCTATGTCAAGATGATAATGCATTCCTTCTAAAATACCCTTGTATCATGATGACTGGCCATACTGTAAAATATATCATAATATTATGTATATTATAGTATAATATATTCTATATATTTGTCACACAGATGAGATCAGGGAAGAGGAAGAAGGAGAATAGCAATAATAAACAATAATGTCATATCAAACAATAGCCTAATGAAAATAAACAAATACTATAATATACAAACCATAAGAAACGCTTAATTAACTAAGTACATGCTAAACCGATATGAACAGATATTGCCTCTTGAAAGACCTAAAACTATAATTTTACACAGTGTAGTGCCAGTCAGATACCTTGAATCTGTTGAATGTTAGTTTCACATTTTTTAAGTCTCAATGTGTCCATTAGTTTACACAAAATTCACTAGAAGTCATTATTTAAGGGGTTATTTAAAAAAATGTTTTAAATGGGCTAAGCCCCGAATGTTTACAATGTCTGGCTCCGCCCCTGACTGGCAGCCTGAACATTTAAATCAAATGCATAGCCTAATCATGTCAATGTTGCAAGAAAGCAAACGAAATAACTCATTGACATTTATTTCGTTTTAAATCACTTGGGGAGACAGGTTATATGATCCAGAAGTTGCGTTCTACAGAACTACAGCCTGTGCTTAAAATAGTCTTCATACACAACGCAATGAGTAGGCTAATAATTGGATATAGGTCATTGCTATGCATCTGCCAAAGTGTATGGTCATAGTCAGTTACTTTAAGGTAATTACTTGGCATATACGGCAAATATAGCCTAATATGACAACATTAACATTTTTCTTTTATTTACCACAAAGTCCGGTAATACAGCCTAAACCATGTAGGCATTAAGTCAAGTATCAGTAGCTTAATCCAAGTAGTTAGTTGTTTTATTTGTCGTCTTCCAGAAATGCAAACCAACATGGACGCGCGAGGACGCTCGTGCCCAACACTAAACTCGTGCATGAGCTGTCATCTACCAATCAGCATGTAAAAACTGGTGCCGGAAGTTGCAACCATGTAACGCCATGTTTTCAAAAATGTCGGCGACCAAATGCCATGCTAAGTGGCTGAAGCTAACCGATCAAATCCTGACCCCCTGGTTGTGGTACAAGCATGGAGGTATTATATATAACTGGAGAGAGTGAATAAGTCCCGCCCTCCATACAAATGAATGGTGGAGGCTAGGCTAGTAAATCCGGCCAATTCATAGTCAACGCCATCTTGAACACTGGGGTTCTGATCCAGCGCCAGTCGACTCTGACCATGCGCCAGTTACAAAGCTGGAAATGACGCATGGACCAACTTCGATTTTTATTGGATATTCTGTAAAAAGAGTGTCATCCTCCAGTAAGAGGGTGGCGATAATGCACATAAAGTCCTTGCCTCATAACAAGAAGAAGAAAAAGTTGCTCGGGAACGCGCATGGAGTCTGAGTGGAGTCGCCCTGAAGCGCAACTTAATTTCATTGGATAACACAGCGGCTCTAACTAGGAGCGGTCTGCTTGCTGTCCTGCTGCAAATATGCATTCGAACTTGACGTGAAATATCCGTAGTCGAACTATAAATAAACTATTCGGTTTTTAGTGCCAAGTGTAGCGCATTTTTACAGTCTATGATTAGTTTGTTTTTTATTTTATTGTTTGCCATCTCATAGCGGGTGCTCTAAACGTATTCTAGCGTTGGCCCATGACCAAATCAAGCCAATAATAGCCAGTAGCCACAATAATGACTGGAGCCAGAGCCCTCAATAGCCACCCTGTTTTGAAAATAATATTGAAGATAGTATTGAAGATAACGCACAAAACGGTCAGCCTGAGCGGACAATTACGTCCCCAACTCATCTAAAATGTGGATCTAAAATTACTTTGAGTTGTACACCGCAGATGGTAAAGTAACGGTTAAAGAGAATGCTGTCTGCGGACTCAGCAAAAAACAGTTTACTTACGCATCCACGACGTCCAATCTTCGCGCTCACCTGTGGAGTTACCATCGAAATGAAGCAGCGGTGTCAGAGGCACAGTAGACGGCCAGAGCATCGTCAGGCGGCCAACATCGTATGATTGCATTTCCGTAAATCCTAAATTATGTCCAGGGTCTGCTATTTACTTAGGCTGCAAAGCACAGGTATTTATTTGAGGTATGCTTATTCGAGGCAGACCTTTATTTATTTACATTGTACGTTATTGTGAGACATGCGTTTTGTTTGGAGCGGCATACCAGGCTATCAAACGCAGACGATTTTCGGCTTTGGTATGGGATTTAATTTACTTTTTGACTTTTATTATATAGTTAAATGTTGAGGGTGATGGGCATTTAAATATAGAGGGTATTTGATGATCACTGTAAAGTTTCGTGTAGTTGAAAAAGTGTTGGAATTTCCAGCTGTTTATTGCGAGACAAGGCCATTTTCTTTCATTGAACGTGCGCTGTGCTCTAATGGAATCCTTATTGCATAGAGAAGTAGCCTAAATTGAGTTTTTTTTTAAATTATGCATGGTTTACTTTTTATTAAATTCGTAGGCTGGAATGCCTCGCGGCAATAATTGTGTTTAAATGTAGTAGCCTAGTGCTTCAGCCTCTGGCAAGCTCCAAAGGGGGCGGCTATAGGTTGAGAGGTCTTTATGCCGCTGTTGTGTAATTTATTGTCTTTAATCATGTTTAGGCTACGTTTGTTCGGGACAAACAACAACGAAACAAGATCAATACAATTTTCTTTATTTGTTTATTTGTCATATGATGGATAAACAACCATAATATGCACGTCTTCTCATAGGATCCTCAAGAAATACGCACAGAATAACGTTTGGCTGTAGCCGCCGGATAGGTACCCGCCCACCAACATGTACGCGCATGAGAGCTCGTGCCCAACACGGATTTTCGTGCATGGAGCTGGTTCCAAATGCTCCATGCAGCGCCATATTTGAAAATGGCGTATGCTAACATGCCGAAGCTAATCTGCACGCTCTTGACCCCCTGGGTACAAGTCTCAAACGAATATGAGAGTAACTTCCTGATTGGTTGCCATCTGCTCAGGCATGGACTCTAGCCAATCATTTCATTAGGCAGTACAGTCCTACCCTGCCTCTGCCCCCAACACCCCATCCGCCCCTGAACAGCCAGGCTGAGAGTGACCACATGAGGACCAAAGGGCAAGGCGGTGAGAGGAATGTGGTTAGCGCTCTAAAATTAGCCACTGATAGTGCAGCCTGCCTGCCGCTGCTCAGGGTAGGGAGAGAATGAGAGCACCAGGGACAAAGCTGGAGGATTAGGGGGTGAGGCCAACCTCTCTCTGACTCATTGTCATTTGACTGGACCCTGCAGAGTTCGAGCAACCAGTCCTCTTTTGAAGCGGCTGAATAGAGATGTGCTGCTATTGTTTGTTTGTTTATTTGTGTGGCCTCTGGGTGTTTTACTTGGCTCCCTAGTGAGTAAAATATGAATTACAGGATTTTTTACTGGCAGAAATGTCTGGCCTGTTGTGTGTCTGGCACAATTTGAACAAGTAAATTCCCCTGACACAAAACATTAGGTAAACTAAACAGTGTTGATAGTTACGCCACTCCAGTGGGAAAGATAAGATGCTATTCTAATTTAAGATGCCACTGTGTTTATTTAAGAGTGCTTGGAGTAACAGCTCTCAACCAACTGTAACAACAGAACTGTAGCCATAAAAATGTTGCAAAAGAGTGCTAAATCAACCCTCAGCACTTTTCGACTCCATTCAACTAAAAACTAGATGTGTGAGCACCAAAAACATCCCAGAGACCAGACTTAAAAAGGACATTGGAGTGTTAATTCAGTATTCTGTCACCCCCTGACCAAACTTAAAAAACGACATTGGAGTGTTAATTCAGTATTCTGTCACCCCCTATTCATTTCATTGAAGTGCTGACTGCAGAGGCATTCACAAAGCTCTCAAAACATTACATCATGTAAACTGCAGTGTAGAGCGGTTAACCTAGTTTGTTAACTGACATCCACAGAAAACCTTAAAACTGGTTTGGGATGTTTTTCATGAAGCCTGCATTCCGGTCAACTGAGAGCTGGAACAATGCAGTGCTTGTTGCCTGTGGACATCACTCTTATGCAAGAATAAAAAGATATTTTAATGCATAGGACATTCGGCCTGCCTTGATTGTTGATGTTGAGAAACTGGCATAGCTGATCGGTATCACATATGATCAGTAAAGTTGCTTACCTTAAAATAAAACTAAAGAAAATATTCTAAAAAAGGGACGTGGGGTAATCTGAGTTAAATAAAACAGCATGTTTTGTCTTTGACCTAGTTTTGCTCAGTGACTGTGATGAAATACACATCTGCTGGTACCCTAATTGAAAAAAAACAACAAAATCCAGATTAGAATGTTTCCAGAAATGGAAGTGAGACTTAACAGTGAGTATGAGATGTTAAAAAAAACTTTCTGATATGCTGTTGAAACAAAATTCGAAGCATCTTCATAGACAGGTGGAAGAAATCAAAAACAGTGAAACAGTTCCCAGTGAGGTTTCATGCCTGAGGCACAGTGGAGGGTGTGGCCTTTAGGGGGGGGGGGGGGCTGCAAAAACGTGGGGATGGGTGTCACTACATGAGACCACACTCACTCACTGCTGACTGTTGAAGTTGAACAGAGAAGAGGGGAAGAGCGAGAGAGAACAGAGCAGGAAAAACAGGGAGCACAGCAGTACCAGCCAGTCGCTTTGGAACAAGCCATTTGATTTCACACCTCAGCTTTACTATTAAGACCCTGTAGAGGAGTTATTTTGAGAGGACCTCTAGATGGACCACATCAACCCAAAGTGTCTGTGACTTGGGGAGTGTGGATTCTCTCTCATTGGACACTGGCTCTGGATCATTGACCTCTGAGAAGAGAGGACCTGAGGGGGAAAATCGGCAAGATGTCTCTCAGTTGGCTCAGGAAGGCTGCGGATGTCCTCCAGAACCACCCAGCCGTCTTGTTCGCCCTCTCCACCCTGGTGGTGGTGAGCGACCTCACAGCCGCATTCCTTAGCCACAGCTCCTTCAGACACCACTTCCACCTGGTACTCTCCTTCCTGCTGCTGTCTGGGCCTGCCCTGAAAATGTGGGTCTCCAAGTACAGTGTGTTCGCTAACAAGAACCACTACCTCTACAGGTGAGATGTGGATGTTGAGTGTGTGTGTGTGTGTGTGTTAGGGGGACGGTGATGTGTAAAGATTGTTTTATAGGTGTGATCTTTTTTTAACAAAAAGATGCTTTTTTTAATTTCACATGATTGCAATTATCTGTGTCCCTGTCTGTCTATTCTTTTCACCATGTTAATACCGAATACCTTTGGGCCTCATATTTTGTGAGTGAGAGCGAGTCCCTTATCTTCACTTGACTCCTTGTTGCTTCCAATTAGAATGTTCCTGAGTTCTGGTTGGGGCTGGACCTGCGTGCTCGTTGGATCCTTCATGTTCCTGCTCTCCTTCTCCCTCCGCCGCTCCCTGTTTCTCTCCCTCCGTCACCTCAGTCGGCTGGCTGCAGCCAGTGCTGTGTGGCTGGGCCTCCGCTGGCTCTTAACCTCCCTGGAAGACGCCTCTGGCAGCTGTTTCGAGCCTCTCAGCACCGCTCTGAAAGCCTGCATGGAGGCCACATCTCCTGGGGAAGGCTCAAGATTGCTGCTCCGGGACGGGGAGAGTAAGATGAGCTGCCTGCGCGCCGGGTTCCAGTGGCGCGGCTGCGAGGTATCCCAGGAGGCTCTCCTGCTGTGCCTGTGCAGCCTGTTGCTGTTGGAAGAGGTGTCTGTGTTTGGCCGGTGCGTGCGCACCCCGGGAGCCCCCCTCCGACTGCTCTTCCTGCTCTGCGTCTCCCTGCTCGGACTGTGGGTCTTTCAGCTCCTCTGCCTACTGGCTCACTTCTCGCAGTTCCACTCCCAGCTAATTGGGGGCGCTCTAGGTTGCCTGGCCTGGAGAGTGCTCTACCGGGGTTGGTTTAGATTGGACCCAAGCTGGTGCAGTCCGGGAAGGCCCACCAGTGGACTAGTAGCTCCCACAGAACGGAAAGGAGAGGTGAAGAATGGACATGGAGAGATGTTTTTCTAATGTGAGTTGATTAAGTCAAGTTTTTAAAAAGGTTACTACAGCTGACAGACTTTTAGAATTGCAGGGAGACTGAGAAAAATCTCCAGGATGTACATGGGTGGGAAACATCAGTCTTTACAGGGACTGATCAGAACAATATTATAATATAAGATAACAAAATCAAGAGTAATATAATAATTGTTTTATTTTGTAAATGGCATTAAAGCATTCTAATACAGCACAGTGGTTTCTGAAACTGAAAATGACTATGAGCACTTTCTCACTGCTAAAGGGATCAAATGGCATCTCAAAACGACACATAAGAAGGTATGTTTCACTGCCAATGTAAAAAGGTGTGTGTGTGGTTTGTTCTCCTGTCCTCAGTAGATGAGAGCTTTGCAGTCTCCCCTGGGTTTCTTGATTTTGTCGTAGTTCTTGTTGATAATGTCATACAACACAGCCTGAGTTCAGAAAACTCAATCAGAAACAGCAGAACTTACAGATTAAAGAATTACAGAACCAATCCAAATATATAGGAATCTAATCTTAGGCTACAAAAACAGCCATCCCATCTGAACTCACGTATGTGTTGCGGATCTCCAGAACAACAATGCGAAGCTCGCCATACTGATACTGGTCCAGGTCATGAACAAGCTGCCTGTAATCTCCCTGTCAGGGCAGATGCAACAAAAAGAGGTTGAGTTATGCAACAACACTCATTGGCACGGCTATGGCATTCAACAGTGCTGGTTATATGCTTTCAGTAGCCTCCTTTACATGCACACATTTTGTCGGATCGAAGTTCTTCTGATTATGGCATGAATCAGGTTCTAATCAGGTTAAATGTGTCCATGTAAACCCACCTAAAGTTGCTTTCTATCCTCTATTCTCCAGCAGTGATCGCATTACAACTCATTAACTTAGCCACTGTGCTTGTTTATAAGCCCTCATGTGTGGCGTCCATGTAACTAACATGGTGTTGACATAGTGTGAACAATTAACAATTCCAAGATTTCCTTATTGGTTACCTGAGCCAGAATTTGTGGGAAAATGTATTCACTGATTTGAGACCATTGGAGAATCCCACAGATACTTTCATATGTTTATGGTTATGTTTATAATATTTAGCAGACGCTTTTGTCCAAGTGACATCGGGGAACATTACATTAACATTTAAATTAACCGTTTATTGTATAATCAAACAAGCTGAACAATATTATTAATAGACTAAATATAATTGAACCATAAACACATACAAACCACGATGAAAAAATAATTAGTTAGAAACAAGAATTTCTCAGGCCATACATTTTTTTGTAATGGAACAACTCACCACATGTGCTTGTTTGGAGGCTTTGGCCACCGCATCGCCCCTCTCACTGTAGTACCTATAGGGAACAAAACATTACATACATTCAAAACATTAAAACATAACATGATGTCCATATATGCTGTCTATGGTGGCTGAGTTGAGCTAACTTATTCACTCTGAAGAGTTTTCAGTACTTAGTAGTTATTACTACAGTAATTTATTTTAGATTTAGAACAATTTCAGATGTCAGATTCAGATTGATATTAGATTAGATTAGATTTCAGATTTTTCTAAACAGGGGTAATGGGTGGCTTTTTCAGACTTACTTTGAAATCTGTGTCTGGAATCCCTCAATCTTGGTTCGAGTGTTGGTCAGCAGCTCAAACACTTTCTCCTGAAATCATCACACATTTATGAAACATTCTATGAAATAGACCTCATAAAAAGGGAGAATACAGTAGATATTCGAAGTGAAAATGATTAACTATAATGTATCTGTGCCACTTATCAATATATGTGTCTTTATACAAAAGAACATTTAGACATGGGTTAGGGATGACAAGAACCATAAGTTAATGCAATTTTAATTTTCAACTATTAAAGTTTCAGTTTCCTTCAAGCAAATCTAAATTGAAACACAATAAATGTATCATGTGACTATGATCAAAGCAATGTTCTGTATCAGTTCTATATCTGAATTATTCTGCCATTTCTATAACTGCATTACTGAAAAGGAGGAGTTGCAGTCTAACCTGAACTGCCACGCCAAAGTTATTCCCATCCTCAATCCTGGGGATCTGAAGTTGCACCCACATCGACACCTATAAGAGAAAAAGAGAGCAATGCTGGCATGATCACTGAGGTAAAATGTTTAGCCACAAACATTATGTGCATAGTAAGTGGGAATGACAGAATTGTGTGAATATGAGGCTGTGAGTGTGTGTGTGTGTGCGCGTGTGTGTGTGTGTTCATTGCATCCCTCTAATACTGATAAGAGCACTTGAGGCAGAGCCAAGTTGTGACGTTACCGTGTTCAATTTCTCCTTCAGGGTCTGGATGTGAGGCTTAATCTCCTTCAGCAGAGCTTCCAGCCTCTCATTGCAGCCAATGGGACCACAGGGAGGACCAGCTTAACCACAGATAGGTCAGGTCATGTACAGTGCCATGAGGGTCAAAGAAACATTTGCTAATGATGATATCGATGATAATGATGAACAATACTTGAAATCAGATGTTGTTTCTATTACATGACAACCATCTCCAAGTCACTTTAAGGATTAGTTATAAAAAGCAAATCTAGGAATTATTCATTTATGCCAGCTAAAATCTGTATGGGCCCATCAGTATTTCACTATTTTAAATACCATCTTCATCTTCTTTATCACTGTCCTTGTCTTTCTTTCCTTCCTTGGCCTCTTTCTGTTGAAAAAGAGATAAAAAATAAACATGTTAATAAATAACCTATGCAATAGAACCTGTTGAATAGAGTTTGTGACAAATAGAGACTGGAAAACATGCTAAAGCAAGCTAATACTGTATATGTTTAGAAAATTTTGACTTGGGATCTGAATGAGATTGACTTTCAGTGACCTCCTCTTTCTTCTTCCTCTTGAGTTCTTCCTTGGCCGGGTCTGGGATCGGGATGTCAAGGGGAGCCTTCAGCGCAGTCATGTCTTCCAGACTGAGAGAAGACTGAAGAGAACCAACAGTTGAAATCATTGGGAGATGTGCTTTGACTCCACTCTTTATTTAATCACTTGGAGTTATTAATCCCTTAATGTTCCCAGCACTTTACCTCCAGAGAGGATTCACAAAAATGTGTCATCAGATAGTTCAAGTATTAGTGTACAAATACATGTATGCTACTTTGGAAAAAATACTGCTCAGTGGCATGGGTCTTTCATTTTACCTTCAACAGGGCATCCATCTCTGCAATTTTTTGAGGGAAGAATGTTGAGATCAGTTGTTCTGCCTAGAATAGATATAATACAAATGAATACAGCAGACTGACGTCAACACGGAGCCAGAACATTTGGGCAACTACAGGCTGATAGATTGACTTACCTCTGAGGTGAGCTTCTTGCAAAAGCCATCAACCTGATATGAGACAGAATTTTTAGCATTTCCTTTTGATGCCACAATGTTTTGATACTAGGTCACTAGGCCTATCAGTCAAGTTCAGAGTCAGTCAGGGTCAGGTTTCTGCATGCAAACACGCTATCCCCACTCAGTTTAAGTTCTCTAGCTTGTTACATTATATCATAGATCTGTTAAAATATAGACCCACGTTCCTCAAAATGTCTTCGCTTACCTGTTTCTTTGACGCAGGGCTCATGTCCATGGATGTCATTGTAACAATGCGAAAGTATAGGCAATTTGGTTACACAAGAAATATTTTGTAGATAAATTATGTAAACCGTTGATCATTAATAGACGTGCAATATGCAATGGACCTTTCTTGCCAGTTATATCACAACGTTATTCGTATAGCCTACGAAATACGCAGCCGTTACTCAGCAAAAGAAGTGAAAATGAAAGTAAACTAAACGATTATGGGACTTCCCGATTGTCTGTCTTTATTTTAATTCCGGCTGTTGCACACTGGGAATTGTAGGATAGCCTACTGTTTATCATTTCAAATATCATTCGACAGTAAAACCCTGCTTGTCAAAATACTTCTTTCGCATCCGACTTACTTTCAGACATCATTAAAACATAGGCCCTATAGGCTACGATTTTGCCCACTGGTCTGATGTTCAGACGTGTTTAGGTTCTGAAAACAAACGCACTATAGGCTATAAAAAAAGAAAAGAGCAACTTTGAGCATTTCGCACCAGAGGAATTTTTGCAGTTCCTAGAACATAACGTTGAACCCCCTTTTTTTGCATTCACACCAGACTAATTTCGGGATCTAGCTCCTCTGCCAGCAGCTCCTGTAACTCTTTCAGCTCCTACCACAGGGCAGGGTATTTTCCAGGGGGTCAGGATTTGATCGGTTAGCTTCAGCCACTTAGCATGGCATTTGGCCGCCGACATTTTTGAAAACATGGCGTTACATGGTTGCAACTTCCGGCACCAGTTTTTACATGCTGATTGGTAGATGACAGCTCATGCACGAGTTTAGTGTTGGGCACGAGCGTCCTCGCGCGTCCATGTTGGTTTGCATTTCTGGAAGACGACAAATAAAACAACTAACTACTTGGATTAAGCTACTGATACTTGACTTAATGCCTACATGGTTTAGGCTGTATTACCGGACTTTGTGGTAAATAAAAGAAAAATGTTAATGTTGTCATATTAGGCTATATTTGCCGTATATGCCAAGTAATTACCTTAAAGTAACTGACTATGACCATACACTTTGGCAGATGCATAGCAATGACCTATATCCAATTATTAGCCTACTCATTGCGTTGTGTATGAAGACTATTTTAAGCACAGGCTGTAGTTCTGTAGAACGCAACGTCTGGATCATATAACCTGTCTCCCCAAGTGATTTAAAACGAAATAAATGTCAATGACTTATTTCGTTTGCTTTCTTGCAACATTGACATGATTAGGCTATGCATTTGATTTAAATGTTCAGGCTGCCAGTCGAGGCAAAAGCCAAATGTCCAACAACAGTTGCAGACTCTATGCCTGCTCGAACCACAATACCCGAGGGATGTGCGCTTCTATCGGAAGTTTAACTTGCGTTGGCTTCATTTCGTCTGCCTGCAAATGTAGCCTAGGCTTAACAAGCTGCAAATTCACACTGGGTGCAGCAAAAATCCCAGCTATCAACACGTTTCTTACATACCATGTCTACTTAATTAATAGTCATTTTCGTTGGATAGCCTATTGCGTAATAGGCCTACAACCTGTCCAAATATAGTATTTAGGGATTATTATTTGTGAAGCCTAAAGTGACACAATATTGATTCGCATCGTTTATTATCACATATGAACATCACATTAAATAACCTAGGACTTCAGAGACAGGGCAAACTTTACCACCATTCGCAAAATGTTATCCCAACCAATTAAATGAATTTGCGCTTATAACGAGGTGAAGCGCGTTCCCGAACAACTTCTTTTCCTCTGAGGGAATGTTCAATCTTCATCAACGACATACCGTTGTACCTTACGTTGTCTCCGTCTGTAACGTGGAATCTAATAGGCTAATTCTAGCTGGTGCCGGAAACGAACACCCATGAAACGCCATTTTCGTAAAGATGGCTGCTGTCAATTTCATGCTTTTTTGGCTGAAGTAGCTAGCCTAGCATGGGCCATTGAAATGAATGGGGGCGGGACTTAGTCACTCTCTCCAGTTATATATAATACCTCCATGGTATTTTCCCTTCACATAGGAACCTTAGGTCTACGTTGATTGGTCCAACTCATAAGCCAAACCCACTGTCAAATCTGTATTCACAGCCGCACCATCTTTAAAATTTGTGCTACCTGCATAAGCAAAGCATATGGAAATAATGTTTTTCTCAAAGTCAAGGATTCGTGTTTGGTAGAACGAGTCCTGTCGAGTCGAATCCTTCAAAGACGAGGCAAGACTTCTTCTTAACATAGCCTACGGAAACAATGGAACAGACTAGCTAGTGTGCAGGAAGCTGCAGGTGCATTATTAAAAATCATGTGCGCACAGAATTGTGGGTGTTCCAAGCATCTCAAAATGAAGGACTCAGTAGGCTATAGAATTTTAAAGCACCCTTGACATTGGAACAGTGCTTGGCGAGATTCAATGAGGTAACATCCTTGAAAGAGCGGCTTTGAAGGACCCATCCTTGACTTTGAGAGGTCTATATAGCCTACTGTCAGAGACTTTATTGACTCTGCTTCGGTGTGACCCAAATGGATGGTGACCAGACTTGTGCAATGGCATAATGTCTGCTACACAAACAATAGGCCTACATCACACAATTAAAACCTTATATTTAGGCTGGGTATTGAAATGGTCCTTTTGACTAAATGGCGCCCTCTTTGGTAACCACAATTGAATTATAATTGCTTTGTGATATTTGACATCACATGTAGGCTTTTTTCTAATTTGCCCATGTTTTAGTGGCTATTTTTAAGTTCAAGATTTTCATATGAAGGAGGGCACAACCATGCCTCATGTTCATGATGGCTCTTTGGTTATGCACAACCTCTAAAATTCATCAAAACCAGGGCAAAAGTGGTTTCCATTCTATGTCTCCTTTAAAGTCGCATGCAAATAGAGCTTTGGGATGCACCTCTTGTCTTCTGTTATTGTCACTTCCTGTTGTGCTTTGGTTACTTCCTGTCCCCTGTATGTGCTCCTTTGTTTACCCCTGTCATGTGCTTTTGTTCCTTGTCTCTGCCCCTCATCTGAACAGTGTTCCCTGATATTTGCCTTGATTGCTTTCCATCTGTGCCTTGTTAATCTTGTTAAGTGTTAATTATTATTATTAATAATAATAATAGCGCCTTCATGCCACTTCAGATATTTAGAAATGCTGACCCCCGACAGAAGAAAAATGACTTGAACACAAAGTCGGGTCGGAGTTTTTGCTCTGTGACTCGTGCAGAAGTCTTGTGTCCCAAGGTACCAGACTTGATGCCACTATCATATTCTCCAACCATGGTGGCCTTCCTTGCAACAACACAAGAGAGGAATCTCACTCTCAAATAGGCAAGGTAAAGTATCACTAAATTAACACTACAGATAGAAACACTCGCCGGAGCCATTTTCCTTCTTGCTCAACCATTAATTATTAAGTCTCCACAATTTCAGTTCTATTGCTGAAAGAGATGTTATTGTGAGCCTTAAAGGGACACCAGGCAAGCCTGATGCTTTTTCTCTACGAAACTCCCCCTCGCTCGGTCTGAAGCTCTTTTCCGTTTCTTTGCATCTTCCGTCAAGGATTTTCGCTGTTTTTTTGCCGGCTCTGCCATTATACACACGTTTGCAATCGCTTGTTTCGTTAGCCTGCCTCTGTGCTGTGGATGCAGGATGTAAACTGATCCTGCTTCGGTCGGCGGGTATGATACACAGAACTTGCAAGTAGGATATTCTTCCTACAGGCAGTAGGGGCGGGCGAGAGAGTCTTCATTCACCCTGTAATGAGTCATTTAACCATATACCGACTTGCGAAGATGAGTAATTAACACAAAAACGTTGCCCGGTGTCCCTTTAAAGACAAACATGCAGGGCATTACCCAATCCATATACTACATACTACCTGCATGAAAACATTTACTGGTATGGGATCTGCACATCGCCATGGATTATCCATGAATAAACCTGCCTGTCAGATTTTGTGTTGGTTTTTCTCAGAAATGCCAACACCCAAGGCCACCTGTAAGTGTTTGTGTGCGTGTGTGTATGTGTGTGTGTGTGTGTTAGTTATGACAGAAACAATGTCATCCCATTCATGCCACAGAGTTCTTGGACAGAACAAAATCTGTTTTACCACACTTTCTACAACCTTGTGTGTGCCCATACTCACAAAGCTTGTTATGTTACTGAGTACTCCTCACTTAAAGTTTTTACTAAACATTTTCTCTTAAAAGTTTTTCAAAAATCTGCTAAGACTAACTTTTAGAAAGGAAAAATGACAGCTCAAATGATAAGAGAAAGGCTCCATTCCTATGGTCAACATTGATTCTCAAAGCACAAATTTGCTTGCAGTGACCGCCGTGATTGGCTGATGAGCAACATGTCTGTGCTGATGAATAGGCATGCTGCGCTAAATGACGTAAAGGACAAGAGACAAATACATAAATAAAGTAGACAGGCTACAAACAAATGCCTTACCTAATGACAAAGTATGTTTGCAAAAAACCTAAACACATCTTTATGATGACACCTTAGCATTGACAGGAAAGTTAATTTACAATAAAATGTTGCATAGCAGTTAACATTGATTAAATTTTGCTTGTTGGTGTTATTGTATCCCTTTCAAGCTACACAATTATTGCCTCGCAAATGTGTGTGTGTGTGTGTGGATGTTTTTTTGGTGTGTTTAATTGTGTCTGTATCTCCTTGGTAACTAGGAGAGTTTCTAGAGTATGATTGACTCATGAACATGACAGAGATGATGAGTCAGCAAGTTTGAGAATCAGTTATTGTGTTTTTATTTCTTCAGAAATGGCAACACCTAAAGCTAACTGTAAGTGTGTGTGTATGAGAGGGTAGTTATAACCCTTTACAGAACAAAACCTGTTTTTACCAGTTTGTAACCATGGATGTTGTTCTTACATTCAACCACGTCCTTGCCAAACATGGCTCCCAAGTCTCATGCATTGGCTGTGAGAAATGTGCAATTGACAGACCTCACATGACACTACGCTTTTGTTTTCTCAAATGTAATGTTATAATTTGATTATGAAATAAGAGATTAACTGACGATGGAATATATTCAGTTTGTACATTTAGTTTGCATAGACCATAAGCATTAGTGTTGGTATGGTGTTACAACATTAAATGTCCCATTTAAGTGTAGTTACGTAGGCCTATAGAATTTATTCTAGTTAACAATTTGTGATAGGCTACAGCAGCAAGTGACTATTTTGGACAGCATGAGTGACAGGCTATTATTTACACATCCCCCCAAAGGTATATTCTGATTACGGGGGCAAAATGATCCAATTCTCTTTCTCAGACCACACCACCATTGTTCAAGTGCAATGTCCAATGTAACCAGTGGGTGGTAGAAGAGCTTTCGTTGGGTAAAATAAACATTTCCATTAAGAGATTACATGATAAGCTTCATCAGGGTAAATCATCTTCTCCTTAGTTGTTGTTGCTGTGCTGCCATGAGTTTTGCAAGCAGTTCAAAGCTGCAGCATTGTTAGATAGTTGCTGACAGATATCATTGAACTTTCAATCAACCCATTGGGTACAAGTTCCACCAAAGGCAAACAGGGACACAAAGAACAATACCAAGCAAAGGAACCTCCTAAAGCTGTCAACAAACAAAAGACAGCACATCAGTAGATTAGATCAGCAGTATCAGCAAAGCAGCAATGAAAGAACTTTCCATGCATTGCTTCAGACTAAACATCCAGATGGGGCTTTTATTATCACTGGACTTCAACCATTGCAACCTTAAAACTGTTCAACCTAAATTTCACCAAAATGTCTCATGCTCCACAAGAGGCAGTATAACATTGGTCCCTTTCCCACCGTAACGTTCCCAGAACCAATTTGGGGATTATTAAGTTCCTCTGACCACAGTTCCTGTAATTCTTTCAGCTTCTACTTCAGGGCAGGGTCTTTTCCCTTTTCTGCATAGGAACCCTTAGTGACCTAGGTCTATGTTGATTGGTCCAACTTATAAGTCACATCCACTGTCAACCCAAATTGAATGGGCAATTTGAAATTGAATGGGCAATGGGGCAGTAGGCCACGACTGGGGCAGTAGGCCCCAGGGCCTACTGGTTAGGGCTTCGGGCTTGGAACCGAAGGATTGCCGGTTTGATCCCCGACCAGTAGGAACGGCTGAAGTTCCCTTGAGCAAGGCACCTAACCTCACTGCTCCCCGAGCGCCGCTGTAGCAAGGCAGCTCACTGCTCCGGGTTAGTGTGTGCTTCACCTCACTGTGTGTTCACTGTGTGCTCTGTGTGTTCACTAATTCATGGATGGGATAAATGCAGAGACCAAATTCCTTGTATATGCAAGTATACTTGGCCTTGAAACCTGATTTACATTTACATTTTACAACCAGTTCCTATGGCCACTTGGCCAGTGCGAATGCAAATGGCAATGGCAGTTAGTAGAACTGTCACAGTCCTCCCCCACCTTGGTCATTCTGACCATCTCTCTTTTGTTTCTCAAGTACACCTAGCCTGGCTCCGCCCTCCTACGTACTTCCGCTTAATTTTCATTTTTCTTCAGTACGTCGTCTGGGATTTCGGTATATTCGCGGGTTTTCTCAGGCCAAATGTTACCTGTCCAATCAGCGAACAGAGGGGGTGGCTGAGAACGATGATGTTGAGGTCGTGCGCTAGTTTGAGCATGACACACGTCACAACCAAACGTTAGCGATTGGTTAAGGCAGATCCAGAGTGGCTCTGGGCAGATCCAATAGTTTTAAACTTCAACAGAGGACTCGCCTTCAAGGACATTAACGCTAGACAATGGAAAGTGGCCAGACTCTCTGTACATTATGAAATGTACGAGAGTCTGGTAAAGTACACCCCGGTCATCAAACGTGTAAAACCAACACAACCAACACGAAAAACCAACCAGTCATAATATTCCTGCTGATCTCTAAACACAGGGACAGTACAGATATCATACAGTCATTACATAGAATCATACTTTTAGTATCAAAGTGACTCACTAATGAGAAATGCAGAACATTAAACCACATATTGGAATATTGGACATAATGCAGAACATTAAACCACATATTGGAATATTGGACTTAATTCTATTCCACTTTCTCTCACCTCCAAGATGATCTCCAAGCTCGGCCAGCTTGGCATCAGCAACTAATTCTGCAACTGGATTATGGACTTCCTTACTAACAGACCCCGGACTGTTAAATTAGGGAGTCTCTCCTCCTCCGCTATCACCCTGAACACTGGCGTGCTGCAGGGCTGTGTTGAGCCCTCTGCTCTACTCCCTCTTCACCCACGACTGCGCCCCTGTCTATGGCTCCAATGCCATAATCAAGTTGACACCACAGTGGTGGGCCCGATCAGAGAGGAGGATGAAACAGCATAATAGGGATGAAGTTCAGCACCTAGCTATGTGGTGTAAAAACAATAAACTGGCACTCAACAACCAGAAGACCAATGAGATCATTGTGGACTTCAGGAAAACTAAAAGCAAGGCACACACCCCCCTCCACATCAGCGATGCTGAGGTGGAACGTGTGTCTAGCTTCAAGTTCCTTGGGATCCACATCACAGAAAATCTTTCTTGGTCTCTCAACTTAAGTCTGGTGAAGAACTACGGACCCTTAAGAGGGCACACCTATGTCCTAAGATTCTATCAGACTTCTACTGTTGTACCATTAAGAGCATACTCACAAACTGCATCTCTGTATGGTACGGCAACTGCAACACCGCCGATCACAAGGCACTACAAAGAGTAGTGAAATGGAAAAGGACCATATAGGCCCAAAGGACCATTGGCTCCCAACTCCCCTCCATCCACAACACATATCATAAACACTGTACAAACAAAGCCAAATCCATTGTCAAGGATGCCATGGTCTTTTCAGCCTACTCCCATCTGGCAGGCAATACAGGTGCCTGCCCTCCCACACCAGCAGGCTCAGGTACAGCTCCTTTCCAGAGGCTGTAACACGGATGAACAAAACTACACCTCCTGTCTAGCATTTGCACTTTAGCTGTTTACTTGTTTACCTGTTTACTTTTTACTTCTGCACTGTTTACCTGCTTAGATTGACTGCACTGCACTATTTACCTGTTTACATTTACTCCTGTACTGTTTCATCAATGCCTTTGTACTGCTAACACCCAAAACTACACAATATATTTATTTTTTTATATTCCATAACCTGACCATAAACCTGTGCAGTTCACACACACACACATATATATATATATATATATATATAATGTTATTTATATAGAATGTATATTTATACTCTCTGTACATACTCCTTATCTGTCACTGTAGACATGTCATCTGGAAAAATTGTATTTATCTAACTATACACTGTTGTACATAATTAATATCCATCATACACAGAATACTATACTCAACCTGCACTTTGGTATTTAATGCTTCTTTGCACATCTGGTTGGATGTGAACTGCATTTCATTGGCTCTGTATCTGTACTCTGCTAAATGACAATAACATTGAATCTAATCTCATCTAATCTAAAGATTTATTTATCTGCTATTTGGACATTAGTGATGTAGCCTATAAATCCATCATCCTGTTGACTGGGCCAGTGTGTTTTCTGATCAAGTCAGTCAAGTGGAAAAGATGTTGTAAGAAAAATTGAGTGCAAGCAGACAGAGGCAGGTTTGAAAACTGAAAACATGGTGAAACATTTATTGGTTAACAATGGTGTTAGAACTACGAGTTCGGAGGCCAGCATATGAGCTCGGAGGCCAGCATAGCTCACCGCTTATGGCGGCGGCCAACTGAACCTCCAGAGCTGCGTCTTCCCTCTGCATTTAAAGCCTAGCCCACCTTCTTTGATTGTGTCAAGAGGAAAGGACTCATCATCAAATGATTAATTGTCATCATGTGTCCTCATGTGGTTATCATGATTGTCTAAGTTACAATGGGTCATGTGAGCATTTGATTGACAAAGGTCACAAGGGCAGTTTGGTTGACAAAAGGTTTGGCATGATCAAAGGCTGGGGTGATGATTAAAATGAATGTTAAAATGCCTACACTCTAGAATGTTAAAATGCATACACTCTGGAATGTCTCACTACAAAGACAAGCCATGTTCCACTAAAGTGGCATCATCTTATCACACAGCAGATTCAGCTTATTTTAGTGCAATGACTTTATTCACCAGGTAATACAGTACTTCCAGCATTGTTTAGACTGTCAACTGAAAGGGCTTGACATACTTGCTCTCAAGTTTGAGTGTATGCAGGGTCCTTCACTCTCCGCTTGTCAGACACAGAAATAATCTTTATTGCACGTCTGTATATTAAAGCCTATCACTTGGCTGACAATTTAGGGGTTAGACTAATTATCTCAAAGTATTGCAGAGCCATAACATTGGGAACATGAGCTGAAATAGGATCATATTTCTTACTTGAACACTTTGCAAGACAGAAGGAGGTTGAGGTGTAGGCCAATTAGACAGTTGGACAAGCTCTTTGATAAGAAGTGACATTTTGCACTGCTCAGAGGAATTCACTGACATTCTGAACCTCCTAAGTGGAGAGCGTGGACAATTACCCATTACAACACTGACTGGAATATTTGGATGAAAAACAGTCTGCCAATCTGTACTTGTACACTACTTGTTTATCACTGGGGTGCTTTTACAGTATTTATTTTCTTTGTACCGAAAGTTCAAAAGTCAACCTGAAGTTCTTGGACCATCAGTTATTTATTGATTTGATAATGTATTCCCGGCGATTACATTGTGACTCTGATACTAGAGCTTTAGTCTCCCAACAAAGTCCATGGGGCAAAGGCTGCTCTGCAAAAGTAAAGCTGTGCAGAATGAAAAACAAGTGAGGGGATGCGAGGGGATTCTAACAAATATCAAAATATGAAACATTTCTTTGTACAGAAAACCTTATAGTTACACATGCAAAAGTAATTGATTGTGTTTTTTTAAAACATGCAATTTTGAACAATAGGTCTGAACACTGAACAATAGGTCTGAACACTGTGCAAATATTCAACAATATACACAAGTTGCCAAACAAGGAAGTGGCAAAGTGATGGGACATTTTATTTCAACCTAAATGCACCAATGTCTAGTGAAGAATATAATCAGAGCCAAGTATTACTTGGAATACTTCATGCAGCCAGCCCCAATTAAGGGCTATTTTATACGGCCTAGATCTATTATGGCCATTTCTGCAGAACGTCATAAAAACAGAAATGTATACAGTATTTTTTATATACAGAAAAGAGATGTTTGCCAGCATAACACACATAAAGGAGTATTTAAATTTTTTTCAGATCTGGAATCAAGTAACTAAACTATACAGTTTGTTTTTAGAAAACGTTTGTGCCAACACGTGGCTGGATTACATGCTTTCAGGCCATGGTTTATCATAGCCTGACGTAGTCATACTCAATTCTAGTCAGAATTTGAGTCTGATACTGCTCCATAGAGCTGTGATTATGGGGCGTGTTTCAAACGAACCAGGAAAAAAAATGCCTCTGCACTCAATTGGATAGACCTACAACCAATCAGAGCAACGGAGTGTGTGACGTATGTTAAGCGACGCATAGTTGATGTCAACAGAACTCAACTGCACGCTAGAAGAAGAAAATGTGAGCGATTTTCGCAGGTGTAAAAATAATGTAAGGATACACGGAGTTCTTCAACACACGAACCTCATTTTTGAGAGAAACAGTAAAGGTGAATGCATATACGATCAAGTTATCCGTTTAGGATTACAACTCCACAACACTGCAAACAAATCGCATCGCATTTGTCGGTCCTGTCAGAACTTTATAACACGGTTGGAACGCGACATGCCCGTGTTTAAAAAATGGACAGAAGACGAAGGAGACCAGCCTGAAGAACCGTGTTCATCTGAGGCATCAGAGACGCCCCGGACTCTGAAGAAGTTCTGCCCCAATCCGTCAACTCCAACCGGTACAAAAACGCGAAGAAGCATTACAGAGGTAAGCTTGTTAATACATTTCTACTTCTTATGATATGACTATGAGAATAACCTCGATTGCCACGTTTCACATGAGTTAATAGTGAGTCGTGATTATTGTCCAATGTGATAAACACTGTGCATTCCCACACTCCTCATTTCCGTGAAATCTATCTATGATTAAATCATCTAGTCATATTTTGACATGCCTAGTATTCTGGAAGCCAGCCCGAATTTCAGTGTAGTGTGAGCAAATGTTACCAGGATAAACTTGTACCTGATGTGTAAGTTGGCCTCTGTCACTTTGTCAATATGTAGAAACTTCATTTTGTAATGGACTAGCATGTTATCCAACCCCCACTTCTGTGCTCTGCACCTCTGTGGGGGGTGGGCAGTGCTTCTCTGACCTGCTCAGCAATTGCATCTGGTGTCACCATATTTAACAGTCTGTATTTTCCAATGTATTGTCAATGCACGTTATACTTATTAGGCTATACTGTAATTCTTCACACTGATGTGTTCACTTATATTTCAGGTTGTCACCCATTTTCCATCCACTTGACCTCCACCTGGAACACCTAAACAATTTTCTCAAATCATTTATGAGAGGATTGGGACCAAACATGTCAGAAATGTCAGCAGCCAGAATCAGTAGGTCCATTGGCATCGTCAAAGAGCTAATGGACAAAACGGACACAGAGCTGGAGCTGACAAGGCCGGCTGGCATTCATCATGTGGCCCGAGAACAGGACGTTTTAACACTGGTAAACGTTTTCAGGGAGACACAACTTTCCCAACAAAAATCACCCAGGCAGGCAGTCTCATGCATTCCCGAATTTCAAGAGAAACGTATTGGCAAAGCTGAATTACCAGGAGAAAATAATGGACTGGCAAAATGTGCCTATTTAAATAATTAAGTAAATGTGAAATGTAAATGGTGATGGTAATTTGTAAATATTGTTTTCGTAAATGACAATGTAATTAATTGTTTTCATATAATAGTTTAGTAGTATCCACATTCTTGAAAACATTTTTGTGTTTTCTTATTGGTTGTATGTTCAAAGTTCAGCGTATATCTTCAAACATTACCTATTATGTGTAGATATTAAAAATCTTTATTGACATGTCTTATTGTTTGTCTTTAAATGCAGAAACATCACCAACCAGTAGAGAAGTATAAACCATTTTAATTTTATTCAAAAATATTAATGTAACAGAGGTAAAAAAAAAGGCATTTGCACAACAACAGGACCCTGAAGCTACAAATTTGAGCCTGAATTTGAAGCTAGCCTGAGATCTTCAACATTGACAAGCCTGATTCCAAGTTACTTGGGGATGATTGTATCTTATCATCCTCATCCTCGTCAAAGTAACCAGTGTAATCCATGTCAACCTGAACACGGTCATCCTGAACAACAGTCATCAAACAAATTAGTTTGACTCTGTTCGATGTCATCAAAAACCTCATGCATAATTCATAGTATCTCTTTTGCATGTTCCAGCTTGTATGTAGGGAGATTATGGATAATGAAGTCCAGGTCAAATATCTGTGTGCACTGTTCTAAAACTGATCAATGAGTTCATCTCCAAAACCAGTGCAGGCTGTGTCGACTGTGTAAAGTGGTATGTTTTTATGGTCCTGAAGTAAACTACTCCTGTAAGTTTGTAACAGTTCCCTGATCAAAAGTGTGCCCTTAGGTGTGACTATTCTGTGTTTGTGGTGTGATGAAACCTCCCCTTGAAAGTGTTCATATTTGGGGATTAGCTCCCCACAACCTTCAGGTTCACAAGAACAAACAGAATGGCAGTGAGTGCAGCACAGATGTCCTAGATCAACAGATGTGGTGTGTTCCTCAAAATGGCAGTACAAAGCTTTCCGCAGACAACTAGTGACTCCATTAAAGTACCGTCTTAACTGCTGGGTCAAGCTTTGTACTAACATCCCTCACAATCCAGTGTAGGCACTCCAGTGTATGGCCAGGTCAGACCCACTCTGATGTTTGTTCTGTTTGGGCTCAGGGCCAAATTTATTGGATTGTCCATCTGAAGCTGTTTCATAACCCTGGCTCTGGATTCCCGATCAGCAGAAGCGGTCAATGTCAGCACAGGTGTACCTGGAATATATAGCAGTACAAAAAGCAACCAATAAGTAACAGTAAAAATAAGAAATTATGAGTAGTATCATTTAGTAGTTTTTAATGACTGTACTGACATCTAAAAAGAATACATCACTTATAAGGGGTACAGTGACTAGCCTACCAATATGGGTATGGTGCTTGAGTACATAAAGCAACACCCAAATGCCCTTCTGCCCTTTTGCAGCCTGACCACTGATAGAAATAAAACAGTAACCTACATTTGAATGTTTTAACAGCTAGTTCGCTACAATCACACTAACGTTATGATTGTACCAAGTCTGAGTTAGCGAACGTACAACGATACCTAGGCTACTATGTTTACAACATGGGATTCATATCACGACATTGGGAGTTATTTACTAAGTCAGACAGTTAGACTCTCTTACCATTTGTAAGTTAGATGAACTTCGTCCATGACGATACCCATTACGTTGGCTTGAAAAACATCGGAGCCTAGCATGTCCCTCCACTTGTTGTTCAGCAGCCAGGATTCCGGGCTTCAAAAAAGGACCTGGCAACGACCGCTGGCTATATCCACCTCGTCGAGCACGCCGAGTTGCATCGCCGTGATGCCCATTTCAGTTGCTTCGGCAAAAAACATCTTTCTTATCAACAAATGCCTTGATCCCGTTACTCTGTTCCTCTTTTAAAATTAATTCGCTGTCGATATCTTCTAGAACAGACCTGATAGCAGAATCTACACATCTCAATTCTCCAGCGGCAGCCATCGTTGTTGTAAACGAATTCAACCTAAGCGCTCTTTGGTGACGTGGTGGATTACGTTACTGTTGAGCATCTGTCCATCATCATATAAAGCCCGCCCTGACAATTTGATTGGCCCGCCAGTATTTGGGCGAGCATACTCGCGCCACTATTGATCAATGCCAGACCGAACTTCCCGACCTCAAACGTTGTGGGCGGGACTAAGTTCGGAATGGCACCCAGGCTAGGTTTATCATCTTCAACAGGCTGAAGT
Source organism: Alosa pseudoharengus (assembly GCF_046254945.1). NCBI lineage: Eukaryota > Metazoa > Chordata > Actinopteri > Clupeiformes > Clupeidae > Alosa > Alosa pseudoharengus. Next base: position 22,545,465 of record NW_027468650.1, on the reverse strand, counting down.
TTAACCAGTTGTGTGATGTACTTTAGTCTTATCTTTCAATGTCCTTCTTTATTCTTTCTCCCCCCACCACACACACACACACACACACACACACACACAGCATACATGCTCCTCCTACACAAACACAGTCTTTGTTATGGAAGTACGTTTACAATAAAAATATTGAATGGTCCCAAACCCTGTCTGTGCTTAACAGAATAGGCATAGGCCTATTGGTTTTACTGTTGAAGATACTGTTGTTCCAAACTCCAAATAAATATGACTGGCTGGTAAATATTGTATATGCATTACCCACCACTCCCTTGAAATGACACGTAAAGCATGTATGTTGTGTAACACAATGAAACATGTATGTTAACTGTAAAAAAACATTAAATAAGATTTTAGATAGGCTTTACGCTCGTTAAAAGTAACGACGTAGGCTACATAGTTTAATTTAGGCTATAGCCTACGTAAGTACAACATGTAATTTGGCTCAGCGGTATTGAGGAGTGCCCCCATGGCCATAACGTCACTGGGAGCTTCCTTGACTTCCTGGCCAAACTTCTAGCTTTTCACCACAACATCTGCTGACTTGGCACTGCGTCGTCGTCATACTCCATACAACTTAGGGGATGCCATCCTAACCTTTAAACCATCCCATCTTGGACTTTATCAGGACCTCATTTATTTCTGAAGCAGGACCATCAGCTGCAACTGCAATCAATGTAGCGACAATGTTACAGAGTATTCTACCGTGAACAGGACTTGCATCATCAGCCGGTGGCAAGCCAATATTGTTAGTTGCAGGAGAGCGAAAGTGTAAGATGTGGAACTGATTGAAATTTAGAATGTTGCGCGCATAAGGTTAATGTTTGTTCTCATTCGTCGACTTGGATGTATTCGTGAGGTTGTCTTAGCTTTGTGTTTTGGCTAGGTTTCTGCAGACCTGTTGAGCCTAAACGGATGTTCCGACTGTGACTGTGAATGTAACCATAGACAGCAATCCATCAATGAGCAAATCTCGGTAAAATTAACAAATAGTGGAATTATTTATTTAGCGTAAATATCAATATAGCTTGCACTGTTGGTTTGGAATCTTAATTTGCGCTGACGGAAGAGGGAAGAGGGTCGCTTATTGTGCTAAGACACAAGGTGTGCGTAGTCATACACTAGATAAGTTACACGTGTTGCTGCTACGAAAGAGCAAGGTTCTCTTTACGCGTACATCAGTTACCTCAACTTAAGACCTCCGTCCACGAGACCAATCAGATGTGAGAAGTGATTGGCTCTGGACGCACTCCATAATATATTGCAGCATCCGTTTTTTTTTATAACCACTGAATACTTTTGGATTTTTTGGGATCTACTACCACGTCGTCGAATATGTCGTGCCTTCTATTGGGAGTACTGAGAAGGTATGTATTAAAATAAAAATGTGTTACTGAACTTTTTCCCCCAGGTCTTTTCCGGATTGTAGGTTGTGGTACGAGATGTACAGGTAGAGCGTGGAATAAATTGTACATCGCCTAATGCACATGGCGTACCCAGGTGCCTCAGTAATTTTAAGGATGTAAACTTATAACTCTTATGAGAGGTTTGCAGTGTCTATGTACGCAGGGACTGTCGCTACAGAGCTCAGATAAGCTGCTGCTGGGAATATGTTGTCCAGTCCTGCAACCCTGAATGGTGATTTGAAGCCTGAAAGTGCTCCAGTCTTAGACACTACTCCTAGACACTATCTTTCAGATATTGCACTTGGCATGTGGCCTAGTAAAACATCCTTCTCCCTGTTTACTTTTTGAATGACATATTGTGGGTCTATGTGTTCATTGGCGCTATAACATTATTTTGTACACTTTGCGCAGGTTGACCAGCTATGGGTTCATGTCATACCAATAGTGGAATCTGAGTTAGTTTTCCACACACTGTATACTGTATTTACCATAAACTCTAGTATGACATTGGTATTAAAGATGGCTCTATAACAGGTGATAAATTCCTGACAGTAAGACACTGATGCAGCACAAACAACCATGAAATGAATACTGTGTTGTATAGCATATCATTTTGCAAACTGATACCTTGTGGTAATCCAATAGCGAAAATGGAGCAAGTGTTACCTCTGTGTCCTTATCCCTGACTGTTGTATTTGATAGCCAATAGATATGACCAAGCACACAAGTGCTCTGGTTTGCTGGAAAGAAGTCATGCAGTCTCTATCCATAAAGGAGATGTCAGTAGATCTAGATCTAGTATCACTCTATTTAACTGAGGCATCCATAAGACTCGGAATAAAGTGAATAATTTAATCTATGCACTTACATTCCCTTGTCAGGCTGTGTAGCAAAACAACCTATGGGTTAATGTTATCAAAGTCTATCTGTAAAGTAAAGTAAATCTGACTATGTTCTGACTGCGTTCTGCTATTGTGTTTGTTGTATGATTTTGTGTGTGTGTGTGTGTGTGTGTGTGTGTGTGTGTGTGTGTGTGTGTGTGTGTGTGTGTGTGTGTGTGAGAGTCTGTTTGCATATGGGTGACATCTGTTTGTGGGGTGAGCACAGAAACTCTATACTCTATAATGTGGATGTAATGTTCCCTATAATAGGGAAGAACATAGAAGAAATCAAAATCAAATTTGAAGTACAAAAGCATAAGATATGTACATTATGTGAAATGAAAAGCAAGTTCAAATTCCTCCTTTTTTCTTGACTTTTGCACACAACCTCCATGTGTGTGCATTTTTGTTTTTGTGTTTGTATTTGTTTTTTTGTGCATTCTTGCGAAATGATTATGTCTAACCGCTCTCATTACAAACTGGTTAAGCTGCGGTGCACGCATAATTTGTGAAGGCCTTATCAAGACCTGTGTGCAATATGCCCACAGAGACTGTGAACTTGTACAATTTCGGGAACAACAAAAAGTGGGTGTGCTTGTGCTTCATACCTCGCGATTGGTCAGCCTATCTGGAGGTGTGTTTAGACACTGAAGAGAAATGAGAGAGAGAGAGAATGATACATTTACAGACTTATCTCTGCTCTCACACTTTGTGCTTCTGTCTGCCACATTCTGTTACTGCATCTCCATACTGTTTCCCAAAATCCCATGTAGCCACAAGAAAATTGTAAACTATATAGGGCTATAGGCACAGATCTCCTGAAATGTGAGCATGTATGTGCAAGTAGATACCAATTTGTTATGGGCTATCAGTTTTTTGGCCAAGGTGCTTGGATCAGAGGGTATTTTAGTGATATGCAGGGGAAAAAACATTCTTCAGGGTATGGAGTTCAACAGATTGCATACAAGTCCATGCTTAGGGGGAGGGGATGGGCGAGACGAGTCACGTTTTGTGTAATTGAAGACATTCTTGGTCAAGTCAAATGACTGACCACCTAACCAATAATGCTGTGCTGTGCTGGGCTATTTAGCAGAGACAGAGACCATTTTATGACCCTGTCTGCACTTTTGGAGCTCTGGACTGATTGTTCAGTACCCAAACAAAAAGGACAAGCTACTCTTTAGTGTGAACTTTGTCCTCTGTTTTATTTTGTAGGATACTTCCAGGAAAGTTGGGAGAAAGTTTTCATTCCTTTATCTTTCAATGCTCCAGTTTATTAGAAAGAACGCAGAAGACATTGGCTTTAATCATTTAGATATGAATCTGAACTCTGTAACGGTGGGGCATAGGATTGAATGAATGTTGATTTAGCAATATAGCCTCACGGTTACAGTACATTGTTAATGATCTAAGAGGTGATGCAAGAATTGCTCTTGACAGCAAAACATTTACAGGACCACCTATGGCCACAGCACAGAGCCAACCTTTCTTTCCCAACCATTTAATGAACATCTTGCTGCCCTATATTACTGGAGTAGGCCTACTGGTGGTCACACATTTGACACTACCAGCTGAACAGGAAAGCAGGAAAACGTGATTTAATTTTATTTATTTATTTATTTTTCTGGAATTTTTATATGAATAAACCCTTTGATTTAGAATGCAGCCATCACACTGACACCGACCAAACCAGTTTTCTAAATGCAGCCGTTGATAGTGTTAGTGTTAGGTTGTGTTGGAGCTGTTTATAGCTGCTATAGGATATCAGGCCACACTGGACAACTTTGGACAATAGACAATAGAGGCAACTTACATGTGAGTGTCTTTCAATGTAATTTTTAAAAGATCAAATACTGCTCTGATCATTTTGGCCCTTATGTTTTAGTGTTAGCACTCTGGGCTGATTGCTTGTTAATGTTTAACATAAAATCAATTATCTTAAGTGGAGCTTAACTGATTTCTTCTTCCAAAGTTCTTAACATCTTAAGTCTTTTGTAGCCTTAAGAAAACCATGTCAATTCAAGGGGCAGCATCCTATTGCAACGAATCCTGGAATGACTTGTTGATTTAGTGCCTGGTTAAGCCCTCCAGAGTATAGCTCAGGGTCCAGAGTGTAGAATGTAGTTCACCGAGTTCAAAGTCCCAGGTGTGCCATTAGTATAATACATATACAACATTTCAACAGGAACCAGTTTAGCCTATTTGGCTAGCTTTCCTTTAGGCCTTTTAGGGGCCAATTTAGGACAGTGGTCTCAGGAAAATGGTATATTATGACTCCAGACCTCTCCTGTTCTGTCACAGTGAGAACTTCAAGTCATTGTCTGAATAACATCTGTCCTCAAATGATGTTTCCCTTGAAAAGCCTAATTTTGGAGACTGGACATTATAAATTCAAGGCATAGCTTATGAGTCTTCATTCAAGAGATTTTCAAAAATATGGATACATTTTTCTGGTCTGTATCACACAAACCTTCCCATAGGATGTATTTTACACTCCTCTTAAATCATCCTTTCTCACTGATTACTGACTATATTTGCTCGACATTTCAAATATTCTCTAATATCCTCTTCAGCAGTGATACACACACTGTCTTTGTTATTTACTGTAGGTATTGGCTTAAGTTGAAGGTTAGTAACACTGTTGTTACTTGAGAAAAGACATTATGTTAAAGTGGGTAATCATTCAATGCATGCAATAATAACAATAACAATGACATTGTTATGATATTATTCACTCATTCATTCCTTCATTCACTCACTCATTAATTAATTAATTTGTTTGTTTGTCAGACCGGGGACAGCCGTGGGGCTGCGTTCCCTGGCCTCCATCCCCTCCCTCCCCCCTGCGGTGGCTGAGTTCGTGAAGGGGGCAGTGGACGAGTGCAAGCCCTCCAAGGTCCATGTGGTGACTGGGTCGCCTGAGGAGCTTCAGGACATTTACGCAGACATGCAAAAAGAGGGCATGGTCAAGAAACTGCCTAAGTATGAGAACTGGTGAGTAATGACATGATCCGTATTTCAACACAAGGGGGTGCTCCATGTCAGCTGCACTTTTGTATATGGCATTCCATTTTGATCAAATAATGGTCATCCATGTAAATACTGTCTGTGTGTGTGTGTGTGTGTGTGTGTGTGTGTGTGTGTGTGTGTGTGTGTGTGTGTGTGTGTGTGTGTGTGTGTGTATGTGTGTAGCTGGCTGGCACGCACGGACCCGCGCGACGTGGCTCGTGTGGAGAGTAAGACGGTGATCGTAACAAAGCAGGAGCGCGACACCATCCCCATCCCCAGTGGCGGGGCCAAGAGCCAGCTGGGCAGCTGGATGAGCGAGAGCGACTTCCAGAAGGCCAGAAAGGACCGCTTCCCTGGCTGCATGGCAGGTGGGTGCAAATGAGATGCTCACACGCACACACACACACACACACACACACACACACACACACACACACAGACATACACTCTACAGTCAGCCTCACACACATTCATTCAGGTAGGTGTAAATAACACTCTCACACACAAGCACACAAAAGCCTACACACATACACACTACAGTCAGACTTATTGCATGTGCACACACACACACACACACACACACACACACACACACACACATACACTCTACAGTCAGCCTCACACACATTCATTCAGGTAGGTATAAATAACACTCTCACACAAAAGCACACAAAAGCCTACACACATACACACTACAGTCAGACTTATTGCATGTGCACACACACACACACACACACACACACACACACACACACATACATACACTCTACAGTCAGCCTCACACACATTCATTCAGGTAGGTATAAATAACACTCTCACACAAAAGCACACAAAAGCCTACACACATACACACCAGGGATGGAAATTAAATATTTTTTCTACCTGCCACTGTGGCTGGTGGATTCCAAAATCTACCAGCCACTCAACTTTTTTACCAGCCACTAGAGAAACGGCATGAAAATGTGATATCATGATTATAGTAGGCTACCCAAAATGATTACGGTAATCGGCATTATTGCAATATGACTAAAATGTGCTGAGTTTTGCCCTAAACCTGTCCTCCAAGCACAGTAGCAACAAAACTAAAGGTCAACAGAACCACATTCATATGCTATAGTGTCTTGTCATAAAAGTGGTGTGGCTCCTTTAAGACTCCGTTTGTGTGAGTTCTGGAGCATCCTATAATCCAACTCTCCAACTTGATCTAACTATAGTGTACATCATCTGATTTAAATATTTACAGGTATCAAGGCTATATTTAACATTTAGCATTTATTTTCTATTTGGCCCGTAATGAAATCATGCACTGAACAATGTAAGCACAGCTCAGCTTTAAGAAACCTAATATGCATGCTTAGCATTTTGTGAAACTACATTGGAAAAATTCTGGTTGTACAGTTATCTAGGCGATATTATAAAAAAAAAATTGTATTTGGCCTTATCATATATGACAAAAGCACAACGTTGGAGAACGTGTAGACATTTGCTTCAATTTCAAAACCGGATTACTCGGGAACGGCTATAACTTGTATAAGGGAATGCTTTACACCTTTGCGTTCGGTAAGTTCTGCTGTTTATTCTGATACGGTTTGTAATTTATTTGAATGAAAAGTTTGTGAGATATTCCATCACGACGAATGGGTGTGGAGATGTTCGTCTGTCTGCCTCATAGGTCTAAATAGCAGCGTGTCGCGGGCCGGATTAAAATACCTACAGGCCTACGGGCCAATTCAAAAGAGAACTATTTACGTGAGAATATTAGCCTGTGAAGATATAACGCAGATCTCACTAGATTTATGTCTATGCAGTCATCCTGAAATAATCTAGCAGTGGCACATGAAAGCATAGTGACAGTTTCTTAATGGTAATGAAGTGAAAGTGAAGCGTTGCACCAGTGCCTATAGGCTATGCTGCGGTGCCGGCTCACTACGAGTTGTAGAACTTCAAATCAGCGCGATTTACCCTTATAGGCTGGTAACGTAAGGCTACATGATCCCTACAGACACTTTCTTATTTTTAACCGTCAATAAGTATGAAAATTAGACCGGATCTGACTATTTGTGGTACGCTAGCTCTACCCGCCACAGTGGCTGGTAAATTGACCAAATTCACCCGCCAACGCACAAAACTACCCGCATTTGGCGGGGGGCGGGTGGTTAATTTCCATCCCTGGTACACACTACAGTCAGACTTATTGCATGTGCACACACACATACACACACACACACACACATACATACACTCTACAGTCAGCCTCACACACATTCATTCAGGTAGGTATAAATAACACTCTCACACAAAAGCACACAAAAGCCTACACACATACACACTACAGTCAGACTTATTGCATGTGCACACACACATACACACACACACACACATACATACACTCTACAGTCAGCCTCACACACATTCATTCCGGTAGGTATAAATAACACTCTCACACAAAAGCACACAAAAGCCTACACACATACACACTACAGTCAGACTCATTGCACGTGCTCACACACACACACACACACACACACACGCACACAATGCCACAGTTAAATACACATACACAGATCCTAACCTTCCTCTGATACTTCTCTGCCTTGCTGTGGTTCTAACCTGTCTTTTTTACTTTCTTTCTTTGTTTTTTTTTGCCTGTCTGTCTGTGTGCAGGGAGGACCATGTACGTGATCCCCTTCAGCATGGGTCCAGTGAACTCCTCGCTGTCCAAGTTTGGCGTCCAGGTCACAGATTCCCCATACGTGGTAGCTAGCATGGGTGTCATGACCCGCATGGGCAGTCCTGTCATGCAGAAGCTGGCACAGGGGGCAGAGTTTGTGCAGTGCCAACACTCGCTGGGCAGACCCTTCCCTCTGAAAGGTACTGAAGTCAGTGTGGTTTGTTTTTGTGTCTTCTGGGAATTAGATGCCAGTCAGTAGGTTGCAACATGCTGTTACAACATTCTTGCTCTGCACTGAAAAAAAAAAGCCAATTCTTTATAATGGCCATAATTTACACAATGATTTTTAGGTCTACCTATTATAATTATATAATTATTATAATTATAATTTATAACTATTATAATTTTAGCTACAGTGCTAGAATCATATAATATGCAAGCAGAAGAGTAAGGGATGTGAATGACTGTGATTGAGTGTTTTAATTTCATATGCATATATAAACAATACACCTCATACTGTCTTTCTCCCACCCCCCCCCCCCTCTCTCTCTCTGTTATTCTCTCTGTCTGTCTCAGCTCCGTTGGTGAACTCGTGGCCTTGTAACCCACAGAAGGTGCTGATCTCCCACCTCCCAGACACCAGGCAGATCCTGTCATTTGGAAGTGGCTACGGAGGAAATTCACTGCTGGGGAAGAAGTGCTTCGCCCTGCGCATTGCATCACGCATCGCCAAAGACGAGGGCTGGCTTGCCGAACACATGCTGGTGAATGCACACACACACACACACACACACGTACACGTACACGTACAGGTACACACACACAAAAATGGCAAAAAAACGTTGCCACAAGGGCTGGCTCAAAGAACACATATTTTGCATTTTACTCATACACAGCCATAGAGCAAAAAGCAGTTGAGCACATGCCAGTGAGAACACACGCTTAAACACGTACGCACTCACACAGACACACACACTTTGTTCTCTACATCATCTCTCTCGTCATGAAAGACATCAAAGATAAGGGATTGCTTGCTGAAGATATGCTGGTCATACATACACCTCCCTCTTCATGTTGCCTTTTGAAAGCTGAAAACAAAGGTTGAATTGCAGTTCTGTCAATAGACCACTAGAGGGAGAGTATGCTTGGAAAATGCCGTTGCAGTTGAATGTTGGGCAAGATCAATGATGACATTCAATTAAGTTTACTGGAAATGCAAGATTGCAAAGTTGCCTATTCCTGTTACATCAGTATCCAGAATTGCCATGTCTTACATACCTTACAGTATTATGCTCTTGATGTTTTATATTGTGTCCTTATATTTGGTTAGAAACTTGTTCTGATGTTTAGATCAGCAGTTTGATATCTCTAAGAGAATGTGTACATAGACTTTGCACATTAGACTTGAATGTTGTGCACAGAGTGACAGTTAACACAGGAGACTTGTTTCTGTCTGTGGAAGTGAAAATGCCTTGCACTCTGTTGTCAGAAGGCGTCTGGAGAAACGGCTTGGGAAACAGAGTAGATGAAACACTATTGTTTCTATTTCACTTCGTGGAAATATACCTGCTGTCCAAAGGGATCCAGTTCATATCTGTTTTGTACCAAGTATACTGAGCTTGCTAAATAGCACAGACAAAAACACAGGCTAAAATAGTACATCCTCCCAGACATTTACAGAGATTTTAGTGCAAGCAAAAGAGACTAACAATAACAAGAGACATGAATGCCTCCGTGCAGCTAGTCAACATAACAATCATGGCTTCCCAGAAAAAATAGCTTAGCCGATTTCAACTTTCTCCTCCAAAAACTAGCTCACTAGTCAAGGCCTTATTTAAAGAACCTGATGACATTGAATCAGATACGTTCACTGTTGTTTACAAAGCTTTGCTAAGGACAGTTAAATGTTACATTGAAGTGCTGCTGATGAGGTATCATTCAGCCATCCCCTCTGACTCAAATTACAGGACAGAGTCTAGGTCATGACATTTTGAACTGTTTACTTGTCCTACTCTTAGAAAAACTTTCCAGTGCCCCATGACTCATTGGGACTTTGACTGTGACCTTGTGATTGGGAGCTCATGTCCCCGTCTTCTCTCTGCTGTTCCCCTGCGTGTTCCCCTGTGTGTCCCTGTAGATCCTGGGCATCACTAGCCCTCAGGGAGTGAAGCGCTACGTGGCGGCGGCATTCCCGAGCGCTTGTGGGAAGACAAATCTGGCCATGATGAAGCCAGCGCTGCCAGGTTGGACCGTGGAATGTGTTGGGGACGACATCGCCTGGATGAAGTTCGACAGCCAAGGTGAGCAGAAGAACGAGAAACCTATAGATCTTGATATTTGAAGCGTGACCTTTGAACTATGAACTACTCTGGCCAGCCCAATGTCAGAAATAAAAGCACTGCCAGCCTGCTTTCTTTACTTTTTAGTTAATGCAAACAATTAAATATACTGACTATCCAGTAAATAATCATTTTCAGTTTTTCTATTTAGTATTTTTTTGGGGGGGGTGGGGGGGGGGGTTATAATAGACTAAAAAAGACAGGACATTGGGGTTATCAGACATATTGATTTACTTTTTTATCCTCCTGACTACAAAGAAAAAAAATATCTCCAAATTCTTTTTTTTCTTAACTTCCCCAATAGTTTGGAAGACAATGAGCATACAGAAAACCTTTTTTTTGAAAAAAATGTTTTTATTTAAGAAATATAAAGTGTCCATTACAGTGGACCTCATAACACCGTACACATAAAACTGAATCAAAAATAAGTAAAAAAGAGAAAAAAATGGAGGTAGTAACTACAAATGTCCACTGCAGAGGACAATTGTTTAACACTCTCCTATGATGGTAAAACATTGTTACATTACTTCAGAAAATTATTTTAAGTGTTTTTAAGAGATTCATAGAAAAAACAACAACAACATTTTAAATGTTAAATGCTCAACTAACTTGATTAAGCACTTACTTTTCTTCTTTCCATAAAATGTCCTTTTGGTGATGGCCACCATTTTCTTTGAAGAAGAAGAGGAAGTTCCCAAAACCCCACCCCCATACATGTGATACCATTTAAAAGCCCTAAATGTCCTCTTTAGAGAACAAAAGGAATTAGCTCAATAGAATGTATGGTGTGGGAGATATTCTGGTTTATAAAGGTCCTCTAGAGAGGACAAAATTGAACTGCTGGTAGTCAGGAGGATATTTCCGTTTATAATTTCTATTTACATTTCTTTCTCTCCCCCATGCACTTTTATTTTCCCCTCCATCTCACGCAGGAAAACTCAGAGCCATTAACCCAGAGAACGGTTTCTTTGGAGTAGCTCCAGGCACCTCCATGAAGACTAACCCCCACGCCATGGCAACCATTGCCAAAAACACGGTCTTCACCAACGTGGGTGAGACCAGTGACGGAGGGGTCTGGTGGGAAGGCCTGGACGCCCCTGCCCCTGGTGTCGGCCTTACTGACTGGCACGGGAAGTCGTGGAAGATCGGTAAGACATCGCCCCCAGGCTTGTGCAAAATTCCAGAAGTGAATTGAAACTGGCTCTTAAATTCCAATTCAATTCTTGAATTTCACTTGCATTTCAATTGAGGTAGCAAACAGGAAGCAGAATTGCAATTCGAATTGTGCACAACCCTGATCGCCACCATTAACCAGCAATCAGTGTCCAAGAGATATGGGGCCAACATTTTGCATTTATACTTTTGTTTGGTGAAGTTTGCATACCAAAATATTTTTCAACTTGCCTGTCTGTCACCCTTCTCTGCCTCTAAAGCTTTTTATGGCTTCTTCCTTCCTTTGCTTGGGTTCTGTGGCTTCTTATTAGCCTTTAGCCTTCTAAAGAATCTACATTGAATTTGAGTGCCAGATTTGACCTTTTTTTACATAGATTACATTTACATGAGTTACACAGATTGGCTTTAAACTTCAATATGTGGGATATCCATAGTGGTAATCATCAACATGTGTCTTAATTCACATATAGTCACATCACATACAGTAAATGCATACATAAACTGGGTATTGAAACTCTCCAAAAAATCCAGTGTTATGTCATAACATTAATCTGTTTGTTCATGTCTCCAAAGAAAAGAATATATAGCTTTTGCAGAAGTGAGACAATGGACTGTTATGTTATGAAATCATTGCACCACAGAACACTTGCTGTGATCAGAACTGTAACTTCAGTATTTTAAATTGTAGAACATTTAGTTCTTTTTCATTCAGTTTATTTAAAACGTGTCAGCCATGTTTGATTCTACACATCTATGTGTCCCAGCCCTGTAGTACTCGTTACTCTCTGTGTAGTTCTCCTCTCCTCTGACCACCCCCCCCCCCCCCATCTCTCACGCGTCCACAGGAGATGGCACTCCCTGCGCTCACCCCAACTCACGGTTCTGTGCCCCCGCTGGCCAGTGCCCCATCATCGATCCCCTGTGGGAGAGCGCCGAGGGTGTGCCCATCGATGCCATCATCTTTGGAGGCCGCAGACCAGAAGGTGAGCATTAGGGACCATGGAAGCGCTGAATAAAATAAATGTGAAAAGGGATGGCAGGTTGGAAATTCGTGTCAAAAGCCTTTCCCTTTAATAGACAGTAAAAAAACATATAATTGCATTTCTTTTGCACTGTTTGGGTCAGAGGATGAAAAAGTGGATTGACTGGGGGGTGGCTGGTGTCACATGACTAGACTTTATCCAGCATAGTGGACAGTCTTGGTGTTTTCTGTTCTCTGCTGTATTCACTCACTTTCTCCAGGTGCCAATATTGTTCCTTTCATTTTGTGCACCTTACTAGTACCATGTTGTAGCTAAACACACCTGTTTTAGACTGCCAAAAGCATAGTAATTATGCTGATGGAAATCATTTATTTAGAGCAAGTATACATAATTAGTGGTAGTCAGTAAGCAAACTTGCCACAGAGTAGAAAACCTTTTATCCATCGTACCTACCAAATGTAGGGGAATGACAGGCGTCACATACTGTATATGAAGACAGGAAGCACCAAGCAGGGATGGGAAAACCCTAACACTTAATATGGAGGTGTTTGGTGTTAAATAGAAAGAAAATGTCATGGGAAGGTATATAAATATATCTATTGTTTAACCATGGTCCAAGGTTTAACCATGGACTCAACAGAGACACCCAAAATATAACTTGAAAGTGTTTTTTTAATGATAAAGCAGTACCACAAATGTTATGTGACCTCTGATAGCATTAGATAGAATGGGGAAACAGACATGAGAGACATGAGATGAGAAATGTCCCCGTCATCGTCCTGAACTTCCTCTTGTGAATGAATGTTTGACTCTCTTCTATCATATCCTTTTCAACACACACACAGACACACACACACACACACACACACACACACACACATGCTCCTTATGTTTTATTTATTTATTCATTGTTGCTGCCACCTCTCCCTCTCCGTAGGTGTGCCCCTGGTCTATGAGTCCTTCAACTGGCGTCATGGCGTGTTCGTAGGAGCAGCTATGAGGTCTGAGGCAACAGCTGCAGCAGAGCATAAAGGTTTGTGTACTTTTTGTTGTCATGGCAGCTTTGTGAGGGTGGTAGAATGTGCTAGAACTGTACAGTTGCTGTTTACAGTCTTTTACCATATATACTGTACAGATAGCCCAGTGAGAGATAGAAATGCTAGTGTAGGTGTTTCCTATGAAATAATTCTATATATTCACCATGCCAGTATGCTTGGTTAACGGTCCTATATACAAACATAATCGAACTGAAATTAATTGCAATGTCATTTCTTACTTGTCCTGTAGGAAAGGTCATCATGCACGACCCCTTCGCCATGCGCCCCTTCTTCGGCTACAACTTCGGCGACTACCTGGCCCACTGGCTGAGCATGGAGTCACGCAAGGCCCCCACGCAGCTGCCCAAGATCTTCCACGTCAACTGGTTCCGCAAGGACCCAGCCAGCGGAGCCTTCCTGTGGCCCGGATTCGGCGAGAACGCCCGCGTGCTGGAGTGGATCTTCCGCCGATGCGGCCGCCAGAGCGACGACGAGGCGGCCAAGCAGAGCATGGTGGGCTGGGTGCCCCAAGACGGTGCCATCAGCATGGAGGGGCTCGGCGCGAAGGTGGACATGGGCGCACTGTTCGACCTGCCTAAGCCCTTCTGGCAACGAGAGGTGCATGAGCTGCGGGCGTACTTCACCCAGCAGGTCGGCGCCGACCTGCCCACACAGGTGGGCGAGGAGCTCAACGCACTGGAGGAGAGGGTGAGGGATTGAGCAGAGGAGAGAGGGAGAGAGGGATAGATAAAGTAGATAGATAGATAGATAGAGATGGACAGGAGGAGGAGAAGGAGGGATGAGATGGTTTAACTGGGGTCTTACAGAGTGGGGGGTCGGGGGTGGGGGGTGGGCTAATTAATGGATAATTTTTTGGGGTCGGGGGGAGGAGTTAACGGGAAGACAATGGATACTAAAGTTGATGAAGGGTGGGTGGGTGGGGCGGGGCGTGTTTAGAGCATTAATGTTTGCAACATGTGAGGCTGTGAATTTGACATTCCATGACCAAGGCGAAAATGTGAATTGTGCGTGTGAGTAACGGTGTCATGGAGTGGCAGAAAAAAAAATAATGCAACGTCCTGTGCTCCTGACCAAAGAAGCTAAGCCACCTCTTTGTTCTGAGAGCTGAAGGGTCGTTGTTCCTTCAAAGAGGATATCATCCAACAGAGCCAATGCAATCGAGCACTCAGTGCCTTACTGACACCTCGCAATAGCTTAACAGAGAAGAGACATCAGGTGTTTACAAACACAGCCCCACAACTGGGGGAAAGCACAGTGTTTCATGGAACTACAACCTCGCAGTCTTTTAATTAATTACTCGTGTCATTTTTCATCAGTGGATTCTCTTGAAATCCTCAAATAGGTCATAACCACAGTGTTTGTGAAGTGGTTTTTTTGGCTTTGGTAGATGAGGTAACGAGGTACTGAAGCACATACGACTTGGAGGGTTTAGCTGAAGGTTATGGGCTGTTAGACTGTCTGTCCTTGTCTGCTGGGTTGCCAGCCAGCAAAGGAAACACATTGTGATAGCTCAGGGAGCAAATCAGTCACTTTATAAAGAAACACACACGGAATGAAATTATTTTTAGTTGAAGTTTTAAATGTTATTAAAAATCAAGAAACTAAAACTATTTTAAACCAAAGCTATTTTTCAATGAATCGGTAATGCATGGCAAGTTTACACATATTCTACACTGACGTGTCTGGACCAAAGAAAATGCTGAACTGTTTTTATCAAAACTGATTTAATAAAAACAAACATAAATATGTTTCTGAGTGTGTCTTTACCAGATTGCAAATATTTCTCATATTTCTCTTGGTGAGTTTACAAGGTGCTACTTTTAGTTAAAAGTTACAATTCTTAATTGAAATCACAATTTGGACTAATGCAATTAGCTAATCGCGAAGGCTGCAATTAATCGTGCACCCAATGGTTAATCTAACAGGTATGATTTTCTATATTCATGTCATGCTCTTTGAGTGACAGACAGTGAAGCTCACCTAACAGGAGTGCTGAGCTTGTCACGCACTAGGCAAGCTCACCAAGCTCAGAAGTGGTCCAGCTTAAATTCTGTGAATTCTGACTTTCAAAAATTATATTGCAAATCAAATTGAAATATATCCAGTCAGAAAAATTGCAATTAGATATTTTCCCCAAATTATGCAGCCCTAGTAGTAAGGTCTACTAACATTCCAAAAAGTGTTATCTTTTCAATCTTCTTTGAACACTTTAAGCAGCTCTACAATGGCATGAAACCCAAATTACCAGTAACATTTTATGTGGTGAAATCCTTGGTTTGGTTACCTATAGCTGTGTGGCCACACATACTGCACATAATAGGCTCTTGTGAATTAATTGGCAATAGCACTTGGCAGCATACTAAGCAGCACTGTGAGTGCTAAAACAATTAAAGGAACACCGAGTCCATTCTAGCCATGGCCCCACGCAGGTCTGCTCTCTTCCGCTAGTGAGACTGTGGGGTGCCACAGCATGGTCACAGGAGGATGCATTTCATGTTCTGTTCACTGAAGAATGGACAGCCACTTCTTCATTTCACTATGAGTCGTATACGTGTGGACTCGTGTGCAAGTGTTCATGGTGGTATGGGCTTTATTTGTTCCTTTGACTAAAAGCATTATGCCTTGAGCTGTGTGACTGGTTGTTTGATCAGGAGGCTGAAAGCTGTTCCATGGTAACACATGTTTTGGGGTGGATTATCTGAATCCTGCTGGATATTTGTACTTGTGTATGTGTGTGGATTGGAGAAATATATACAGTACATATACACAATTTTCACACAGCTACTAATAAATATAAATATCAAATTCGTGGTATTATTTTATAAAATATATTTTTTATATATTTATCTTACATAACAGAGATAGAAAAGGTGCATAATTTAAAACATAAATATAGTCTGTCAGGAGATGGCAGAGGGCAAAAGGCTGCACACATGGCATTTTCTCAAAATAGTTTCAGTTTAAATGAATTTGGAGTACTCTCAGTTACTTCTGTACAGTGGCATAAAGCTCTTCTTTGTCTGGACCTGTCTGATCACTAGCCGGGACGTCTCTGCCTGACAAACGGACCTCTGCGTACTCCGTCTCCTGCCCTGGTCCCTGCTCCTGCCCCTCGCGGGTGTCTCTGAGAGGCACTTTGGAGAAGTCAATCTCCCCATAGTGGAGCTCCACTTGTTCTTCTGAGGGTTTGAGTCCACTAGTGGGTGCAGGTTCTTCCTTTTCGCATGTAGCTGAGGTCTAAGAGAGGCCAATATATCACGTTATGTAGCACCATTTAGTGACCATTTCTCATTTGTATTTGTACACAAACTAAAGGACAATGACAAAAAGTCCTTTAGGGAGGCAAAGTGATGTTGTAACCATATTAACAACTATTTGACCATTGTTATTCATTTATATGGGAAATATAAAAATAGCCAACTGTACCTCACTCTCAGAAGTCTGCTCTTTAGTTGATGTGGATTTTTTATGTCTGAAAACATACACAAGCACAATGTTTTATTTGATTATCATCAGTAATAATGAAGTTATCAGTTAACTTAAAAGTGCATCTTAGTCATTGTAACTGTGACCAGGGATGGGCAGTATTTATGATGATACGATATCTAAAATATGTATTTCAAATACAAAATATTTTGCCATTTGTATTTTATTGGGCTGAAGAAAATGGCTTCATATTTTGTATCAAAATACTTTAGGTGTAGTTTACAAATACATTTGGTAAAACCAATACTTTTGGTGATGTGATGACATCATAAAAGTACAAAACAATGAATGTAGTCTCTGACTGGTGCTGACTTAGTAATTTGCATAGACATGTGATCAGAATATTGAGTTTCAGGAAGATGATCCAGTGCAGGATGAGTAATGTGTAGGTTGCTTGACTCACACACAATACACTCGCTCACACCAACATCAAATTTCTTGAGAACTTTATTCATCAGTTTCTTGAGAACTTAATCAATCGGAACGCAAGTAACTGGTCATGTGATAGCCCGGCAATAATGCTCAAAAAGTTGCCTCATGTCTCGCCTGCCCTAAAGCAACACGATGAAAAGTTCATAGTTACCCCCCTTGGCTTCAATAAAACACTATTTAGCACTTACACACCCAACTAAGAGGGTTCTGATCCTTCCTGATCAAAAGCGTTATACAGTGCAATATCAAACAATCTGGTTGCATGCATTGGCAATGTCAGAGACTTTGTACCAAGTGACAAGTTCAGTTGTGACTTTTTGAGTGCATCTCTGATACAGTATTTAGGCTAAGAGATGTAACCGGCAGTTGATCTGTTGACTGTCTCGTAGGCAGAGAAAAGCTGTTGCTCTCAAACACTGTCAACAGTCAGTGTACTGATAAAGAATACATTAGATACAGTATGAAGGGCTCCCTTTAAAGAATATTTTTAGTATTTTCTAAATACAAAAATACATTATTTTGATGCCGTGGCTACTGTATGCTGTAGTTTATTTTGATACACTTAAAATCAGTGTTTTTTATATTTTATTTTAAAATACATTTTGCTGTATTTTTGCCCATCCTTGACAGTGACCTGAATGTGAACAGAATTCCCCAATCACAAAAATAAAGATCCGTACTATATTAATTATTGTGTCCCATAAACACAGGTGCAACACAATAACAATATACTTTGACAAAGGGAGGTTAACATCTTACTGCATGGAGGCACTTTAAACAAGAGCAACAGAAATGTGATGGAAAAGATCTACCTCTTAGCACAAATGATCAGTACAGCCATCAGGACTACTATTGCCAGAGATCCTCCAGATACCCCGATGGTTAGGAAAAAATTCCTTTTATCCTCTGAAATGAAGAGAATTTATTGGTTCTGAGCATAGACTAACAATGATTTGAACATATAGTTTGTTTACATTGTCCATATCAATATCACTGGGCATTTGAGAGTGGGCTATAATGGTTGTTTTTGCTGCTTTAAACTCTGTTATATTTTCATGTTAAACACTCTCTGAGGCAGGGCTCGAATTACCTTTTTGTCTTTAAGGGGGTCTCTCTATCTCATAAAAAGTTGGCACACCCCGCGCATAGCCTAACAAGGCGATACAATGAAATAGCCTAGGCGCAACTGGCGCTTTTGCGCAGTACAGTATATGCGCACGGTAGGCCTAGGCTTTACCTTGACACACGCACACAACAGACATAGATTTTTCATAGAAATTGATTAATTTTAATTAATTTCAACATATTATTGATTGTAATAGTCCATATCTCATTTCAATTTCACAATACAAAGAAATAGACTAAACGATTTAGTCTGTGCCATTCTAAATTTCACAACGTAACTCATTTAAACCAGACCACCGTCTCAGATAGGCTATCCTCAGTGTCAAACACAATAATGCATGTAGTGTAACTTATACACAGGGGAAAAAGCACTAACTGGCAGAAATTAATAAAGCCAGCCAAACTATGTTCTAGTATTTAGGCTAATGTGTTGAACCGTGGAAAATTAATAGACGAACAATTTTGGAGTTTGCACTGAGATATTGTCGGGTAGCCATTGAATATTCCGACATCAGAGATTGCTTACAGGTGTTTCAAAATAGCTGGGAACTTTCCGGAGCTCTGAATGTCAGAGGATAGCTAGATCATCAGACAACACAATCATTGTAGGCTGCATTATGGGCCATAATTTATGGCTCTGTCAATCAACATAGAATAGGTGAAGCGCAAGTTCAACAGCAAACAGGACTTTTCAGCACATATCAAACCATGTAGGCTAGCCCAATGAACGCCTATGCAAATAGACAAAACACTCACATCAAAGCAGGGTGACTTCAGATTTGCGAATGCTGTCAAATCGATACGGTTTGCTCATATAGTCTAGTGGTGTGGTGGTGAAGTGTCATGCTGCGTTCAAGAGCGTAGTGTAGGTCTACGTAGTAGCCTATATTTTAATTTAACGTCTTTAATGGTAAGAGATCGCACAGGGATGGATAATGAGCGGTTGTTTAAGATTAAATTACAATGCCAGACACCTTCAGATATGAGAGACCCCCTCAGGTTTTTGACTTTGTTGCTTTCAGGGGAGCCAGTCCTCACTCTATGGGAGCTCGGCTCCCTCTGGCTCCCACGTAATTCGAGCCCTGCTCTGAGGTTTCCGGGATGATTCTTAATAGTTTTTTTTGTGTCAACTTTTGTAATTTAACTGTTGTTAATGTGAATTGGTTTTTGTTTTGTGTGCATATGTGAATGGTAACCCACTTTAATTAGTTTGTGTGTTTTTAGAATACCTTTAATCATCAGGTTAACTGCAGCAGACTTCTTTCCCCCCTGTGGATGTTCTGCCCTGCAGTAGTACTGTCCTTCATCACTGGAGCTGAGATTGAAGGTGAGGGTTTGTCCAGATCCTATAGGTGTGTGCTGGTCCCCTCTAAACCAGGTGTAGTTCTGCACTGGAGGGTTGGCCTCACTGCTGTTACAGGTCAGAGTCACACTACTGCCCTCTGCTGCTGGACCTGGAGGACTCACAGAGACCACGACATCCACAGGAGAGACTGGGGGAGAGATCATAAAATATATTAGAAATCAGAAACACTTGAAGGGTCTGTATGGAAGAGAGGTAACTTTAACATCCGAACATTCGAGACATCTTACTGAACCATTAACCATACTGAGCCAGTGACAAAACAAATTCTTACACAAGACTCTGAGTATCTGCACAGTGCTGTTGGCTTCCACAGAGCTGCCGTTCTGTCTGGGGTAAGAAGCCGTACAGTAGATTTCTTTGTCATGGTGACTACGGGAAGCAGTGAAGTTCAAAACAGACGTGAGGGATCTGTTGCCATCCTTCTCGTCCTGTATGTGAGTGTGTGTGTTCCCAGTGGGAGGAGACCAGGTGATGGTAGGAGGCTGAGAGGGACAGGGAGCAGCAGCAGTGCAGGTCAGATTCACTGATGTCCCCTCTGACACCTCAGACATCTCTGATACCCGTGGACTCGCTGGAGAATCTGTTGGGGAGGGGGGCTTTAAATTTAGCCTTCATTTTGGCATTAAAACTAGTCAGATTACACAACTGGCTCAACTCAAGAGGTTTCTTACATTGAACACTATTCTTATCAACAAGGAATGTTACTCTAAAGTTATGATAGTGCAGCAATAATTCAGAAAACCCAAGAGGTGAACCTCCTACCTTCAACAATCAGACGAAATGACTCCTTGAACGTATATCGTTCATTGGTCATCTCAGTTCTGAAGTGGTATTTATCTGCATGGCTTTGATTCACGTTGTAGAAGATAGTTGTGCAATCTCTCTGATGTAGATCTCCAGTGATCTCTATTCTCTCAAACAACTTGGTTATGTTAGTAGTGCCATTGAAAACCACTGGGAGACGATGAAAGGTTTCTCCACCTTGAATCCACAATCCATTAATTGACTTAGAGATGTTCAGTTTGGTCTCAAAATCAGGGATATCAAATGAACAGGGAATCACTACACAGAATCCCCCTAAGGCATAGAGTCTCTTTGGCAGTGATACCGAGTATGACCGTTCCCCTGAAAAACACATCAAGTACAATCATTTTTACTATAATGTTAAGTCTCCGTTCACCTTCTTTACAAATAGTAGGCCTATATAATTTAAGTGTGCTACAAAAAAAGGATTGCCATGGACTTCTGTAAGTTATAAGAAGACATATTTATAGCTGTACATGGCCTTTTATATAAATTACTTACGTAATATTTCCCCCAAAGTGATCCATGATGACCATTTGCATATTGCCATCAGTTTTTAAAACAATTTAACTATTTAAAGATTAATCACAAACATTTGAGGAAAAAATAAAAAAATAAACTGACCTACTGCGAAGAACAGGAGATGAAAGAAAAAGAAGGTCTTGAGGAAGATCATCACTTCGTCTTTAAATTCAGCACACTAACAGGAAACCCATGTGAAAAATGTATAGTATTACAGACAAAGACAAAATGCTAAAAGTCATGAATATATTATTACAGTAAGAGCATGAAGATTATGTACATAGTCCTTTTATTCTAACACACTAATGTCATTTTGTTACACTATGCACAACTTGCAGAACAATGGGGCAAAAACAGACTGTTGTCTGAACATTTCAGCATCTCCTCAGACAAACAGATTGGTTTTCACACTGATCTATCACTTCCTGCTTCAAACATGGCATGCACTCTGTACCGCACATGATGTATACAAGTGGGGGGGAAATGGAACACAAATCCATTGTGCAGTCCCCTGAAAAAAGTACTGAATCGAAAAAAAAAGGGAAGCAATGTCTTCAACACTTTGGAATATTCTTAAGAATCAAAATGAAAAAGTATATAGTAGATTTCTGCTCATCATGTTTCACATCCCCTTTCTAAGTTCATTTGCCTTTATTGCATGATTAGAGTTACAGTGGCAAGAAAAAGTATGTGAACCCATGCTAAAGTTGACTAAAAAGAGGAATACAAAATCATCTTTTGGAAATTGATCTTAAGAGATGATTAGATAGATAGATAGATAGATAGATAGATAGATACAGTAGATAGATAGATAGATAGATAGATAGATAGACAGATACTTTATTGATCCCCAAGGGGAAATTCAAGATTATGGAAAGTATCCCATGCCAAGGGTATGTGATGATGTGGGGCTATTTTAATTCCAAAGGCCTAAAAGACAATTGAATAGACTTCATTGTGGAAGTACAGACAGAATTTAAAAGATGGTTGAGCAAAGTAGCCTTGATCTGTTGCTTGAGAATATCAATGTGCAAAATTTGAGCTCTTACCTTCCTAGAGTCCAAAAAGAGGAAGCTGCTCCTAGCTAGGCTGGAATGTAAATGAGCTTTCTTCACGCCTTGCACTTCTTTATATTGAAAAAAAGAAGTTAGAAGAACTCTTCCCCTACTAGTGGTATATTCTGTTGTGCGTGTGAATGTAGAATATGACAGGGCACTAAAGCCGCCAGTGATGTGTGGCCCAAGCCCTGATCAGACATGGGAGGACAAGCAGATATGAGATTATAAAAGTGTGAGTGCGGTGGTGAACAGGAGGAGTACAGCTCTGCAGCACAACCCAAGGGTTTGGTTGAGTTAGCTGATCCCCCCTCTACCTACATATGAGGAATGCATGTGTTGGGTAATATATACAGCATGACCAACAAATGTTTAGCAACCTTTACTCTTTAATTTGTATATAAAATACATAATTTCTAACATATTACAGAACATTTCTCACATGCTACAGAGCAACAAATAGAAAAGATTTCTAATTTCCTTATACCTACTAAATCTGAGTGTTGCCTGATATAGCACCTGTACAGCAGCAGGAGATTAATGACTAAAGATATTAATCAATAAAAGCCCAGTTGTCTCAGTCTACCTTCCACCTATGGCATCGTTTCCCAACCTTGGGTTAAGGACCCCATTTGGGGTTGCCTGAAATCCAAATGGGGTCGGCTGAGATATTGGGTATCTTACAATTGACAGTACATTACATTAAAATAGAAATGCAATTCCAAGGAATAACCAGTGCATGAAAATGCTAAAGTTGTGATGTAAAATATCATGTATAGTTAAAACAGATAATACAGAGATGGTTACTACGGTGATGCTAGGATAGACATGGTGGTTGCATAGCTTAATAAAAGTTGATAGTTTAAAAGTAGACTGTTTAAAAGCTGAATGTAGATAGTTTAAAAGTTGTTGATAGACAGTAGATAGTTTAAAAGTTGTTGATAGACAGCTAGTTTAATAGATAGTTTAATGATAGTTTAAAAGTAGACCGTTTAAAAGTTGAAGGTAAATAGTTTAAAAGTTGTTGACAGACTGGAAGTTGAATGAATGTTGATATTCAAATAGTTTAATGGCTGTGTATAGGTAGATATTTGACGATAACTGAAAGTTGGAATGGCTCTAATGTTTGCTAGCAGTTATGCTAAGATTTTTAACTATGCTAACCATGCTACTTAGCTAATGTTTTATAGCAGTGCTAGCAATGCTAACCTACTAACCATGCTACTTAGCTAACGTTTTATAGCAGTTTAATGAATGTTGATATTCAAATAGTTTAATGGCTATGTATAGGTAGATATTTGACGATAACTGAAAGTTGGAATGGCTCTAATGTTTGCTAGCAGTTATGCTAAGATTTTTAATTCTGCTAACCATGCTACTTAGCTTATGTTTTATAGCAGTGCTAGCAATGCTAACATGCTAACCATGCTACTTAGCTAACTTAACTAAAATTTTCTAGTAGTTTTGCTAAACATGCTAACTATGTTAGCAATGCTAACATGCTAACTATGTTAACCATGTGACTTAGCTAACTTAGCTAATCATTTTTAGCAGTTATGTTAACTATGCTAACTAACATGCTAATAGTCTAGCATGCTAACTATGCTAACCATATTACTTAGCTAACCTAGCTAATCATTTTTAGCAGTTTTGCTAAAAAATTTAACTAGCATGTTAACATGCTAGCATGCTAACTATGTTAACCATGTTACTTAGCTAACTTAGCTAATTATTTTTAGCAGTTTTGCTAAAAATGCTAACTAACATGTTAACATGCTAGCATGCTAACTATGTCAACCATGTTACTTAGCTAACTTAGCTAATCATTTTTAGCAGTTATGCTAACTATGCTAACTAGCATGCTAATAGTCTAGCATGCTAACTATGCTAACCATGTTACTTAGCTAACCTAGCTAATCATTTTTAGCAGTTTTGCTAAAAATGCTTACTAGCATGCTAACATGCTTACTATGCTAACCATGTGACTTAGCTAACCTAGCTAATCATTTTTAGCAGTTTTGTTAAAAATGTTAACAATGCTAAGAATGTTAACATGCTAACTTTGTTAACCATGCTAACTAGCTACAGTGGGTAGGAGTCATAGTTGATGAAAAGTGTTGACATAGTTGATGACAAGTTAAAAGTTGTTGATAGACAGCTAGTGAATGTGTTTTAAAAGTTTAAAAGTTGAATGTAGATACTTTAAAAGTTGTTGATAGACAGCTAGTTTAATAGATAGATAGTTTAATGATAGTTTAAAAGTAGACCGTTTAAAAGTTGAATGTAAAAAGTTCAGTAGTTTAATGGGTTACATTGTTTAACAGTGGATTATTGTAGTGAGGACTTTTATTTTGAAACAGTTTTGGGCAGAGGAAACAGTTGAATAGGATGTGTAGTCTTAATTGACCCAGATTGTATGCTTAAAGCCTGAGGCTGCAGGTGGCCTGAACACCTGCCATAGGATTCTAATTGCTTAACGGCCGTATTATGATGTCACAATCGGCAATGTTAAGTCTATGGGGATTTTTAAAAAGTTTTTCTTTAATAGTTTAAAAAGTATAAAAGTTGAAAAGTTGAAAAGACATAGCAGCTTCGTCCGTTTGAATACCTACGTTACAAAGTTTGAATGAAGTTTCTAATTTAAACTGTTCAAGAGAAATAGCGTACGGAAAAAGTGGTAAGCGGAATAATAATAAGAAGTTGTTGCCTAGGAAGAACAGTACAGTGCATTTTCATGCACTGTAAATATATATACATTAAATGAAAAATATATGACATAATATCCAAGTTAAGTAACTAATCGGATCTTTCATTACAATGTAAAAATAAAAGTAGACATCCCGCATGAGATCATCATGGGCAATAATGCTTGATCAACGTTCAAATTAAAGTAGCAAAACAATCAGGCAAGTTAGTCAAACAAAAAATTAGCTTGCAAGGACATTTGGGGAAAATGCTGCTCTCAACTGGATGTTACAGCAAAGATGAGATGCGGTCTCTCTCACAACATGTTGTGAACGATTGGGGTCGCCAACGTTTTGTGACTTTAAAATAGGGTCACCTGCCAAAAAAGGTTAGGAAACCCTGGTCTATTTGTGTACATTTTTGTTAGGGACCGAAATGACATCAATCTGTAAAGTTTTGAAGACCAGAATATGCATTCACAACTTTTTTTCTTTCGTATTTTTTGCCTTTATTGTAGGACAGTGCAAAGACAGAGAGGAAGTGATTGGGAAAGACGTGCTGTGGGACTGGGAAATTACATCTACGCTATTATGGAGAGGGTGTCATCCAAAAATAGACTAGGTTGTTATACCGGAACCTGTGATCATTTCCGATACTACTCCTATCTCTCCCACCCATTTCCAGTCACTGTCCTATTTTAATTAAAAAGGCACCCCCAAAAAACAACCAACAACCCAACCAACAAACAAACAAGAAAACCGGAAATATATAAATAGAGGCACGGTTTACAATTCTTGCCAAAGGTTGTTGATACCTGAGCTCAACATTATCTGAAGCAATTGGTTGAGAGGAATGTTTGGCTTGATCCAGGCTGTTTAAGCACAGAATGGACAGCTACTGTAGAAGTCCACGAAGAGCAGGTTGCAAATTTGTTAACAACCTATTCCACCTAGAAGGTACCGTCACAGGTGTGATGTTGTAAAATGAATGTTGTAAAGAATATCTGAGGTCACCAAATTCAACATGGAATAGAATGTTCATAGAATGTTCAAAACTCCCCTGCTGAAGGGTTAGAGGTGCGATTTGTAGGATTGTTACCGAACGTTCTGCAGGCCAAAATCAAAACACTGGTTAACGTTCTCAAGACTACCAGACGCGAGCCTCTTCTGGGTTGCCAGATGTAATGAAGACTGTATATATAGCTATGATGAAGACTTAGCTAACGTTAGTTGACCTGCAGCTGCTTTAACGTTTCTCCAACCATGACCCAGCTACACATTACGGAAACAGTGAAAACAAAAAAATACCTCTCTAACCAACGTAACATATTTAGCTGAAGTTAGCGATGCAGATGAGGTTTAGCCTAGGCTACCTGTTGTGGAGAAATATGGCCAGCTCTGCGTCAGACTTGATATTCTTCGTTTGACGAAGACGTCACCATCTCAGGAAGCTCCTCCGATGTCCACTTAATTTGTTTCTTGTTTTAATTTTGGAATTTTGCCAGCCTCTCGTAGGCGTTCATGACTAGCCTACAACTGACAGCTGTTGACAGTTGGCCTTTGCTAATTTGGCAACCCAAATAGGAGGACGCGCTAGCCCATTATTAATACGCTATTCTAGAATTAATCGTTCAAAACATAAACGAAAATTCCAAGAGATTCCGCCCCGTAACTCATTTTTTTCATGGGTTTTACGGGGTTTTTACGGGTTAGAGTAATGTTGTCAAATAAGCCATTACTTCAATTAATCGTGTTTCCTTACTCTCTGACAACATATGGTGATCATTTTTGGAATGGTTACAGTTTATTTTCCATTATTTCCTACATACTGGACCTTTAAATCTTTGCCATTGATATTAACAAGATTTCATTTTCAGAAGGTTTTGAGTGATTGCAGTTATTTCTGTACTTTGGCGTAAAGCTCTTCTTTGTCTAGACCTGTCTGATCACTAGCCGGGACGTCTCTGCCTGACAAACGGACCTCTGCGTACTCCGTCTCCTGCCCTGGTCCCTGCTCCTGCCCCTCGTGGGTGTCTCTGAGAGGCAGTTTGGAGAGGTTGATCTCCCCATAGTGGAGCTCCACTTGCTGGTCCTCTGTGGGTTTGGGTCCATAAGTATGGGCAGGCCCTTCCTCATCACATGTAGCTGAGGTCTAAGTGCCAGAGAAGCCAATATACCATGTAATGATCATTTATCACACAAAATGATCTTCAAATTAATCTAATTATTCATTATATCTAGCCTGGGTGTTCCCATGCTGCCTTGCGCGCGATTTGATTCACGCTGCTAAGGCAGCCTGGAGACCATGGAGCAAATTTTCGCCTGAGATAGGGGACCAATCACAGAACAAGGGGGAAAGCAAGATGATGATGAGCTATGCACAGACGCATTTGATAGACATCCGTGGCACCCAATAAACGGATCTGGGCATTTTTTTCAAATACGAGAAAATTAACGTTTGGTTTCCAGACCACGTCTCATTGAGAAGTGGTGGCGCTAGCCAGGCTACATTATATCATTATTCACTTGCATTCAAAATCATACATCAGATAAAACATACCTCACACTCGGAATTATGCTCATCCTCTTGAGGTAGTGTAGGCTTGTTCCATCTGAAAATTACATTCAACAACTGTCAATCTGAGGGGTATTTCAGACATGCAAGATAAGTGATAAAGCGAGACTTTACCTAGAGTTGTCTGGTAATCATAGCTCATACCGCAAAACACATGTCATTAACACCAATCCAGGATGAGTATTATATATCCTATAGGAGCGATTAGTCAAGCCAAGTGTAAGTAGTTGAGAATACATCTACTACAACTACTACAACTACTATGAGCGTTTTCGTTTTTCCAAAGAAACCACAATTAGAATAAAGAAGACGCGGAAAATTAGCCTGGAAATCCAGACCCAAATCTAGAAAGATTTAGGGTCTGGCTATGAGTAATGAAAATAGCCCAACTTGAGGAGCAGCACCAAGCATGCATTTGAAAATATCACTGCATGCAATTGGATAACACTACGACCAATGTTTACTGACTGATTCCAGACTTCGACATTGCAGTGCTGTCATCATCTGTTTAGCTCCCCTCTGGTCCGCCTATATTTGATACACCGATGTGATTGGTGTAGCTAGGCTCCAAGGACATGGGTAATGAGCATCATTACTGATTGCCAGAGTGACACTGAGCAAATTCAAATTGTGCTCTCTCAAGTATTAAGTAAGTATCTCTCTCTGTATTTTCCAAGGTAGCGGAAAATAGCGCCATACACACAAAGTGAACAACCGCTTTTGATATAGTAGGGTTAGTATATATTATCTTTATAACCGAATTCATTGAAAACACCTTTGAAAAATTGCCCTCTATTTCCAATCAACTACTACAGTAGTCTATTCATCAAACGTCTATCAGCAAAACAGAGTATTTGATCACAGGTTAATTTTAAGGCTATTAAATTATTAGAAATAACTGAGCCTGGGCACAGAATAAATACCCATGGTAACTTAAGTGCCATCTCTTTTGTGCAACCAAGTCAAGGCTAAATTTATAGAGGATAACCAAAAATCCCTGATTAATCCCTTACAGTACCTAGGTTTTGTGAAATACCCCTATGGTCTGTAGTTTTGTTTACTACATGTAAATAACAACTGCTTGTGGTCCTGTCAGCCATAGCTGAGAGCAATAGTAGAACATTGTATGTATGTTCACCATCATTTTTTAGCATATTTGATCACATATTTTCTTTACTGACAATGATTACAACCCCAGCTATTCAATTCCACCGCAGTATATTCTCATAAAAGAGTATTTGATATTGGAATAGTATACAGACTTAAAATATTCACCTCATAACACAAATCACAACAAATAACAGGAGTACTACCAGGGATCCACCTGTTGTTGCTCCAATGATTAGGATAAAAGGTGTCTTCCCTTCCTCTGAAACACAGAGCATGTCATTTGTAGACACAGAATGACTATCAGTAGAAGTGCAGCATCCCAAGGGTGGTGCATGGGCATGATCATATCATTGTTCACACCTGTCAAGTTAAGGATATCTAAGAGTATTTTTAAAATTGCTTTAAACCCTGTCATATTTTTCCTTACAAGGACTTCTTTGGGTAATACAGCTTATTATAAGGAATATAGCCTTCTAGTTTGTATACATACTTTATATGTCCAGCTCTCACCTGTTATCAGAAATCTTGGTGTGTTTGAACGTTGATCTCCATATTAAGCCCCTTAGAAAAGCTGCTTTCTTCCATCTCCATCGCCTGTCTTCGCCCTCTCCTGTCTAACACTGATGCACAAACTCTAGTGCATGCCTTCATGTCCCGTATTGATTATTGCAATTCCCTCTTCATTGGCCTCCCTGGGAAGTCTCTCCAAAAACCGGTATACCCCAAACTCAGCGGCTATAGTTCGCTCCCACACTAAGCACTCTGGCCACATCACCTCCATCCTCTCCAAACTCCACTACTAGTCCCGTATCAAGTTCAGAATTCTCCCTCTTGCCTTCAAAGCCCTTCACAACTTAACCCCCCTCTACCTCAGTGAACTCCTGATCCCATACTCTGATCCCTGCTCCCTTAAGTCATCTAGACCAGTGGTTCTTAAACTGGGGGTCGGGAACCCAGGGCGGTCACCAAACATATTGGAGGAGTCGCAAAATGATTTGCAGTCTGAATTAAATACATTTTTCTAAACGTTTATCAACCAATGCCCATCTCGCAACATTTTGGAACCAAATTTTGCCGGTTGGTGAGAAAGGAGTCTCGAGACTTGGCCCATGTTTTTTGGGGGGTCGCCAGACAAAAAGAGCAGTGGTTCTTAAACTAGGGGTCGGGACCTCCAGGGCGGTCGCCAAAAATATGGGAGGGGTTGCAAAATGATTTTTCTAAACATTTTTAGACAAACATGTTTAAGAACTGGGACATTCAGTAGTCCTATATACTGTATAGGCATACAATTCACAGTGTTTCCATAATGTTCCTCAGAAAGTGGATGCTCTGATTACACATATCTCTACCTGCGCCTCTTGCAATGATTAGCTCGATGATACTGTGTATGAGCTTACCAGTGACAGTGAACACAATGCGGCCTTCTTTTGCCACAGGAGCGCCAGTTATACATTGAGTGACTGCTAGTTATCCATTGGAAAATAATTAATCAGATTGTTAAAGGCTGCCATTGACAATACCTTTGGTGTTGACATAGCCTAGCTATGAGAAAACACATTTGGTTTTTGTCGGTTGGAGAGAAGGGGGTTACAGGACTTGGCCAATGTTTTTTGGGGGGTCAAAACGACAAAACGTTTAAAAGCCACTGACTAGACTACCGGTCACTTACTCACTGTCCCTCGGACCTCGCAGACGGACTACCCTGGGATGCAGGGCCTTCACAGCCATGCCCCTCAAACTCTGGAATTCTCTCCCTCAATCTCCCCACGACTGCTCTGCCTCTTCCTCCACCAACTTCAAATCTATCGACTTCTCAAAAAGACTCTCGATCTAAAATATAAAGATTTTTTTCAATCAGCATTCCTCTCCCTCCCATTCCTCTCCCTTCCCATACTGCTCAGTGTTTTTTTTAACTTAAATTGCATTTGAATGTCAATGTTTGCTTTGTGCGTAATGTTTCAACAGGAATACCTTGTGTAGTCACTCTCACTGCAGCAGACTCCTTTCCCCCCTGTGGATGTTCTGCCCTGCAGTAGTACTGTCCTTCATCACTGGAGCTGAGATTGAAGGTGAGGGTTTGTCCAGATCCTATAGGGGTGTGCTGGTCCCCTCTAAACCAGGTGTAGTTCTGCACTGGAGGGTTGGCCTCAGTGCTGTTACAGGTCAGAGTCACACTACTGCCCTCTGCTGCTGGACCTGAAGTCCTCACAGAGGCCACCACATCCACAGGAGAGACTAGGGGAAAGAAAAACATACGTTCAAAACACTTTTCAAATAACAGCATAATAGTTTTTAAAAAAATTCTCATTAATGATACATTGAAAAAAGAAGAGTTGAAACAATTCGATGTTACTTCAGGAATTCATTGCGGAAAAAAATAATTCTTACACTGGACTATGAGTAACTGCACAGTGCTGTTGGCTTCCACATTACTCTGGTTCTGTCTGGGGTAAGAAGCCGTACAGTAGATTTCTTTGTCATGGTGACTACGGGAAGCAGTGAAGGCCAAAAAAGACACAAGGGATCTGTTGCCATCCTTCTCGTCCTGTATGTGAGTGTGTGTGTTCCCAGTGAGAAGAGACCAGGTGATGGTAGGAGGCTGAGAGGGACAGGGAGCAGCAGCAGTGCAGGTCAGATTCACTGATGTCCCCTCTGACACCTCAGACATCTCTGATACCCGTGGACTCACTGGAGAATCTGGAGGAGGATTCAAATGCATAGAAAATCTTTTATTTTGCTTTCAAGATGGCTTGATAGTTTTCTCACTTTATATACGTTAAAATGTTTCAACACACAACTAATATTAATTTAATTAATATAACTAATATAATATTAATTTTATCAATATAATATTAAAATTAAAACTTTGCAAGTGCCATGGTTGTGAATTAATTATTAGGCCTACTTTGCTTATTTGATTATATTTTATTGCATATTACTTGCTGACTTTAACTTTCAAAGAAGTTCCTTTGCAATTACTGAACAGGCTACTTGCGGAAGCACAAAACACATTGCCAATTACAGCAGTCATTTTTTTTGCAGCAGCAATTTTCAAGATAATTGGACCCCTGAACTTTGAGAAGGTCCGTTCAAATTAAAGGAACTTTCTGCATGCATTCTCAAGAGCTGTATATACAACCCCAAAACAGAAAAAGTTGGGACATTGTGTAAAATGCAAATAAAAACAGAATGTCATAATATACAAGTCTCATAAACCCATATTTAGCAGCAAAAAGGACATAGACAACATATCAATATCAATTTTATGGAAAGTATATGTTAATTTTGTATTTTATGCCAGCAACATGTTTCAAAAAAAGTTGGGACGGGAGCATGTTTACCTGTGCTGCTTCACCTCTTCATTTAACACAATTCTGTAAATGTTTAGGAACTGAGGAGACCATTTCCTACAGTTTTGATAATGAAATGTTGTCCTATTACTCCCTGATATAGGATTTCAGTTGCTCAACAGTATGCGGTATTCTTAGTCATGCTTTTCATTCCATTATGCACCTAATTTGACAAATCTGGACTGCAGACAGGCCATCTTAGCACCTGGACTCTTCCTCTATGGAGAAATACTATTTAAATATGTGCAGAATTCATTTTGGCATTGTTTTCCTGAAATATTCAAGGTCGTCCCTGAAAAAGACATTGCCCGGATGGCAGTATATGTTGCTCAAAACCTGTATACATCATTCAGAATTAATTGTGCTTTGCCAAATGTACAAGATGCCCATGCTGTAGGCATTAATGCTCCTCCACACCGTCATAGATCTTGGGTTTTGAACTGAGCACTAAAAAAAAAGTTGGATAGGTTGGATACTTGGATAGGCCCTCTCCTCTTTAGCCCAGATGAGTCCATGATTTCCAAAAAGAATGGCAAACTTTGATTGGTCTAACCACAGGAACTTTTTTCATGTTACCTCAGTCCATTTTAAACAAGCTCAGGCCCAGATAAGAGGGTGGTATTTTCTATATCATCTCTCAACACAATTTTAGCTGTTACAATTTTGTCTGCAGTTTTTGAATTGAGTATCAAACTGGGCACATAGACAATGGTTATCAGAGGTTTTCCTGAGCCCATACAATGTCAGGTCTGGAAACAGGTCTAATGTTGATGCAGTGCCATCTGAGGTCCAAAAGACCACAGCCATCCAATTTGTTTTTCAGCTATTTCCCCTGTTTGCAAAGATTTCTCTGGATTCTCTGAATGTTTAAATAATATTATGTCCTGTAGATGATGAACTCCCTAAATACGTCACAATTTCATGTTAAGAAGCATTAAAATTACATTGTTTCATCATTTGTGCACACAGGTTTACACAGAGTGATGAATACCCCTACATCTTTACTTCTAAGAGACCCTGCCTCTGGATGCTCTTTTTCATACCCAATCGTGTTGCCAGTTACCCTAATTAGTTGTGAAACATTCTTCCTTTTGTTTTCTTTATCATTACACAACTTTTCCAGAATTTTGTTACCCCCGTCCCAACTTTTTTTGAAACATGTTGCTGGTAGCCTATCAAATTCAAAATTAACATATATTTTCTATGAAATAGTCAAATGTGTCATTTTCAACATTTGATATGTTGTCTGTGTCCTTTTTGCAACTAAATATGAGTTTAAGAGATTTGCAGATTATTGCATTCTGTTTTTATTCACATTTTACACAACATCCCAACTTTTTCTGTTTTGGGGTTGTAATACAATATAATATGATATAACATCAGGCTGCATAATATGAAAATAACTTAAGCAACAACTTAAAATGTCTGCTACCTTCAATAATCAGATTAAATGGCTTCATAATGAATGTTGCTTTAAATGTGACCATCTCAGTTCTGAAGTAATATATGTCTGCATGATTTCGATTGACATTGTAGAAAACAGTTGTGCAGTCTTTCAGACATAGATTTCCAAGGATTTCGATTCTCTCCAACAACCTGGTGGTGTTGTCAGTGCTATTGAAAACCACGGGGTATTCAGACCATTGACTCCCTCCTTTAATCCATGCTGCGTAAATTGATTCAGATTTGTTCAGTTTACTTTCAAAATGAGATATGTTAAATGTACATGGAATTAGTGCACAAGATCCCGCGAAAGCGTACAATTTGTCTGGCACTGACACTGAGTATGTATTGTCTTCTCCTGAAATGACAAAAGCAGTGTCTTATTTGAAAAGCCTTCTTCCACCAGTTAAACAACTTGAATGGCTGTAGTGTAAACATTATAACCGTCACAGTAATAGTACTAAAATGACATTGATCACAAATATTATAAAATAAAGAAAAATTGTTTCTTAGCCCACCTACAGCTAACAGGAGATTATAGACAAAGAGGATCATGAAGAAAATCATTGTATCTGTATGCATCTGTAAAATGATAAAACACACATAGTCATGCAAGTGTGTACCGATCGCAGACAAAATTGATATGAAAAAGACAATTAAAAGAAAATATAATGTGCATTTCTCACCCTCACTTCCACAGCAGACGAGTTTCCCTACTCTTTGTAATGCATCCACAAAAGGCACTTTTGTTTCCGCAAAAAAGCACATGCAAACTTCCTAAAATGCAACCCTTGCAAGATGTGCCTTGCAAACCTCAACACCATCACCATTGGCACTAGTAAACATGATCTACTTTGTTAACTGATGCATTTCAGTGATAAAGGCCTTAAGGCCCATTTGATAATACAGTGCGGTAAAACGTGGTCTTTCATGAGGTTTACCATCAAAATGTTTGAAAAGCCTCTGCAGCGACTGGGCAATACAGGGGTATTAATTTGCCTTCATATAGTTCATAAGAAAAAATAAACGCACAAACATTCTCAAAATTAATTTGAGGATGTTAAGAAAAAGTAGCAAGGCATAACAAAATCACCCATAAAACATATACTAAAATATGTAAAGACTGTGATCTACTTATTAGTGATCTAGATATTTCTGATCATTTTTTCCCCTATCTGGAGTTGTCACCATGCTTCTAGTTTATTCTGATGTCAAACTTATTTTGACATGAGAGCCATGTTGATCAATTCAGCAACCCTACAGCCTCCAAATGTGTTATGCCTTTTTATTTTCTTATCAATTTAGGCGACAGTCAGTGAGGACAACCAGCTGTTTAATGTTAAAATAACCAGTCATGTCTGTATTTAGGATGTACTGCATTTCCTCATCTGACGAGAAGTGAGAAAAGACAGGGATGGATCAAAATGTCTTACAATGTTTGCCATTTATCAGCTTGAATATCAGTCTATTAATCAGTTTTAGTAATGATACTTTTGGTTGGACCAAAATCAAAACGAGACACCCTTCTTAGTAATCTTGGGAACCTGGCACACCAAGTCAAAAGTAACAAGCCTGTAGGTGTCATCTTAGATACAAAGTTAAGCTTTAAGCCCCATATCAGTAAAGTTACCCAGACAGCCTATTTCCAGCTGAGAAACATTGCCAAAGTGCAGCCTTTTAACCAGGGGCGCAGCTACCTATTTTTGAGGGGTATGCAACAACAATATTGGCGCCCCCCCCCCCCAAAAAAAAAAAAAAATAACACAAACAACTAAAACAAAACAAAAGGCCAATAATTTACACTATTACTGTGCATTAGTGTCTATTGAATACGTTTTTAAAGAAATGTTGCCAATTTGATGTTATACTTGATAAGTATTGATAAATGGTGCATTGTCACTTTAAAAGAGTCTAAACGGTTCTCATAACGTCAGCAGCCTTCATTGTTAGGATATGGAAACATGTAATGAGGTGCTGCTAGCGTGACATTTCTGTTTGCAGTTGGCCATTAAAAGTGCAGTATGAGCATGGTAGCCACCTAGCTATCTGAATGGAATAGGCTATGTTTCAATCGGCATTATGCTTAACAAACGCTAGTTAGTCTGTTAACATTCATATTTGCAAGCCTCCAAGCACAGACGTCATCACTTTAAATCCTACCTGTTGCCTTTCACCGTCCACGTATTTAACTGCTGTTGCATCCCTTGACATGCCATCTCCTTTTCCCTCTTTCTTTTTCTATTTTTAGTCGCCAACAGCTTTTTTTGCTGTATCCATCTTTTTCCATAGACGGCAACTCACTACTCTTAGGCCTATCTGCTCGCCCAGCGCTCACGGCGCCCCCACTCCCTCTTCTATGTCAAAATTCTAGATGGAATCTTATGAGATAGGGCGCCTCTAGCCTGTTAGTCCTCTAAAATGTTATAGAACATTGAGAAAATGTTAAAATGATTTAGAAACGGACAGCAGTAGCTACATATAGAATTTTTTTTTACCATCGCTTTGGCGCCCCCATGGAGCTGCGCCCCTATGCGCCGCATGTAGCGCATACCCACTTTTTGCGCCACTGCTTTTAACACAACAAGCAAATGAATTAATCCATGCCTTTAACACTAGTAGGTTAGACTACTGCTACACATACGCATACAAGAAATTGGAACTCATACAGAACTCTGCTGCTAGACTTTTAACTAAGACCAAGAAGAGGAAACACACCAGCCCTGTGTTAGCTGAACTGTTCTCCCTGTTTCCTATAGAATTGATGTTAAGGTCAAAGCTCTAAATGGCTTAACACCTTCATATATCTCAGAGCTTTTAATATCCTATCAACCACATAGGAACCTGAGATCTTCCAATGCTAATCTTTTAATTGTGTGTGTTAAAAGTGCTCCACAAGCAAAGCATGTACCGAAGATATGGAACACCCTGCCTCTGTACATCAAACAGGCCAATTCTGTAAACATCTTTGAAAGAGACCTGAAAACATACCTGTATATGACAGCTTTTTGTTAACTTACTTTTACCTTGTCTTCACAACAATTCACATTTTACTGATGCTTTTAATTCTGCTATTTACAGGTCTTCCTATTTTCACTGCATTAATTGTATGTGTTGTTGTATCTATCTCTTGTGAAATCTCATTTTTACTTAATTCGAATTCGAATTGTTTTATTATTGTGTTAAATGCTTCAAATGTAAAGCACCTGAGCTGCATTCTGTGTATGAAAGGTGCTATACAAATAAAGCTTATTATTATTATTATTACGCTGAACTCATTTTTTCATATTTTTCTCCTGTAAAATGAGACTTATTTAGCTCTTGATACTTTCTAAACCACTTCTATTTACTTTTTATTTTTCCTCATTTCAGTTGTTCAGTCACACTTCTCTTCTAGTTCATGTGTCTTCACTAAATCACAGAAAGCATTCTCACTGTTTTTAGTTCTTTTCAAAAAGACAACCACTTCATAGTCATCCAAATGTTTACTGAACAAAGTGTCATGTTTCTGTAATTTTTTGATATCAATTCCTTACCTACCCAGAGCCCACAATGAGGAACCCCTCACCAGTTCTGTGGGATGTGTACTGTGTTCTTCTTTTGCTATGAATGAGTAGACTTGCCTTCACTTCCTACAGAACAGTTCAGATGGTCTTACAGCTGTCCTCTGCCTACAGTTTGCCTGAAGGGGAACTACAGGAGAAGTTTTACATAGAAGCAAATCAGCTGGAAATTCACTGAATTAAAAATGCAGAATGCCAATCACTTCCACCCCACAACCACAGAGATGATTCAGAATATTCTTATATGTCTTTTTTCCTTTTGCTCTTTGACACAATTTCTGCACTTTTATATGCTTTTCCACATCTTTTAATTTCTGATGAAAATCCAAATGGGAAGATATCCCAACAATCCATTGACTAAGTAATAAAGTTCAGTCCATCTGAAAGTCTGAATGTAATAGCCTATAATTGTTGAATAGTACAGGGATTCATTTTGTAGCAGAGGCAAGAGAACTAGCTCTATATTTGTTTCCAAAAATGTCTGCATGTAAAAGTTCATACTCCAAAAATGCTATTCTAAATACTGTGCTA
The DNA here is from genome assembly GCF_046254945.1 of Alosa pseudoharengus. Lineage (NCBI taxonomy): Eukaryota > Metazoa > Chordata > Actinopteri > Clupeiformes > Clupeidae > Alosa > Alosa pseudoharengus. The sequence continues at coordinate 22,507,872 of NW_027468650.1, read as the reverse complement.
ATGCTTCATTAACTGTAGTTTGTTTTTTGAAGTTGTCCTACTAGCCTACTTCCCTGCCATCACTTATTACAGCAATTACAATGGCACTACTGACAACAGTGCATATGTGGTATCTCATATCTCCACCAGGTGGTGCTGCAGCAGCAGAGTCGAAGCTGAGAGCCCCACTCACTTCCTTTTTTCTAATGCAATCTAAACTGTCTTTTTCTCAAGGCCATTTTTTCCCCTGACATGCACTGTGAACTTGTTACATTTAGATCTTTTTGAGCCTCTTGTGGGAGTGTTATGTTAAACCCCCTTTGGGCAGTATTCTCAAACTCCAGACTGATTTGAGGCCTGGTCTTCGGGACTCGACTTGGACTTCCTGTGATGACTCGGACATGAGCATTGACAGCATTCAGACTCTAAAGTTGTAGAGGAGAACGGACTTAGCCAGATTGTAGCACTGAAGCCCATCGTGGATTTAGACTCTGACTCTTTACTTTGCTCAGACTCTGATTCACTGACACTGGGGACACCAGATTCAACATTAGGCTCTGGTTACATTGTCATGTATGCGAGTTACTCTTCTCTTTGGTTGCGACCGGCTCTCAGACATTATTCAGCAACACTAAGGAATGTGCGTAAGACATGACACCATCATAACCATGACCTGATCCATATGCAGAGATTTGGTTTCACTTTCTGTAATATTGCAATCTGCAATTGTCTTACTGCCCTGGGTTTAAAGGCTGGATGTGGACACTTGATAAAGTCATAGTGTCCATTGTAAATAGATAAGATAGATATGTATATCTTGATTCCATCTAGGAATATTGGGAGTATGTATAAACACTGTCAATTTATTTATGTATTCATTTTATTTGTTAGGGGCTGTGTACATTGTTTTACATAAATGTTACCATTTCATACATTGTACCAGAGTTAGCTTTAAAGGAACACGCCACCCAAAATCAGTAGTAATATATGTTCTTACCTTAACTTTCACGAGTTGAGTCATACCTCTCCCGCGCCGGTAGGTGCACTCAAACGCTCTGTCGCGCGGCGCGAATGTGTTAGCATGTTGCTATGCTAGCGGGCTCTGCCGTGGCCGTAGAGAGAGGAACATAGCAGTAATCAAACACCTCCACGTTTTCCCTACTCAAATACAGTTGCACGAGTAGTTGATAAAAATGTGTACATCACACAACATGAAACGTGGCGATTTTCCAAGCGAATAAACAGGAGAACTACAATGTGTGGCGCAATAGCACTTGGGAGTACTTCGACCTAGCGTGGTAATATTATTAACACCTAATTGTAGATCCTATCCACCACAGAGTTTAGAATCCATGCTGGATCGACCCTCAGCCTCTCCCTCCCCTCTGAGCGAGAGAGAGGCACACACACTAGAGATGCGCTGATGTGCTATTATTTCAACCATAACTGCATAGCAAAACTTATCATCCATCAGCCATCCATCAGCACCAAAGTTTGTTGACCAATTTTCAAAACCGCACCCGCCCACCATCCGTTGGTTGTTGTAGGCTATATGGGTGATGCAGCGCTGCTGACGTGAGGCTACAAAGCCCTTGCCTGTTCTAGAAAGACTGATCTAATGCAGCAAATATATTAAAAGGCTAAAGTCGTACATTGGCTAGGCCTATCCCCAGAATATCAGCAGCAAACTCAGTCTCTGTCGCGCAAAACAGTCTCCAAATAAAACGCACATCGGCCTGTTGCCTATTCTGCCATGCAGCTTGTGACAATATATCGTCCAAAATGCTTGATAGCATTGCATTCTCCACATTTTAGCTACATTTTCATGTACCACATCAGCATTTTTGTTCAGTGAATCTTTTGTAAATTGCTTTACAATTACCGTCGGGCCTATAGGCCTATTGCCTGGCTTGCCTCAGCTTCGGTCACGTCCTTTTACAATTTTATCATTGTAATAAAAAACGCAATTTGCCACATAATTTCAGCATGCTCCTGGCCTACTAATTAATGCCTATTGTACTTTATTTTTTGCAAAAAGAAAGAAATCCTTGATAAAATAACAAGTCATTCACATTATAGCTACTTTACACACTGTTATGTCAGGTTGACTGACAAGCCTGTTCTGAAGACTCCCATTCATTTTGACTGCACGAGCGCGTCTTTTTCAGACAGACATCGCAATTCATTTTATAGCAGGCCATCGGACAAATATGACGCCTCGATATTAAAGAAACTCCGACTCTATTCATACTGAAAGTCCACCGTACAACAGTGCAACGTGCATGTTCACATTTTTAGTAACAACCGCCAAACTTGCTTGCTTGCCTTACACATCTAAGTTTTCCGACTATTTTTCTTACCTTCTTTTTCCGCTGTGGATGTTATTGAGTTTGTAGAAGTTTTAGCTCTTACGTTCTGAACATCTCGCACTGCCATCGCCCGATGTCATTTCTGAGTCATATCACTCTCTGTCTCTCTTTTAAATGCCTATTCCCTGAATGGTAGGCTACAATTATGTGTTTTATATATAGGCTAATATCTAAACAAAATAACCCAGGCAGTCTCATCTAGGATATAACACAGGTTGAAGTCAACGTCAAGTTGGTTCTATTTAGGGAGGTGAATGTGTGTAGCCTAAACATCTGTAGATGACTCAGAAATGACATCGGAAGAAAAGGAGTGAATAGTGGCAAGAGGCAAGCCGAAGTCTGCTGACAAGGGCCCGACGGTAATTGTAAAGCAATTTACAAAAGATTCACTGAACAAAAATGCTGATGTGGTACATGAAAATTTAGCTAAAAATGTGGAGAATGCAATGCAATCAAGCATTTTGGACGATATATTGTCACAAGCTGGCAGAATAGGCAACAGGCCGATGTGCGTTTTATTTGGAGACTGTTTTGCGCGACAGAGACTGAGTTTGCTGCTGATATTCTGGGGATAGGCCTAGCCAATGTACGACTTTAGCCTTTTAATATATTTGCTGCATTAGATCAGTCTTTCTAGAACAGGCAAGGGCTTTGTAGCCTCACGTCAGCAGCGTTGCATCACCCATATAGCCTACATTAAAACAACCAACGGATGGTGGGCGGGTGCAACAAACGTTGGTGCTGATGGATGGCTGATGGATGATAAGTTTTGCTATGCAGTTATGGTTGAAATAATAGCCCATCAGCGCATCTCTAGTGTGTGTGCCTCTCTCTCGCTCAGAGGGGAGGGAGAGACTGAGGGTCGATCCAGCATGGATTCTAAACTCTGCGGTGGATAGGATCTACAATTAGGTGTAATATTACCACGCTAGGTCGAAGTATTCCCAAGTGCTATTGCGCCACACATTGTAGTTCTCCTGTTTATTCGCTTGGAAAATCGCCACGTTTCATGTTGTGTGACGTACACATTTTTATCAACTACAGTACTCGTGCAACTGTATTTAAGTAGGGAAAACGTGGAGGTGTTTGATTACTGCTATGTTCCTCTCTCTACGGCCACGGCAGAGCCCGCTAGCATAGCAACATGCTAACACATTCGCGCCGCGCGATTTGAGTGCACCTACCAGCGCGGGAGAGGTATGACTCAACTCGTGAAAGTTAAGGTAAGAACATATATTACTACTGATTTTGGGTGGCGTGTTCCTTTAAGGAAGTGGGATGTTTCCGTCTGTGTCCCGCGGCATGCAGAGGGTGTCGTGTGCCTCCCAACAATAGAGACCGCACTTCAATGACGCACGTCTTCAACGCCTGCAAATGTGCACGGAGAAGCATAGGCTAATTTACATCTGCAGTCCTTAGGCAGGGCAGTTCAATATCCAACACACAACATTTAACAACTGATGTACCGCAGAGCCGTACAACAGGGCCGTAGTCACCATAGACTTGGGGGGGGGGGCGTGTCCCCCCCAATATTCAGATGTGACCAAAATGTCCCCCCCAATATTCGGACATACAAAAAAATAAAGAAAAAAACGCTATAGGCTACTACAGGAAACCAACAAGTCCCGCCATCTGAAATGCAATCAAATACGAGAAAATGAACGTTTGGTTCCCAGACCACGTCTCACTGAGAAGTGGTGGCGCTAGCCAGGCTAGCGTGCCTGTGTCATTCATTTCTTTCACATGTCTTACAACATAAATAATGCATTCATATGCTAGTAGTAGGCCTAATGTCAGAAATGAGCCGGTTTATAAGCCTCTTAGAAATGTCTGTTGCATCTTGCATGTTACATTTAGATGCACACTCAATCGCGCATCCATGCAGGCAAAACGTAGCACTCAAATGTGGCGACGGCACAAAAGTTGAAAAAACTTTTACAATGGCGGTGATAGCCTACAGTTAATGTGAATTGCGGACATTAACCAAAGAAAGGAATTTCCACCTCCATTCACCAAATAAAGGCTGTGTTTCTACATTTTAACACAAAACGTAATTTCTGTCAGAAACCAGCCTATAATGCATAGGGTAACTTGAGGTGAGTCAGACAGAAAAGGGACCTGTCTTAGTAGCCTATATTGAATCCCATCCCTTTCAAACAACCTTAAAATTGTGTGATTAGCCACTAGAATAATAAAATCAAAATACAAAATATGATTGGGCTAGGTCCAAACCTAAGAGTAAGCATTCAGTGTAATATAGAGGGGCAGTTCCAGCGTTATGGATGTGACAATTGGACTCATATTGGTAAACAAAATGCCTTAGAGTGGGGGCAAAATTAGTATCAGTGAATCAATTTGCATAACTTTTAATGTAACCTCTGTCCTCTAAATACTGAGAAATCCTCAAATTTCATATAATCAATTTCATCCTAAGAATACAAGGCATTTTATCAGCGTTATGGATGTGACATGAAATGGACACACTTTTGTGAGAGATTACAGGTTTTCTACAAACTCTGTGAATTTTGAAGGAAACTGCCGAAACTATGATATATGTCGCATGAAGGAGACTTGAATGAACACAAAAAGTGTGTTTTTGAAACTATGCGTCATTTTCGTAATGCATTATGTAGGAAAAACTGGCGTTATGGATGTGACGGTTTCACGTTATGGATGTGACGTGTCTGAACCAGTCCTCGACAAACTACATAAAACACATAATTAAGTAGTGAATTTTGATATGAAACAATTGAAATAGTAATCATGAAAAACTAGCGATGAAATTATTGCTTCCTCGGTGCCCACTAAGATCCACAGGAAGAATCAGGACAACAAGTCATTTAAAATATAAAAAATATATATATATATTTTTTTTACCGTCATCAATTTTGGTCAGTGATTCCCGGGTTACTGAAACACCAGGGAACATGAAACTTGGTGGCCACTCCCCTAAATAACTAGCCCTACCTGAACCTTTGCACCCAAGATGACAAAATATTTATGGTACTGTATGTTAGTCTCAAGAGCCCACATCAACCTAACCCATACCCACTCATTTGTGATTTGCACACATAAAGTACATGCACGCGCACACACGCACATGCACACACACACACACACACACACACACACACACGCACGCACAGTCGCACACATACAGACAGGCAAGCACACACACACATAAACACATACAGACAGGCAAGCACACACACACACACACACACACACACATGCACAAACACCCACCCACATGAATGCAGACACATAAACACACACACACAGGCACGCATATGCATGTGCGCATGGAAACACACACACGCACACACACACATAAACACACAAACACAGGCACGCATACGCACATGCACACACACAGACACACACACACACACAGAAACACACACACACACACACACTCTTATAAACAAAAGCAAACTCACATATGCACACACTCATTTACATGCACATGAGTTGCAGGAGTAGGAGATGGAGACAAATTGACAAGCGTGATTTATTTTTGCGAAGAGAATATGCAGGACTGAGAGGCGGTCCTATTTTGTACCGCTATGCGGTACATCTAGTTTATTGCTGCCGTTACTAATGTTACTCTGTGGGTATTAGCTACAGAGGACCTGACACTTCAAATGCTGGCATATCGCGTCACATTTAAAATTAAACTGTGTTAAGCAGACGTGAGCGGCAGGCTGAACACATCTGCAACAGATGAGGTTGCTATGTTAACTCCAGCTGCAAAGTCAGCCATCTTCACCAGCTAACATGATAATCCAGTTACTGTACAACAACAGTATGACAGTTACAGGAAGATAATCGCTCAGATTTTCGTTATTAGGCCACTTGAAAATAGGCTATGGCTAGGCTAATCACTGGAGGTATTTTAATATTATGTTTGTTTTGCTAATAGTTAGGCAAGGCCTCCTTGTGGTTTTGATCAACCTAATAATCTTTAAAATGTCAATTGTAGGCCTAAACACTAAGGTGAAATGCGTTGAAACTGACATGCCACTAGAACAGACGTTTTATCGGCTTTGAGGTATAACAAAGTCTCCAGTCTTGTAAATTCACATTATGTAACATCCATAACGTCACATCCATAACGCACCAGTAAAGGTTTTAAAAGTAAGAAAGGGGCACAATTTGGTCATCACACTTTACATTGATATAAATCAGCTTTGCACAGACACTATGGACATTGTTGCATCAACACTGTATGTGTAGCATAAACTTTTCCTATAAAACGTTATGGATGTGACATGGCCATGGAACTTGCTGACTTAAAAACAAAAGCCTTACAAATGTAAGGAGTTGTGCTCTTAAATGCAAGCTGAGCATAGACATTACTCTACCATTCCCTTGTCAATCTGGAATTTGTCAAATGACACAATTTGTTTGAACCTTGGGTCCATTTATCCACTTTTTAAATATGTATAACATTACCATGTGAAATTTTTTTTGTTTGTTTTTGTATGGTTGCACACCATATTTATGATGTAAAAAGAGTGTAATTCTCCATTAAATTAAATCAGATCAGTTACAAACAATAAAATATAGACCTAAAGGAAGATTTTAACAACAGTTCTATTTGTGTATGCACAACTTATTTTTTCCATGTTAAGGATGACCTTTCCATGGAATTGCCCAGAGGTTATCAAAGATACTCTAGTTTGTATTTTCTTTTAAAATATAAATTTTGGAGACAAATGGAGTCATACCACAGGTCTATATCCAGGGATGGATTATTGAATGGGCCTACTGGGCCCAAGAGCTCAGGGGGGCCTGAAGCCTAAGGGCCCGTCCCAATACCTCCCCTACCCCTAGATTTTTGCCCTAACCCTCGTTTTTGCGCGTGCACGTGTAGGGCTAGGGTGTCCCATTACTTTAGGGAGCAAGGGGAAGTGCTATTTTCCCCTTAAAATCAACCCTCAAAACATAGCCAGGACCGATGCAGGCTTAAAACGAAGTGAGAGATGAAATTACCCTGGATACCGTGCAAGCTCAGCGAGCCGGCCAAATTTTTCATATATTTTCGCAAATAAGCATATTAAAATTTCGGAATATGTTGGAATATGTTAGCTGGATGCACATCTGATGGACTGTTGAGTTTTGAACACTAATGTTAGAAAATATCTCACGAAGCTATCTGACGATGTTCATGATATCTGCTGAGTGCTTTGAGAGAGTCTGCCTATCAAATACCGTTATATATCTGATCTGGGTAGTTTCGTCAATATTTAAGGTGGGTGTTCTGGCGTTCACATGAACACGAATATCTTTGTTGATTAACTAGACGTAGATAAACCAGCACAGCCCACACAACAACGACCGCTGGAATGGGCATGTTCCTGAATGAAAATAGTAGGGGAGTTCGACTTGCGGCAGATCTGTGCAGATATGACTTGATGTGATGCATGCTGGGTTGAACACAATGCATACTGGGATGGACGCAATGCATACTGGTTAGAAATTCTGTCCGACTTCTGTCAGCCGGGGAGGGACTTACCACCGTGACACCATGTCACATGGCCTTAAAATATCGCGGGAGTCTTAGTCTGCAGACAGATCTTGCAGTTGCCTTCCACGAGCTGCACGAGCTGAAACACGCCCTCATGACGTCAGTTCAAAGACGTGATAGGGCCATTTGGGAGGAATGTCCTCATGACGATTATGACTAGAGGCTCATGCTGCTTCCTTATGTTGGAATATGCGAAAATAAACAGAAATCGAAGGGATACCTTCTTATACGTGATTTCTGCAACAATGGTAGGCTAGCCTACTGAAAACGTTTGGATATTCTGTTATTTTCTGCTGTTGGCTAAATAGATACACACATATAGGGGAAACACTTGATATTGAATTTATGTGCTACAATGCAGGCCTGTTAACTGTATGACAACAGTGGTTTATTTAAACTACATCATAAGAATTTATTTCGTCAGTCATCATGCTCATTTTAATGAGTAAGAATGAAAGTTCTGCTGTGTTTATTGCAAACAACATTCTGCGATATCTCCCGCGATGTCTCCCGCGAGTCACGTCAGGCAGACTGTAGCCTTTCTGTCCGGGATGAGCTGCCCTCTGTTGTAGCTCCTCCCGGCTAGGCTCTGAAGATCACGTTTACGTAGTAAGCCAGACCAAGTCAGACTCAGCCGAAGTCAAACAAGCCTAGTAGCAGGCTACTACCGGTAGACACGTCGGCGCTGCGCGTGACGTAGGTGAGCACGTTCGCTACGCTAATTTGCATATAGTGGTGTCCCAATTTATAGGGAAAGATCTTCACCTCCACTTCCCTTGTCGAGGGGGCTTTAATGTTGAGGGCAATCAAAACCAAGTGGAAGTTTTAAGGGGGGAGAAATGGGACGGGCCCTAAGACTGTGTGAAGTTGCTTCTCCGCCCTTTTCTTCTATTTCCACAAAACTCACAAGTCAAGATAGAGTGTGCCAGTGACTTCCGTTTTACTTCCGCTACAAGGGACCTGTCTTTAAAAAAAATATGAACGGGAGTTAATGGAGAGATAACAATTATTTTTTGGTCCAGTTTGAATTGTGCCACGAATTTCACATATGATGTGTGTGAATTTAAAAGATAATTTTTCACGTCAAGAAAGTACTGTTGTTCGATAGACTTCAAAAGTTATGTTGCAAACTCCTCACCTTTCGGCGAAATTCGCCGTCTTGAATCCAAAATGACTGACTTACGTGGTTTGTGCAGAACCGATGAGAAAATATTTAGGGGGGGGGGGGGGGTCAACGTGAGCTTACTATTTTTTTAGTTTACTATTGTGCAGACTCAAACACATCTTGGTGTTGCCAGAGCGCCATTAAAAATGTAAGCAACGAATGTTAGGCTATGTGCGTTTACTAAACATCAGTGGAAGCTTGTTGCTGCAGAGGCAACGTGAACAGAACGCTCGCGCAGGTATAGCCTCCTTTTGTGAGCGCAGATAGGCCTAGATGCGTCTGAAATGTCAGCTGGAATGTGAGCACGGCGAGGAGAGGTGCCTAGAGATGTCACAGGTGGGCTAGTTGAAACTTTCAACTTCTGTTAGCAAAAGACGTTGAGATTAGTGTAGCAACGTAGCATTGGCGGTTTTGTTTTAATGTTGTTAAAGTTAGCGATATGAGACAGAAATATAGACACAACGAGTTAATTTGATGAATAGGTTAAGTGCTGTAGCCTACTTGGTCTAGATCGGCAAAAGGTGAAGCAAATACACAGACCTTATCAGTATAAAACGTTTAACTCTTTAATTATTCACATTTAACTCTTTAATTATTCACATTAGCCTTTGCTATAGGCCTACTGATCTTGCTCAGAGACAAAATCAGTGTTAATTGACATGTCTTTAAGAAACGTTCAGTGACCTGATCTGAAGTAGCCTGTGCCTATAGGGTAGGCTACAGTTTAACACAGTGGTCTCCAACACGGTAGCCAGCGGGACGGCTACGAGGCGCCCCCAGCGCACCTTCTAAAAATAGCCAACTGGTCGCCTGCAGATCTCGCTCTAAAAACACGCTCCATTGTGAAGTTTTCAATAGATATTTAAGTCTAGACCAGAACCATTTTAAGAATGTATGTAACCATACATCTGTAACATTAAATCGATATTGGTGATACCTTACAAATTGTAGCTGCGTTCAATTTTAACCTTTGGCTCCAAATCCGTTTCCCATTCAATCTTTAAACAACAACGGAAGCGGAGCGCATACACGCGCTCGCACGCATAGACAGTAAAGGGGGGAAAACTTGCTCGTCTGGTGTAGCCAATGGAAGCATATCTTTGCAAAAGTTCTGTGTCCATTCCATGTTCGTCAAATACGGTTCTTGCATGATTGTGCAAGGACTGAAAAACAATTGCTTTAGCTCACAGGCTTTTTCTCCTCCGTACTGCCGTATAGCGCTGCAAATTTTGTGACATGCATGACTGAGCAGGACTGTGTATTAGCTTTTTTTGTCAGATCATGGGGAGATTTCAGGTGTGCAATAACTTTAAAAGGAGTCTTCATTATGTTAGGGTGGTGTGGGCGATTACTATTGAAATGTTAAAACCGAATTGTCCAATGAAATCAGAATTTAAACAACCCCTGAATTCATAATGGTGGGTGGGTATAAATTGGGTACAAATTGTAACCCAAATTATTAATTGCACAAAAAGATTGTTTTTTTTTTTTGTTAAAAAAAATAGATTAGATTCCCCATGCAAACTTTGAAATGAATAAACTGGACAAAAATGTTGGTAGTGTTGCATATTGATATTAACCCTTTCATGCATGAATTATTAATTCACTGAGGTAGATTTTTTTGCCTAAGCTTTTTCTTACTCCCATTATGTACAGTTGCTTAATATATAAAGACTTATAGGACTACACAATATTGATAATTTAAAAGTAAAAATCACATAGGCCTATTATTTAGGAGGACTACCCTCGCAAAAAAGGGGTGAGGGTCTGTTTGTTTCAAATGAGTAGCCCTCCATATGATTTTGGGTGTTCAGGTAGCCCTCATTCCCAAAAAGGTTGGAGACCCCTGGTTTAACATGTGTGACACTATTCACACAACACAACTTTATTGGTTGGTTAAACAACTAACTAGCACAATGCCACAATCTGTAAGTAACCTGGGCTGCAGGATAGCACTTGTTATGAAACAGTGTTCCCTCCACAACACACTCACCCCACTCTCCCCCAACATTATAAATCAATTGCACCATATTGCTATGTAGCATAGTAATGTTATACACCATTTGAAAGCTTGGACACTTGGGAATCCATATGACAACCTTTTTTCATGTACAATCTGTATAGTGCTTTACATTGTCAGATTAATCTTACTATGTCTCAATTAAATTGTATCAAATTGCCCTCCTCCCCCTCCGGTGCTTCACTACCTTCTAGCTGCAGTGTGTATCCTTATCAATAAGATAGATGCAGCAAGTTGGGTATTGAAATAGTCACAGGAATCCATATTTCTATCCATTGTTTTATCCAATATTTGTTGTGCAGATGTATAATCCATTTTATCCACACCCATTGAACCAACAAAGAAGAATTGCAATAGCAAAGACATTTCTGTAATTATTCCATAGTGTAGTCATTCCATCAGAACCTCTGACAAACAATCCAAATAGTCCAGAAACCACACAGTAAGGCTTTTATTGTCAGTATGCATTTTGGGTAACCAAAAGTCCTATGGGGAGTTTCCATTGGGCATTTTACAAAACGCATGAGCATACCTTAGCAAATAATGGTCTAAATGACTCATTTTTCATTTTATTTTGATCTACTTTTGCACACGGCTTCACAAGACCTGGTCTAGACACAAAAATGCCCATTCCATAGGAAGTTAAAACATTTCAGATCGATTTTACAAATTAGTCTAGTCTACCCTATTTTATATAATGTTAGTCTGAAATAGTGTGTGTCTCAAGCAAGTTTCACCTGGTTTGGTTCAACAAATATTCAAACTTATCATCTTTATTCTAATACTATGCCTACTATGTCTTCATGTCCAATAGGCCTGAAATCTTCAGAAATGTCTGAACTTCAGGCACAGAGAAAAAAGAAAGAAAGAAAACTGATGTAGATTGCTTAGGAGAGGAGGGCCATGCTGAAGCATGCTGCCAAACAGTGCAACGGGCCCCTCACACTTAAGGAGAAATAGGAGAAGACACTTTTTTTATATTCACTTATTTCTATCATACATATGATATTTTTGGCCACAACAAATTGGTTTTGGGCCATTTGTGTCACTTCACGTGCCCTTCTCACCTTTTTCACCCCTGACCAGTTTGCATGCCTGCGTGCAGACTTTGGAGGTACTGTTGTTCTCATCATCTTGGCTATTCAGATGTTGAATTATATATTTGAAATATAAAAGTGATACACTTACTAAAACAAACACCATCACTTGACTTGGAAGGCCATATGAATACATGTTATGAATCTGTTGCTGAAGTATCAAGTGAAGTAAATAATATTGTATTTCTTTTGTGTGTAGCAAAAACTGCAGGAGACGAGATTGCAGCTCGCTGAAAGAGATGAAATAATTCACCAAGTAGGTGTTGACAGCTAACATGGCATTCCTGATGATAGTTGTTCAGTAGATGAAGTTACATGCATGGTTAAATATAATTACATTTAGTGTCATCATGTTGCTTATATTTCAGAGAGACTGCATGATTGACAGTCAGAAAGCTTCCTTAATGGAGCTCAACACAACTGGAGAAGTATAATTCACTGCTTTCTGTCAAATTGTCATTATTGTTCCTACAGTTTGCCTGTGTTTGTTTGTTTTTAAATCACACTGATGAAAACCTCTAGGCTAATCCTAATTGTTGTCTTTCTGTTCTGTCTCTCAGCAACTAAAAAGTAACATTAAGGACCTGGAGAGCCAGTGGGAATTTGCTGTTGTGTATGTATCTTTTGCTGATTTTCACATTAACATACTCCAGCCTCTACCTACTAATTAATAAACTCAAATATCCTTATTATGTGATCAGTACTGAAGGGGGAAGTTTCCTAAACCTGGACGGCTCTTTCTCCTTGGCCCCAACGAGCCCTCTTTCTCTTGCTGAAGAGTTTTTACACGTCAAATGTATTAATTGTGTATTTGTTTAATTTTTATAATTGTCATAGATTTCTGTCTTAAATCAAACATCAGGACCTTTAGAACATATTACTAGGCCTATAAAGACATGAGTGGATTTTTAATCAGCAGGAGGTCATATGAAATTCAAAAGAATGTGCAGTTTAATAATTCAGGAGGAAGTAGATGACACGACAGAATCTGAGCAGGAGAGCAGAAGCAGCAATAGTTTCATTGCCTGACAATTGGTTGGTCGCTGTGGATAAAAGCATTTTCTAAATACCAGTTACTTTTTTTATCCTTAGGAGAGCATAGATGGACCTCAGAACCCAGACAATCCTGAAGATGAGATAGGAGACGTCAGCCAGCAGGAGGTGGAAGTAGGTGTCACCTATGAAAAAGTCAAGGAAGTAAAAACAGACCTGGCAGAACTCAAGGCCTTGGAGGTGGAGCGAGCACAGCACAGCGAAAACAGGTACATTTTAGGGTCAGTGCAAACAGTGAGACTACATTGATTTATTTACATTTTATTGACTTCATTTAGGAACAATATTGTCTTAATTTGGTGTAGATGTCTTCTTTATAGATCCCTGTTATGGACATCTGTCTGAAACACTGTTCTGAAACATGTCCAAACTGTTCTGTCCGTATTTATGTTTTTGCTCCTCTGTTTGTCTTCCCCTTGTCCATCACCCCGTCTCCTGATTGAAGTGTCAGCTGGCTGGGTGAGGCCTGGGGGCACTTTAAAAGAGGGGCCTGGGTTGGTGCTGCTGTCGGACTGGGTGTTCTGCTGCCCCTGAGTCTCCTCAGTTTGGCCACACCCTCCTGCTCCACCATCCCCGGCCTGGGCTGTATGGATGTCCTGTGGACCCCCGCCCGCCATATCGTCCAGCCGTACTGTGATGTTCAGAATTTTGGCATGCCACCCTTTTAACTGGAATGATTTATTCATTTCCTACTGATATGTGATTGATCAATTGATAGCTTGACATGTGATTGATATTGGAGTGATAGCTTGATTCACTCACTCACTCACTCACTCACTCATTATTCATTGTTTAGGAATAGAGAGATGACTTACTACAGGTTGACATCACACTTTGACTGAATGACTGACAGCATTTCTTTAAGTGACAGAATCTCAAATAAAGTTTTTTTTTTTTTAAATGCATTGCCTTAATCAGTATGATATATTGCCTATGCTGATTGATCAAGTTTTAAAAGTCACTTCTGTCAGATGGATATGCTAAAACTGTGTCTTTTCAAATATAACATAATGTAAATATTTCAAACATCAGTAAACAATTTCTCAAAGTTGATCTCCTCCATAAATATTTTTGTATGAATGGTGAAAGACAAGAAACACCACAAGAGGGCAGCATTTTCAGTTTCATATTAATATGTATAATGATAGAAATGTAGGGTACTGAGTATTCATACTCATAATCAGTATATATGATATGTCATGTATCAGCATATATGATAAGTCATGTATTCTATTAAGTAAAAACTATCATATTCTTCACTACTACTGGTGTTAATAGAAAAGTTTTTGATTTATGAAGACTATGCTCATTTTCAATCTTTGCAAATGATTACATTCTTGACAATGATGATATCAATAACAGACCACTGACTCAGATTATAGTCTCAGTAATATACTCAGTAATAAAAGACTCAGTTATATTCTAAATAAATACTGCATCTGTGTAGATATATCTGAGACATGAACAAGAAAAACAACAAAACAACTATGAGAGCAGTTGGTTTGAAGTATACCCAATCATGGAACAGAGGCCATCATGAGAAGACATTTGTCATACAAGAGAAGAAATAATTTCAATCAAATGCCCTCCAGGTACCAACACACTGACCATTCCTGCAGCTCTGGTAAAGTCTGAAAATGTTTCTTCTGCAGTATTTAATCTATAGGCAAAGAGGTACAAAACCACAGGTACCGGTTTGAGGCGGTTATGCGATACAACTTCTCTAAACCTCCATGGTCATATCATACAGGTGTAAGATACACTGTTTGCATAAGCACTTAATTCAATTATAAAATAATCATGGTACATGATAGATAAAAGAATAAAACAGTTTTCTCCCACACTCCATATGTTATTCAAAGAGACGCCTGTCTCAGTGTGTCATAGTGGCTGTGAATATTCTTCTCATTTCTATTTTTCAGTCTGCATTGATCTGTTTTTGCACAGGATACTCCAAACCCCATGAAGGTGAATGAATAACAAAACACTTTTTAACATTTGGTTAAGGCCAGTGTAGGGGCTCCAGTGATGGGTGAAGCACTAGTGTCTGTGGTACCTTGAGATGGGAAACGTATGGTCAGGGAAAGTGCAAGAGATGTTTGTACATGAAGCTCATGGGCATGTTTCAAGAGCAGAAGAGCAGAGAAGTAGACTGTGTCGTCACTATCAGGCTGGTTCTTTAGTATTGCACTCAGGATGCAGGTTTGGTGCCATACACCTGTGTTTTAGGCCAGGAGGGGTGACTGCTAAAAAAAAGAAAAGGCAAAAATGTTAATTGTTGTATATGATGTCAGAAGTACAGATGAAATGAGATATGTCAAACAGATGAAAGTCAAGAGAAAGTCGAGGGTAATCTGTTTTCATCAAGATGAGCAGAGCAACTGTTGATGGTTTGATGACGGACTCCCTTTGTCAATATTTTTTATAAACTGTGCTGCATGTTTAATCAGATTTATTGGTGAGTACATCTACCTGCTTATACAATGATTTAGCTAAATTACATTTGTACTATTAAGTAAGTGTTGTGTTATATTTCATTAGGAGCGGTATCTTCCAAGTATTTTTGTACACAGTTGACCACACTCGCCAAACCATCAACTATCTGCTCTCAGTGACCACTGAGGTTAACGTGATATGCCTGACAAACATGTTCCAGGAACTGTTTGTGTTTCACGATTCACAATGAGGTGAGGGGAAAAAACATTTCCTCCACCCACACATGTCCAGAAGTACTGCAATAAGAGCACTGTTAGCAAAATGGCTGAAACCATGAAGAACATCATGCAGAGGAAACAATTAATTTACATGTTTGTTGTAAACAATTCACAGAAGACAGACTTGCTGTTTTGTTCCAAGATGACAAAGAAATGCAATTTGGTGCTTGCACATATAAACAGAGTACCTTGCAACCTTCTTTGCACACACACAAAGACCACACTCACCAAACCATCAACTCTGTATTTCGCAGTGGGCACTAAAGTTAGCATGACAGATCTGGCCGACAAACATGTTCCAGGAAGAGCTTGAATCTTATTTTTCCCTTTGAATTAAAAAAGAGAAAATGCCAGACACATTGGAGGAGGATGCAATGTTAAATTTGATTGGCTAAATCATGAAGAATGCCGAAGATAGAAAATAAATAATGAAATACTTCTAATGAACCAGTTACAGATAGACCATTTTGTATAATTCACACAAACAGAGATTCTACTTTGAGATTTTTCATCCAGTTATTACACATATCTGCAAGGATCATCAGTCAGACTGTGTGTCATGAGTTGAAACTCAGTAATACTGTTTTGGTTTTTTAAGGAGGCAAGATGGTTGCATTGACCAATTATCTGTTTATAAATGCATGCTGTACATGTACATGATAAGGAAGAACATTGGTGTCTACTCAAGCAAAAGAAATAGACTGCATACTTTTAATTGTACTAATATTATGTTATTAGGTCCTGATAAGTCTTGTAAAAGACATGAATGTTCCATTTTGACTTGGCATGAGATTATTGTAAGTGGCAGGAAGTCACTGTGGTTTACCTGGGTATGTGGTGGGGCAATATGTTCCAGAAACTCATTCATCTAGTAGGTATATATAGCTCTGTTTTATAAAAGAGTTTACATTGAACATACATTGATATATTGACTATAATGTACAGTGTTTTGAGATATATTAGCTCAGTCAAAAGAACACACCTTCTCATCCATTGATTTTTTCTTTGACATCAAAACTATGATATGCCACAAAATAATTTTATTTAATAACAACATATTTTAGATTCTGCTGTTTACCGTTATGACAGTTTATCCTCATAACTGTTGGAAAACCATCCCAGGTGTCCACCTGAACAACAAAGATGAGGACGACGTCGACAACAAATATTACTGAATCTGGCTAGAGCATATCAAAAGTGTAAAAGGTTGTCATCAAAGCAAAAGGTGGCTACTTTGAAGAATATAAGGTTACACTTTAGTATCCTATTCACTAGGGGGCAAATTCGCCCATGTGCGTAAGGGTGTGTAAGTCAAAAAGTTCTAAATACATAAATACATGTAGGTTACACAGAATGTTAGCCTCATTGATACAGTAAGGTAATGTTGGGAAAAGTGAAATTTCCTTAACCCATTTAAGCCCAAATTTTTCCCAGACATGCAAATATGCAAATCATGTGTTATTAGCAACCCTTTGAAGTAATCAATAATTATTTTTTTTTAAAAATGTAGAAAAGTAGATGAAAAAGTGAGTTTTATTACGCGTATGCTCAATTAAAGGTTGCTCAAATTGCTTTTTTGTTAAAATAAAGGTATTCTGACAGGACTTTTCAAACTGATATGACCAATGGCAATACTAAATATGAAAAATATGTAAACATTGTTTATTTACCAGGAGCTTCGGCTAGTTAAAATAGAACCCTGAATGTGTACTGTATGTCTGTGCGTGCGTGTGTGTCGGCATGTAGTTGTGAGAGTTAGTGTATATGGTCTGTGTGTGTGTATCTGCATGGGGTGTGAGAGTTAGTGTGCGCGTGTGTGTGTGTTTGTGTGTGTGTGTGTGTGTGTGCACACATACACACACACAATATGCACACTATATATGTGTGTGTATATATATAATATATATATATATATATATATATATATATATATATATGTGTGTGTGTGTGTGTGTGTGTGTGTGTGTGTGTATACGCGCACACACACACACACACACAATATGCACACTAACTCTCACACCCCATGCAGATACACACACAGACCATATACACTAACTCTCACAACTACATGCAGACACACACATACTTTCAGGGTTCTATTTTAACGAGCCGAAGCTTCTGGTAAATACACAACACACAGACACAAACACACATACACACACACACACAATATGCACACTATATATGTGTGTGTGTGTGTGTGTGTATATATATATATATACGCACACACACACACACACACACACACACACACACACACACACACACAATATGCACACCAACTCTCACACCCCATGCAGATACACACACAGACCATATACACTAACTCTCACAACTACATGCAGACACACACGCACGCACAGACATACACTTTCAGGGTTCTATTTTAACGAGCCGAAGCTCCTGGTAAATACACAACACACAGACACAAACACACACACAGACATACACATTAACACACACACACACACATATGCACACTCACACACACACACATACACACACACACACACACACACAGATATACATATATATGTGTGTGTGTGTGTGTGTGTATCTGCAGGTGGGTGTGTGAGAGCAGCAGGCAAAGTGCATGTCGCGTGCAATGTGAAGTCCCCTTGAGTGTGTATGTCTGTGTGTGTGTCTGAGTGTGTATATCTGTGTGTGTGAGTGTATATCTGTGTGTGTGTGTATTTGTGTGTGTGTGAGTGTGTATATCTGTGTGTGTGAGTGTGTATATCTGTGTGTGTGAGTGTGTATGTCTGTGTGTGTGTTTGTGTCTGTGTGTGTGTGAGTGTGTATGTCTGAGTGTGCATATCTGTGTATGTGAGTGTATATCTGTGTGTGTGTGTGTGTGTGTGTGTGTGTATTTGTGTGTGTATGTGTGTATTTGTGTGTGTGTGTGTGTGTGTGTATGTCTGTGTGTATGTGTGAGTGTGTATATTTGTGTGTGTGAGAGTGTGTATGTGAGTGTGTGTGTATGTCTGTGTGTGAATATGTGTATGTGTGTATGTGTGTGTGTGTGCATGTGTGTGTCTGTGTGAATATGTGTGTGTGTATGTCTGTGAGTGTGTGTGTCTGTGTGTGTGAATATGTGAATATGTGTATGTGTGTGAGTGTATGTCTGTGTGAATGTGTATATCTGTGTGTGTGTGAATCTGTGTGTGAGTGTGTGGATGTGTGTGTGTATGTCTCTGTATGTGTGTATGTATGAGTATGTGTATGTGTGTGTGTTTGTAGGTGTAGAAGTATGTGTGCATCTAGATACAACATTCTATCCCACCGGTCACTATTGTGACCGTTAACATGTTTACTCATTCTGCAAACACACCAAAGACATTTGAATAATTATAAATGTATATATCATAACTAGACACCTTAAAGACCATGTGTACAAAAAATATTTGTCCTATGTTTATTTTAACATACTTTAAAAACCTTTTATTTGGGAGCTGTGAGGCCGTCATCCTCTTCTCAAGGTGCAACCAGGAAGTAAACAGCTCTGTGACAATTTACTCAAAACATTTGACACTGCACACATTTCACTGAAACACTCTATTGTTTCAATATTTACTGAAAGAGTATTGGGATATTCCCCAGTTACAGTTTTAGAGGCTTATAAGTACATTTTTTTTTTCGGTCACAATTGTGACCGATGGGGTGAAATGGGTTAAGTCAACTCTTTGTTAGGCTATGTGATGTCACACCATGAAGGCTGTTAGCTATTCAGTTCACCTTGCTTACGTTTTTCAAAATCAAACACTGGTTTGTGTTCATTCTGGATTAAATGGCATTCAGACCTTAAATAATACCACCAGAGATGCCAAGAGGTGTTGATAAGATCCCATGGGTTAACAATTTTACAAAACTGATGAAAAGTGAAGTACACAATGGTATGGTCTATGAGAGGTGGTCTAAAAATGTATTTTCCTCTTGTCACTGTAAACAGGAAATGAGCACTGACCAAATAAATATGACACCAACAGGACTACCAAAATGAAGAGATGGTCAGAATAAAGAGATAGTCTGCAGAATGCTACTCATTGCCATCATATGTAAGTGTCATTCTTTGTCTTCATAAATAATGTTTATTTTACAGTATTATTGTGGAAAGCTGTTCATGGCTGATATATGCATATAATTCAACTTTGATAGGAAATATAATGACTAATTACCAATTGTATGTTGGTGTTGTTAATTAAAGTCATGCAGCCTCTCCCAAAGGGTATAAGACAGCATCAGATCTGCCATAATCCCCTCCATTACAATACCACTTTATGGCCGTGGTCCTCCAGCTACTGAATCTTAAATCAAACCACATAAAAAAGTGAAGTTGCTCTAAATCTTGATAAATAGTCAGAACTGCATGTTGCGAGGTGAATACTTTTTCGTTTACATTTATTCATTTAGTAGACGCTTTTATCCAAAGTGACTTACAAAATCATGAATTACAATAACGCGAGGATAATAGAGGATGTCTTAGGTAACAACAAATATTACTATGCAGAGGGGACCTTATGTAACAACAAATGCTACAAATGCAATAAATATAGAGGATGAGCGTGCAGCAGTATAAGTAGTATTCAAGTGTATCGAAGGAGACAGAAAGGAAGAGGTGAAGGTATTCATCTAAATAATGTTTTTTGTTACTGCTGTCCATTTCAAAGGTACTTTTCCCATTTCTGCCCATGCTGAGGAAACTGCTGTTGAAACGGGACAAAATGTGACTTTATCATGTGGTATTCCCGCTACTCAAGAGGTGCTGTGGTTTACTCAACAATCATACCAATGTCCTGTCAAAATACTGCATTTAAAATATGAAGTCAAAGACAAACATCTGGTCCTGCTGAGTGACTACACCAAAGAAGACTATGAGGGGCGTCTGACACCTGAGGTCACTGTAGCCAATACACACGCTCTGCTACTGAAGAACATCACAGAAGCTGATCTGCTGCTCTACTGCTGCATTGATCAGATGCTATATTTTGGAAACTGCACAAGGCTGACATCTCCAGAGAGAATCTCTACAGGTACAGTACATCTGAATTGGTTTGTGTCCCGTACACATAAATACTACTGTTTTGCCAATATGAATGAGAAAGTATGAACGCAAGCTCAAGTGATTGAAAATAACGGTAGTCATATCACTAGTGTATTATCAGAGTGGTTCCAGAGTGGTTGTGTGGCAGGCCCCACCAATGGAGTTACAGCAAGGGGTGGTGTGGGTTAGAGCACATACATTGTACTGATAAGGACAGGGCCTACCCTCTAGCCTATATGTTAACAGAATGGATGAGTACTTAGCCAGTCATAAAACTGGATTTGATTTCTTTAAAACAAGAACTCTAATCTGGCCTGAGTGAACCCAGACAACCCTGTTTGTTCTAATCGAATAAAACTTCAAAGGACAAAATATTTATGGATAAGAAATTAAGTTTAACCAAGTCTAACCAACTTATTAAATTGATTTTAACTGTTCAAATGTAAAACCATTGTAAAAAACAGGTATACAAAAACTGACTCAAGTATTTCAATATTGTGATGTTGAGGGGAAGCATGGCCCCATCCATCTCTCTGCTCATTTTCATTTCACTGAGATACTCTTAAAGAAGTCAGTGAGTCAGATGATTAGGAACCACTGTACTGCACTGTTTCCAGACAATGTGTTGCATATATTTTCCAAAAAATTGCCTTTGGTCAAAACCTATATAAATTAGTTGAAAGTGTTGTCTGTGATGGGAAAACCTTTACTGTAAATTCCATTTGCTGTTGGAGTGGTCAAATGTTCTTAAATATATTCTGTTATCAAAGTTTGCTACATGAAGAGAATTGATCAAATTCTAAATCTAGGATATTTCTTTTTCCTTTCTGATTATTTTGCTTGCAACATATAGACCTCAAGACATTGGAGTCCACTCCTCTCTGCAAGCCTGTGATATGGATTCCTCTCCTGTGTTTGGTTATTGTCTTCATGACCTTATGCATCTATGTGCTATCAGCAAAGGGGTGGTGGATTATGTAGCATCTGTGGCCGCATTTCTAAGAGAGAAAATGGAGACTTCTCAGGGGCCTCCTCATAAGACTTGTTCTGTCTTTCCATTCTGACTGTGTTGAAGAATATATGAACGATCCATTAATACACATGGTGAAATAGTTAGTTCCTTTTGCAATTCAAGGGCTCACACACAAAGGTATCTTCCAGCTGAACTCAACGACCAGTTTGGTGGTACAACTTTGTTTTGACAGTAAATGCACCAGTGTGTGTGTGTGTGTATGTGTGTGGCAATATATATGTGTCTGATTCATCATAATCACCAAACCATTACCTATGTCTGTTTTGCAACATACAGAGCACAAGACTTTGGAGTCCACTCCTCTCTGCAAGCCTGTGATATGGATTCCTCTTCTGTGTTTGGTTCTTGTCTTCATGACCTTATGTATAGGCTATGTGCTATCAGCAAAGGGGTGGATTTGTATGAAGAATAAAATAACAAAACTAACAAACCCATTTCTAGGTTACAAAGGTGAAATATTTCTGATGCTGTTCAAAATGGATGTTTGGGACAACACTAATTCAAGTTACTTATTTACCTGTTCTGCTCTAGCATTTGGATGGTGGCATGAAGTTGGAAGATACCATCGAAACCAGCACATGTTCTTAAGAGCAATTCTATTTCGAGGTGTTGGCTCCTCATTTCCACATTCTCACCATTTTGTTTGTTTTCCTGAATTTTTTGGTAGCTAGTTTAGTTTGAGTTCTCACAGTAAATCAGGATAGCGGAGCAGTGCTTAAGAGGGAATAAAGCCAAATGATGGAGCTGAAAATGGGTGATGTTGATCATAAAGATTTAAATTGCTATAATGTTGCTGTTGTTATAATTTTCATACTTTATATATTATTGATGCGTACTAAGCTTGATTTAATGTTGTGACCATAATGCTACCATAGGCCTAATGTAGAATGTATGGTGCATGTTCCATAAGTGGTGCCCCCCCCCCCCCCCCCCAAACGGGTCTCATTCACAGACTCATGAAAAAACGAAGCAGTGTTGTAGGCCTTTGGCTGGTGATTAAGGATTTAATTAATTAGGCTATATAATCTATGTAATCTATGCAAACCTTTGTCTCATAAAACAGTCTACCTGCGTGCCGAGGTTATGAAGTCAACTGACTGCTAGACTGTATTAGGTGGTAGTCTCCTGCCGCTCCCTGGTGGCTATGATAATTAACGATAAAACGTATGGGATTTTCCAGTGATGTTTATAGGCTATTAAAGAAAACTAGGAAACTAGCCAACATTGTTATTCAGATAAGACAGTTGACAGCCTACAGCTGAACTGAAATTGTAAAATATATATTTTTTTATAATCACAATATGGCGTAATAGGTTAATATTATTTCGTTATGTACTATATTTATTTATTTAGAAAAAGGGTTTATGGGATTGGGCTAGGCTATGTGCCCCTAAACTCCGGTGGAATCGCTCGGTTTGTAACATCTAACGTCATAATGGTTGGTAGCCTACTACTTATGACGTCTAATGGTTATCCCAGTTTGGCTAATATTGAGATCATTTGAGATAGTTTAGATCAAAGATTCTAGAGCGGAGATCAGTTCAGTTTTTTTATCTTTGAGAATTATTCTAGTTTTGCTATTCAGATTTTGATTTAATTTCAATTTGTTGTGAAAGATCATCTGGTCGGTGACAGTTCCACTAGTTGGACACATTCCTAGGAAACATGTCTGCCTGCCCTGTTCAAGACCAGGGTGCCCTTTCTTCTACTAGCAGCTCAAATCTGCTGTTTGATGAGAAGTCTGCACCTAGTTCTCCTAAAATAGCTGAAGTGTGCTTTGGAGATGGAGGTGATGGTAAAGATGGCAAAGTAGCTCTTCGTTATTGTGAAAATGCTGTGTTTCTAAACTAAATATAGGCCTGTATGGCACAACTTTTATAAGTATGTTGACATAAATAGAGTGTTTATATGGTTAGTAATTCATTGCAGTATTTACAGATATGAAATCCTCCATGGGAGATAGTCTGGATGGCGAGGAGGAGGAAATCTGGAACTCCTCAAATCTGTGAGTTTGAAACTGAGGGATTCTATTTAATTAAAAGCACATTGTTATCAAAAGTATATTCCAGTGTTAATACAAGTTCATATGACTATTGTGATCAATTATTTGGATTTGTAGGAACATAGACGAGAAAATATGTTTGGTGGACCTTCTGCACTACAAGACTCGCCAGATGAAGATTAATGCAGATCTGCAGAATGCTCTTTACGCTCATGAGGACTCAAATACTAATCTGGAATTGGAAAACAAATCTCTGAAAGATCAAATTAAAAGGTAGCCAGTGTACTTACATCAAAACTATGTATGTTTTACCATTGACAGTGATGGCAATGTCCTGTTTATTGACAACTTGTGTCTTTGTGAAACTCATTTGAACATTTTACAATGAAAATTTTTACTTTAAAATTTACATGAATGTTTTGTATTGACAAAAAGTAACACTAATAATTTCCATTTTATCTGGTATGTGCAGTATGAAGCAGTCCGTTCTGGATGGAGAAAAGTTAGTGCACAACATGGATGATATTCATGCTGCACTTGCTGAGAAGGAGAGGGCCACACATAGCCTCATGGCCAGCATCAGAAAGCTGGTGAGAAATTACAGATATATAACCATCTACAGTTAGGACTGCAACTGACTGTATCTTTGTATCCGTTTGACAAGTAGGTTTGAACATGTGAAATTAATTCCCCATTAGTAATTATTTCCTTTTTTGTCACCAGGAGAAGGAGAACAAAACCATGTGTGGCCAGATTGCAGCCATCAACAATGAGGTATCAGGAATTAATATTTTTACAATATTATACTTTTATATTTAATTTCATTACATCTTCTCCCACATGTTTTACCCCTTTCCATGTTCATGCAACAGATATCTGCTATTTTGCCAAAGAGAGAAATGGACAAGAAGAAAATAACAGATCTGAGTCAAACCGTGCAGACTTTGGAGGTACTGTTGTTCTCATCATCTTGGCTATTCAGATGTTGAATTATATATTTGAAATATAAAAGTGATAAACTTACTAAAACAAACACCATCAATTGACTTGTAAGGCAATATGAATACATATGAATCTGTTGCTGAAGTGTCAAGTGAAATCATATTGTGTTTGTTTTGCGTGTAGCAAAAACTGCAGGAGATGAGATTGCAACTCGCTGAAAGAGATGAAATAATTCACCAAGTAGGTGTTGACAGCTAACATGGCATTCCTGATGATAGTTTTTCAGTAGATGAAGTTACATGCATGGTTAAATATAATGATATTCAGTCTCATCATGTTGTTTATATTTCAGAGAGACTGCATGATTGACAGTCAGAAAGCTTCCTTAATGGAGCTCAACACAACTGGAGAAGTATAATTCACTGCTTTCCTTCAAATTGTCATTATTGATCCTACAGTTTGCCTGTGTTTGTTTTTAAATCACACTGATGAAAACATCCAGGCTAATCCAAATTGTTGTCTTTCTGTTCTGCCTCTCAGCAACTGAAAAGTAACATTAATGACCTGGAGAGCCAGTGGGAATTTGCAGTTGTGTATGTATCTTTTGCTGTTTTTCACATTAACATACTCTGGCCTCTACCTATACCTATTAATAAAAATAAACTCAAATATCCTTATTTTGTGATCAGTACTGAAGGGGGAAGTTTCCTAAACCTGGACGGCTCTTTCTCCTTGGCCCCAGCGAGCCCTCTCTCTCTTGCCGAAGAGTTCAGCATGATACCTGGATTGCTGGTGAGTTGTTAAAGAACTGCACATTCAACATACATTAATTCCGGAGGAAGTAGATGACGCGACAGAATCTGAACCGGAGAGCAGAAGCAGCAATAGTTTCATTGCCTGACAATTGGTCGGTCGCTGTAGATAAAAGAATTTTCTAAATACCAGTTACTTTTTTATCCTTAGGAGAGCATGGATGCACCTCAGAACCCAGACAATCCTGAGGATGAGATAGGACATGTCAGTCAGCAGGAGGTGGAAGTAGGTGTCACCTGTGAAAAAGTCAAGGAGGTGAAAACAGACCTGGCAGAACTCAAGGCCTTGGAGGTGGAGCGAGCACAGCACAGCGAGAACAGGTACATTTTAGGGTCAGTGCAAACAGTGAGATTACATTGATTTATTTACATTTTATTGACTTCATTTAGGAACAATATTGTCTTAATTTGGTGTAGACGTCTTCTGTAGGGATCCCTGTTGTGGACATCTGTCTGAAACACTGTTCTGAAACATGTCCAAACTGTTCTGTCCGTATTGATGTTGTTCCTCTGTTTGTCTTCCCCTTGTCCATCTCCCCGTCTCCTGATTGAAGTGTCAGCTGGCTGGGTGAGGCCTGGGGGCACTTTAAAAGAGGGGCCTGGGTTGGTGCTGCTGTCGGACTGGGTGTTCTGCTGCCCCTGAGTCTCCTCAGTTTGGCCACACCCTCCTGCTCCACCATCCCCGGCCTGGGCTGTATGGATGTCCTGTGGACCACCGCCCGCCATATCGTCCAGCCGTACTGTGATGTTCAGCATTTTGGCATGCCACCCTTTTAACTGGATTGATTTATTCATTTTCTACTGATATTTGATTGATCAATTGATAGCTTGACATGTGATTGATATTGGATTGGATTGATAGCTTGATTCACTCATTCACTCACTCACTCACTCACTCACTCATTATTCATTGTTTAAGAATAGAGAGATGACTTACTACAGGCTGACATCACCCTTACTGAATGAGTGGCAGTATTTCTTTGAGTGACAAAAACTGAAATAAAGGTTTGTTTTAAATCCACATGCATTGTCTTAATTAGTGTTTGATGATATGTTGTCTGTCTTCAAATATGTTAACATAAATATTTTAAACATCAGTGAACAATTTCTACACAATATTTTTGTATGGTGAAGGACAAGATTCACCACAAGAGGACAGCATTTTTCAGTTTTTGACTGATGTCTCCATATTATTCATCATGCTAGAAATGTAAGGTATTGAGTATTCTCATAATCAGTATATATTATATGCAGTATACTGTATGCTATGATATGCGAAGTCATACTCCTCACTATACCATTAAGACCAGTCGTTCATAGATAACTTCTCTATTCTAATCTTTGTAGGGTAACACTTTACTTGACAGTATCGACATAAGAGTGACGTGACACTGTCATTAACACATGACACTGTCATGACACATTAACTCTAATCCTAACCCTAACTCTAACCCTAACCCTAATCCTAACCCTAACCCAACAACCAAATGACACTAAATGACATCGACTTGTTTATGACATGTTCATGAGTGTCATATCACTCTTATGTCAATACTGTCAAGTAAAGTGTAACCATTTGTAGTTATATCTGTGAGGTGGACAAGAAAAACAATGGACACCATTCTCTTTTGGGGGGCGGGGGGGGGGGGGGGGGGGGCATGAAAATAACTTTCAGGTGAATGGAACACACAGAACACATTTTCCATCAGCTTTATCATCTCTATGAGTGTTTCTTCTGTGCTGGACTATGAGCGCAATCGTCTTGAGGTGCTCCATCATGGAACACAGGCCATTATGAGTAAACATTTGTCAAGCAAGACAAGAAATGATTGCAATCAGACGACTGTCCTCCATGACGCACACGGTAACTCTAATCCTGGCAGGCTGACTGAAACACTTCAAGGGATGGAGTGTTTTTCAGTTGATGACATACCTGGTCGAATAGTATTCTGTGCTCTGAAGCACTCATTAACTTTAGATCTGGAAAAGTAGTGTAACCCAGATGATAAATACATTAAGGAAATAAATAAATAAATAGTTACAGATCATGATTTTGATAAAGTTCATAAGAATTAAGTTGTCATTGATAAAAAACATAATTTTGATGAAGAGATACTTTTATTGTCTTAAGTTACGATTAGGGACTTTTATTTTGAAACTTCATGATGCACTCTAGCTGAATTCGTAGTTGGAGAACAGGCGACATAGAAGAAAGACGGCCATTTTCGCAAGTGCCATGTTATTTGTTTCTGGAGGAGCTGAACTTTTAGAAAAGTGATAAAAAGTTAATGAAGACACTGAAGTTTTCTTTGAGAACACTTAATAGAAACACTGTAATTGTTGAATTGTGTTTGATGAAGACGGGTGCCGAATTCGTCGAGTTTTCTTTGTTGCAACCCTGTCTCGGTAAGCTAGCCTGTTCATCCTTACGTTAGTTAGCTGCTAACAGCCTGAATCACTCATGTTATAAAGTAGTTGAACTTATGCTAAGAAATACCTTGATAAAAGATGGAAAATGTATGTTTTTGTTTGTACTTTTACTACGAGTGGTAAATGTAAATTTATTAAGCGAATTGAAAGATATGTTGTTTGAAATAAGCTTTTACTTTGTTTTAAAAGGTTAAACTTGATTAAGTCATGTTTCATGAGTGAAATGCATGTGAGGTGCTAATTTGAAGCATTTACCCAATACCTTATTCTGAAACAAACTAATTATCTTTTGGTACAATTGTAAGCTTATTGCAGTTGTGATTTGAAGTACTTATTTGAATTCAAGGTATTCCATCTGATTACTTTGTACTGGTTAACTGAATGGTATTCACTACTTTTCAGCATGTAGATGTAGTTTTGTAAATGCATATTTTTACACACTGGAGTTAATGTTGTACAACGGGAGCATTTGATAGATGAATATAAAAGCAACCTGCATTAGGGAAAGGAGTTATGAAACTTAACAAAAGGTTATAACCTGGTTGTGAATGCAGGTCAAGTTTTTTGTTGGATTTGAAAATCCTGGAAGAAGATTCATCGATCTCAATAGATGGCGAGCCAACCCATTTGATTTCTGTCATTGAATCCTGTCCACTGAGGGAGCCGGATGCCCTATCTGCTTTGTGGTAGGATCGTACCAGTCACTCCACTGGTCATTACTCTTTGGATATCCACACACTGACTATTGACTTGACTAACTTGACTTTACACTTAAACCAAGGATTAGAAAAGGAACTCTCCTTGACATTTAAGGAAACACAGCCAGTCAACTGAAAGGACAATTTCTTTTATTTTCAAAGGGCCCATTTTATTTTCTTACATGTGTATTTGTACCTGGTTCAATTATATATTTGGTTACTAAAGCACAAGTAACTTTAACCCTGGTGTGTGTCTGCTTATTGCACTTGAACTCCCCTCCTCACGAACCTAGAGCGAAGGTGTACTTACCCAAGAGTGGGTTACAGTAGAGAGACCAATAAACTGCGTCGGGAGCCTGAGAGGGTCTTAGTGTTGACAGGCAGACATCCAAATGACGTCTACCCCACATACTGGAGGTAAGTTACTGTCCCCAAGCACAGCTGGATATTTCCACCACAGCACACTCTTTCCTCTCCTTTCAGAGATAACAGTAAGGGCTCTTGTCAAAACCCATGAGTGCCTTGTGTCGAGGGACCGCTGCTGCTGTGTCTGACCCTGTGTTCCGACACAGAGTGGAGGCATAATTAGTTTGTTTGGCTCAGCTATATTCTTTGCTCTTCTTGCCCAATCGGGTGCTTCCAAGTGCTCAGTAAATCTGCTGGTGAACAGACTGCAGTGGGGTGAGGGCAGTGGTGGGTTGATGTTTTTATATTCAATTAGACGGTGTTCAGTGTCAGTACCAGAGCTATGGACTCTGCCCTCGGTCCGACATGACTGGGCTCATTCATGAGTGGACAGTCGAGAGTGATCATGTTCCTTACCACACACACACACACACACACACACACACATGCCTCATGACCGTGCCCCATGACCATGCCCATGGAGAGGACAGGATCTGTCATGAGGACAGATCTGGAGGTAAACAGAGTTAGTGCTCTAACCAGCTCATGTCAATGGGCCATTTAGGGTGAAGGGGCTAGAAGGGGAAGAAGCTGGATTTAACTGTATCTTTTTGGAAAAAAAGTACGAGTATGTCTTTTTTTTAATGTATTCCCTTTTTCACAGTGCTTCACAGGCACAGTGCTTCATATTTAATCCCTTCTTTCTTTCAACTCTATTTCTTCAATAAATTTCCTGTCTATTCTAATCAAAGAACACATGTCTGTCAAAGGTAAAATCTCAGCAGAAAGCGATACTAATACAGATCTCCTGTTTGGTGAAAGTGTAAGGTATTCATTATTTACGCTTTCTCGCAAAGTGTAAGGAGGCATAAAAGCATTGAACCTAGATGTAGAGCTGTGTGTGCTGCTGGTTAGATAGTGAGAGAGGCATTCTACTGGGGCGAAGCATGGTTTGGTAAAGAGATGAAACATTCAGTAGTGAAAGAGAGAATCACAAAGAGGCCTGGCAAGGGAGGAGAATCTGGATGGAGAATGGGAGGGGGGGGTGGTTCAGATGACAGGGTAGATAGAGGAGGAGGGGGGGTTCTCCAAGCCTGGCAGCTTTGCAGCTCACATTTCTCCCTTTCTCATGTCTCCAGCTTTTCGTCCTCACAGTCACACTGAGCGACATGAAAGGAGCTTTTCGATGACAGAACGAGATGCAGGCGGCGGACCTCTAGGGGGCCGCGGTGGCGAGGTTCTTTTTCACCGAAGCTCAGTTTGGTTTGGACGTGACCGGCAGGTCCGCATTCACATCTGTGCCCTGTGTCAGGCCCCAGCCTCCAGGCCAGGCTGGCAGAGAGAGCTGAGGACACATCAGGCCCACCAGGCTGGGGGCTACATGGAGGATTTCCACTGATGAGATGGGAGTCTGCCCCCCTAGGTCAACCCTTCTAGTCAATCCTGGGTAGTGGCTGTGTCTGTCCTCACATCAAAACCTCACTGAGCAGCACAGTCCTGACAAAGAGACAAACTGATGATTGGGGTTTTAGCACTTATCTTAAAGGGAACTGTGTGACTCCCTCATTACGTATAGCGATATTGTGTTAAAGAGCACAGTCTCTCCCAGCCACGAAATCAAGAGCAGGATTTTTCCTCTGATTCATGCCATTGAGGTATAGGGATTGGTAGGACTTGGTGGAAATCTCTCCAACAGTTTGTCACAAGCCACTGTGTGGATCTCAGATACATCTGGGGGTGACTGAGGAAACTGGGAGCTACTAGTCCTACCAGTGCTGAAGACGGCTCATTTAAAAGGAATATGAAGCAGTGTACTGGGGATGCACTCCACTCTCATTCAAACATTAGAACACATGTACGTGCAGCCCTGGTCACATTTGAGAGATACAAGATTGGCATGCATTTATTCAAAGCAAAACCCGGAATAATATAACCACGGACAAATCTCGGCATTCCCATGGGAACATTATAAATTGACAAAAAACAAAGGCTGTGCTTTAATTAGACCCTGACGCGTAGGAGTGAAACAGAGAGAAATATATCTGATCTTAATTGGCATGCCTGGAGCAACATTACTTTCTCCCGGGTGAATAAGGACAGCCTGGACTCCTCAATGACTCGAGGGCAAAGCTCACTCTGAGGTGCCAATGTCGAAAAAACAAATCAAGTTAAGCGCATTCTAATAATGAAACACTAATTTTGATCTCTTTCAAAAAAAGAGAGATGTAGAGTTTAGTGATAAATTATCTCAGTAATGCCTCTGAAAGAGACCCAGCACATCAGGAAAAGCATCTATCCTATAGTACTGACGAAGGAGTCCATCTCTGGCACACATGTCCATTCAGGTGTCCTCATTTGCAGATTTGCATCATGGGCCACTGTTCCTCCAGTGTCCTCAGCCAGCCATCTGCTCACAGAGGCTTTATGGCTTGACTGCTTTCCCTGACCCACCTACAAATGAACTTGACCAGGAACAAAGGAGAGATATAATTAAACGCCATGCATATGCCCTGCATGAATCTAACTTGCCATTCAAAAGACATGGATGGAACTTGGAATTATTCTTACATTCATGAATCCAATCTGGAAGAGCTGGGAGCGTACGGCACGATTTATTTTGTCCTTTCAGGTCTTCTGAAGTTTGTATTTTATACACACGTCATCATTTATTTAAGTCCACGTCTGAAACCTGAATGAAGCAGGGCACTCCGACAAGTGCTGTCTAGAAGCATGTTTATTGGGGGTGAATGTTGTCCTGTTCTTATTTTCTATTTTTGTGTGGGTATTTTTGACTACCCTCTTGGGGGAGTGGGAGTGTGCGGGGAGGACAGTGTGAGCGGCGAGTGCTCTCTCCCCCTCCTGGTTGGAACATTCATTATTCAAGGTGTGTAGAACTCCCATCTGCTGCCAGCGGGTCTGCTTTGGCCCAGTCCATCTGAGCCCGCCGGACCTCACACTTCGGCCCAAGCCACCCCAATCTCTCTCTCAGACACCAAACATGAAAAAGTATTTTCTGAATCAAACAGGCGGCTTTTTTTAAAACTTTGCCAATGGAAGTCTATTTGTTTTTTCTGTCACAGCACCCACCAATGCAGTTTTTCTAACGTTTCTCTTGGATAGTGAAACTGGCTCCTTTATCAGTGAGGGGTCTAATTGCCATTTTTCTCTTGGAAACTCACCTTGTATTGATTTCTCTGACCCAGACAGCGAGGAGAAAGCCCCTGTTGCCTGTCAATAAAAGCAGATGGACTTGATGTTGCTCTCACAACAGCAATGATAGCAAACAGCACCCATTATCCTGCAGTCACCGCAGGCTCTATTGATCACACTGGCCCTAACATGAACTGAAAGGCAGCGTGCTGTGAGTGGTAGGGCTTTAATGACCGTATTAGAGGAAGTGCTCGTTGCGATGTGCCAGCATGAGCAGGCTCTCTCTAAGTGAGGACTGCCAGGCGAAGTCACTCAGAACGGAGGTGATTCAGTTTCCATTGTCCTCCGCTGTGAATTGATGAGTAACAACAAACTGAAGACCTGGTAATTTTAGTGCTGGAGAAATGCATACAGGATGGTAAAACTCTGTAGGTACACCTGCCATCACTCATTTGGACAATAGATATACATAGAAAAATAAAGAAATATATAAAAGGGAAAGAACACAATTAACAACACTGAAATAGGGTCAAAGGGATTAAACTAGATGCAGCAATCCATGAAGCGGAGAAGGTCTGCATGTGTGTATGTATGTCTGGGGGGGTATCTCCTGCATAAGGTGCCACCACATCAAGTCCCCTGAGCCTCATCCCTCACTACACTCTCTCTCTCTCTCTCCTTCACTCACTTGCTCTTCCTCTCTGCCTGAATGACCACCCCTCGCTGTGTCCCACAGACGCCCTCACAGACGCCCTCCCTGTTCTCTCACCCCGTCACACAAGACAACTCCTGTCACGCCGAGGTACGAGTGCATCAGCCCAGACCCCCACACTCCTCCACATGGTGTCAACAACTTTTAAATGGGAGCAGAGGTTGAAAGTATCAGTCAGAGTCACTGAAGACTCTGCCACTATAGTCTCTGAACACAGCATCAACCTTCTGCTCACAACAAACATTTCAAATGAAACACAGGTAAGGCTATTCCAACCTGACAGTCAACAAAGTTTTTTTTTCTCCAAGCCTCAAACTTTCATTTTTATTAGGCCTACCCCTCAGTTTAAGACTGATTTCTGGACCTCTTTGTGGATGTGACACGTTGTTAAGGAAAGGAAATCACATTTCACAAAAAAAGGAAAATAGTCAGATTAATTTTGATTTGTTTGTCTGATTTGGAATATTTTCCACCCTATAAAGCAAATTGCGGTTAAATGTGATCATTTAGTCATACATTTTTTGTAGGCCTCTAATGTTTTCAGGACGGGTCAAATCCAGAGAATCTCCCTCTATACAGTGCTCTTTTCAGACAAATCTTGACAAAAATGATATGAAATTGACTGACACAAACCTTTCTGTTAATCTTTTAACTGGTCTATTCAGGAACTGTCAGACATATTGTTGCCTGTGCCAAGGAAAGAAATTATTCAAAGAGCATAAAGCTGGCCATCTGTCTCTCATTCTCATACACATGGTCAAGGGCAGTCCTGACGCATCTGTCAGCTCCGGTTAGCGTTAGCGCTCCCCTAGCATCTCTTCAATCAGCACAGGGCCTGAGGGGGGAAAGTTAGCAGCTAATTAAAAAGAAGTGCAGCATTTAGCCACGTTCAGCTAATAATTGGATCCTAATCTGAAAGCTCCCCGGCTAAACTTTGTCTACCGTGTGACATCACAGAGTGAGTCATGCGGACCCCTGGTCTACTGAACATTGAGCCCAAAACTGAACTCAGCCAAAGACATTGGCAAAAATACAGAAAGGAGACAAGGTGCTGTACTGGTCCAAAATCTCATCTCACAGTCTTGTACTGTAGGTCCTATTGCTTACATTCAAGTCAGGTAGCCCATGGACACGGTAAAAACAGACAGTATTGTCAGGTGTGTGTGTGTTTTCCCAGCACACAAGTAAACAACCATCAGCAGGGATGTTGCGTGCAGGCGAGCAGAAATTTACCTGCACTGTTTATTAAGGTGGAGCATCAAAGCAGCAGGGGAATTAACAGGCTTGAAACCTCCTCACATGAGTCCCTTAGTTTACTCTGTTGCTTAAATCCCCCCTGCCCGGCTGCACTGCCACTCTGAAGTACAAAGGAAGCATTGGGCAAAGCCATTCTCTGCCAAGAGACTTTCGTAAGCCTTCTTCTATGCCAGGTAGAATCCTTTTCCACAATCTGGGATGACATAAGGTCGTCGTCTGCTACTTGGTCTAAGAATAAAAGGGCCATAGTGAAGCACATCAAAGAAGTTTTCAATGCCCTGGGTACTGAAAGGGCAGCTGTTGCAGAGTTAAGCCATCACAATAGACCCTGACTGTCCTAAGGTTGCCACCTGGACAGCTGAAAGAGCCAACTGCCATCAGAAGAAATCTCCTTCATTCTGTGACAAGACATTTATACAGCATAGAAAAACAAAATAGGTTGTATTTTTTGTAGTTCATGTTGAGGCTTGTTGGTCAAAAAAGAGAACCGCTTAACTGCCACATGCAACTTGTGTTTGCTGGCCAGACAGAATCTGTGTGGTTATATCACGCAGTGATCCGCACTCTCAAGCAGTCAAGTCTGATGATAGATACAGAATGATATCTGAACTGTTTATTTTCTTATCATATCAGGGTATTAAGGTTGGTAAGCCTTCAAATATCCTGTATTCATAGTTAGAGAGCTGAAACTTTTTTTACTCTACTGAAGCACTGGCACATTGCCATGTGGTATTTTCTTTACGGAGACAGCAAGTAAAGCACATTGTCAAGAATAGAAGTATGCAAAAAGCTGAAAAATTATACACAGTAGTGCATGCGACAAAGCTGTGTGCATACTGTGTAGATGATACTGACTGGCATTAAATATGTTGGTTTGATTTGCGACACATAGACCATATTTGATCAGCCAACCTTCCAAAGGACAACTTCTGACAAGAACGCAGCCTTAAAACTTCCCCATCTTCATTTCACTGGCTGACTGATATCCAAGCCCTTCCTCATGCTGAATAAAATCCCTAACTGAACATGTCAAAAATGCTGACATATTAAAAAAATATATGCATAATGACAAACTGGCTTTTGAAGAGGATACAGGTCCCTTTCTAAGCCTGAGATTTTGTCACTGTATCAGTATCAGAAAAATACATTTGGT
Organism: Alosa pseudoharengus; assembly: GCF_046254945.1. Classification (NCBI taxonomy): domain Eukaryota; kingdom Metazoa; phylum Chordata; class Actinopteri; order Clupeiformes; family Clupeidae; genus Alosa; species Alosa pseudoharengus. Next base: position 22,472,310 of record NW_027468650.1, on the reverse strand, counting down.
TTTGAGACCAAACAGACACAAAATGAATACATAATGAATCAACTTTTATTTCATGGTTTCCCTTATTTCTTTTTGCTAATATTAAAAAAAAAACATTATATGGCACAAAGATTCATTTAGATGATATTAAGACTGAACTTCATAACACTGTAACAAATAAACAATGCCAGAACTCCATGTTCCATGTAAAAGACCTTAGAGCAATAAACAAGCATCCTAGACAAGAAAATTTCCTACTGTATATACAACTCTGTACACACAATTACAATAATATCCTTTCTATATCCATCCTGTTTAATTAGAACAAAAAAATACACATGTACAAAAAAATGAAAAATACATTCACATGCTGTGAAACATTATCATCGACTAATGACATTCATTCTGTGCCCTCCATGAAGTCTTTTCCCAAGAACACTGAGTTTACAACAGCAACAAAATAGAGAGCAGAATTTGAAGTTAAACCTTAGCATGGCTTGCATTTTCAGTACACCTTTGAATAAAGGTCTACTCATATTGTGCTTTAATGTGGCATTTAGAAATTAAATCCACTTGAGTAGAAACTCATAAAAACACCAGCTTGTTTTTTTTGTAAGGAAAGGGGGCAAATTAGATAATAATGTAATGCTGATATATGGGAGAAAGAACTTAAAATTAAGTTAAATTTGCAGCGCTATCACTAACACTGTTAATGTATTTCTAATGATGACTCTGTAATGGTGTTTACATACAAGACCACACCTCAACAAAGTCTGAACAGAAGGGGCTCTCAGCATAACATAAAGGCATCACCTACACTACAATGCATTGTGTTAAATACTTTAGAGAAGTGTAGAATCATCACAAACACTGCAAGAATGTCATGGACCAGGCCCATGTCAAATACAATATAATGGGCCTATATATATATAACTGTTGACCTGTGGTGTTACATATATGTCGGTGTGTACAGTATAAGATGCATGAAATGTCTTCATCACCACATCTCCATTTGTTTTCTTTACATTCACATGTGTGAGTGAGCAATAAATGCCTCGCCCTTTTATTGTCAGACGCCCTTTCTTTAAGATTATCAGCACACTTGAATACCGTGGACTATTAACCCTAGTAAATGAGCTGCCTTGTCCCCTGTGTGACTTTTGTCTTTGATTTGAGCATATATCTGTGATATACAATGACGCAAACTTAATTTGAACCTAAATGCCACCAAGCATCAAGCCAGTATCAAAGAGGTACTAAAATAACCATATTAATCAGATCATCAAGCTTCAAGCACAAAGCTACTGTGACAAATACCACAGCAGTTGTGATGTAAAAGTTTGACATTTAAGCATAACCCAGAAGACAACGTTAAGACCAAATTCTGGGATTTGAAAATGAAAACAAAATTAATAGCACAAGAAGGACTTCACACTTTAGTCGGTTGTACCCCCCAGTAGAAAGGTCAGAGTCAAATCTCCAGGAGATGTCCGTCCCACTGATCCCCAAAAGTCCGGGTCACACCACGGTAGTCTCCGTCTGCAGGAAGGACTGAGCCCGGGTGTTGCGGCGGAACTGCAACACGTTGTCCATGCCGTTGCGGGAGATGGATGAGCTGTGCTGACGGTAGTCCTGGCCAACATAGCGCTTAAGGCACACGCTTCGCCACTTCCGCTTCACCTCGCTCTGGACCTGGGGCACGTGGACAGTAGGATACAAAACTCAAGAGTTGCCTGCAATGCTCAGCACTGTAGCCATGTCCTCCAGTTAGAATATAATGTGTTCAGATTTTATTCGGCCCTGAAGCAGATGGGCATTTCTGTATAATGAAGGTCCACAGGCAACAAAAAGAGCCTGTCAACTGATCTGAGGTCAACTCTGAGGATGACTGCTCTTGGTTCAATAAGACAGCGTAGGCCACAAATAATCATAATTCTGAAGAATTGTAGCTAGTATTGTTAGTTTCATTGCAACATTTAATGGCTTTTAACACTATGCACTGTTTTAAACTACATTTTAATCATCCATTCCTCATGTAACTGACATATTAAATCCAGTTATGGAGTTATGGAGCAGTGACGGAATGCTTATTATGTATGCTCACTTGGCATCTAGTTCTTTTGCTGTTGCTATGGGAACCCAGCAAACACTATTTAGCTTGTACAATCATTGCATTAGCATTTAAATAGTTTTAAAATATTTATGACAAGTACCTGGATGAAGTATCCTGACTTATGAGTGTATGGGTGTTAATTTTTAAATATAAACATGCCAATCCTGTGCTTTTAAAGGACTGAAGGTATTGTAATCGGGTCTGTCTGTCTGTTTGTCTGCCTGTCTGTATCTGTCTGTCTGTAGCCTAAGTCGAAATGTATGATGGCATAAAAGGAGCCTGGGTGGAGGAAGGGCTTACCTCACTGTTCAAAAAGCAGTACAGGGTGGCAACAACAAGGCCCTAGAGATAACAAAATCATTTATTACATTCATTCACAACAGAAGGATGACTGGATCTGGAAGATAAGATAAGAGTTTTTGTGAAGTTCATATTTACAAGTAGCCTAAGTGGATTCTTTTGCACACTCTACTGATCATTTCTAAGGGCTCTTCTTGGATCAGTTCAGTCATGCTGGTGGATATGGTTGGTAAGTAAGAGAGGGTCTCACATACTCCAATCCAATCATTAAAAGCCAAAGAGGGTTCAAAGGACTTGACTTATGTGGTAACACAGTAATGCTCCCAGATTCTCTGTAGCCTAATCTTTCTTTTTTGGGACTGAGTGCTGATAACATATCTTCTCACAACACACCACTCTGAAGTTTACTGCTAGGTGCAAGATTAGCAAGCTTTATCCTTACCTGAAATGATCCGACGCACAAGTCAAAAAATATTTTGTATTTTTCTATGGCTTCACTGTTCTTCTCCATGATGTACACAAACACTACGTAATGTACTCCAAATAAGGGAATCAACAAAAGTGTTGATTTTGCCAGCCTCCTGAGCAAAAAAAAAGATAATACAACAATGTAGACAGACTGCATGTTGCATGATGGATATTGAACCAGAACTTAATACAAAAAATAAGTCGAAATACATAAATATCCAAGATTGACTAATTGCCCAATCAAGCAATAACAAAAGGTGTAGAAGTAACATTTTCACTGTGTGAAATTACCCCATCTCATTTACTCTGCAAGAGCACAGAGAACAATAAACCAGATTGCACTCAAGCTGTTTAGATTAATAGTTTTCAAAGAACAGCACGCTCCCTCTGTCTAAGTCTGAATACATTCCTACCCATTTTGAGGCTTCCATGTCAATGAACAGACAAAAAATCATTTGGGAAATAGATCAGCCTAGAAACCAAAGTGCTCCATATGAATCAATGAATGACAACTGGCAGTTTCAGCTCTAGACTTTTGGCAGTTTCAGTTCATATGAGGGCACTCTGCACTAACTTCTATTGTTTAATAGCATGTCTGCGTGTTGTGTCAGTTTAGCACTATAATCAGACATGTAAATGTGAGGGACTAACTTGTACTGAGACTGATCAGTTCCTCCAACATCTGGGCATCTCAGCTTCTGCACCAAGATCCGTATGATGCTGATGAAGAGGATAAAATTGATCTAATAAAAGGAGAAAAAAGCACCATGTTTATCACAATATGTATCATTATTTTCCACAGGTGCCATAATACATACGCATAAATATATATTCCTGTAAACATACAAACAATTGGTTGTTGCTTTCATACTCTTTAAAAGCACTCCCTGCAGTTTGCACTATGATAGGGTTCAATCACACCATTATGTGTCTTGACTTTATCTGAATGGATTGATGCTCTGCTTTATCACGATTAAAGCTTCTGAGAAGGCTGGCGGGTCAAATGCAGGCGTAGGCATTAATTAAAGCTCGGGGAGATAACGGAAAACAGAGCGTCAGCTCGGAGGCTTTTTGTGGGGCAACACGGAGAGTCTCTCTCTAAAGTGGCCCACATGGAGCTCAGCTTGACACATACCCACCCACACACCTGCATTTATCATTGTTGTCTCATTTCTGAAAACACTATGAGCGTGGGGATGTGATCAGCTGCGCTTCTGACACTACTTTCATAGAGACCGTCTATTTGTGGGGTTGGGGGGGGGGACGAAGCTCATGTCAGTGGACAAGTGCTGAAGTGTTAAGCCCATTAACAGAAGCCAATGCATGGGGGTGCAAACAACCAAAAATGACAACCAAGAGCTTAGCTAGGTCATGTGATACCTTTCCCACTCATAAGCTTACAGTAATGTCCACCCTCGGACCTCAGCTGGTCTTGACAACAACATTATCCATCCATCCTCCAAACACCGACATTTCTGCCCATACAGTATGCAATGGCCGTGAGTACTGTATATCAACAGCAATCGATCACTTGACAAAAAAAACCTAAAAGATGAATTCACCTGCCCCGAAAACTGTTCTGGCAGGTTTATGCGAATGATAAACAGACATAGCACTCATTCCTCACACGAGGCATTCTGTTTAACAGTTTTGAGATTGGGGGACATAAACAAGGAGATATGGAGCACACTTACTATAACAGACGCCATAATGGGCCAGTTGATCACCCTCCAAGGGATGACGGAGTCATTCCATTCCCAGCACCTAACAGAAGGGGAAAATATGTCCAATATGAGAATAATCCTTTGTTCTTTCACATTGCTTGATTTTTGTTTGAGAAGTGTCTGTCAAGGGAGTACACTGTCTCCAGGACTTGCTGACACATTGGATCAGAGTGTCGAATAATACAACGTCCTAGATGATCACAAGAATGGTATGCATCATGCAATACATGGATCAAAGCAGAACAACTGTCCAACAAGATTTGTTCTCCCTTTGTCTGTTCCCTGGAGTACAAACAAGCAGCAAAATATGATGGCATAAATGCTGTGCTCAGATGCTCACCCTGTGTCCTCCAGGTAAACTCTGCTGATGATCCATGCTATCACAAACACTGTGGGGAACCCTGAGTAGAAGAGCGCCACATCAGAGAGATGACCCATCAACATACTGAGAAACAATGACACCATTACAGCAGAGGTTGTGATATCAGCAACAATGCCGCCATCGCAGAGAGCGGCATATCTCTTGTTTGCTAAATTTCAATGAAGAGCAAATGACTTCCTGCCCAGGCTCCTGAATAAAACATTTTACGGATTTAAGTGAGTGTGGACTTTTTTTGATCTTAGATTACTTTCTGTATATTGACTTTCTACACTACTTGCAGCCAAAGCTCCTACAAACTAAAACTAAAAGACTCACCACTTTTTGCTCCATTTTTGAAAATGTCATGGCAAAACCGATTTAGTTAACATTGAGAAAGTCCTCTGTACATCCCAACTAGAGCACTGTAATGGCACAGATAAGGGTGAGGTATGAAGTGGTTGGTTTAGCAGAGCGCTTCCTGAATGATGAAGTTGTCCAATACAGTGTCCAATTCACAGAAGTAAACTGTGATCATTTAAAGGATGGCTGTGGACACACACACACACACACACACACACACACACACACACACACACAGCTTTAAATAAAAACTGGCCCTTAAGTGTCGTCAAAAATAAACCTGGTGGGAAAACTGAGACAACTAAATGAGCGGGTCTTTTTATTATCACTGTCACCATGAAAGGGAATCTTAACGAGGTGTTGATTTGATGCTCCTGGTGAGCCAAAGTCCACCCCAGCCACAGCAACTCCAATAGAAGCACTAGGAGAGCACCCAAGACCCTCATTTCTCTCTTCCTCTGGGAAAAGTTTTTTTTCCAGGTTAGATCGACAGGGGAAATGCCCCAGTGTAAAAGTAAGTGGTTGCACGGTACATGGAAACAACAAGGATGAGAGCTGTGTGTTTCTTGTGTTCTCCTAAAGGACAACAATTCCCCAGTGTGGAGTGTAAAGCAGAATGTTATGCAGATAGCTCTGGCTTTGTAGAGAGATTAAATCTTATGTTGAAAAGACAGGGACACTAAGAGAGAGGGAGAGAGAGAAGTTTGTATTTGTGTGTGTGTGTGTATGTGTGTGTGTGTGTGTGTGTGTGTGTGTGTGTGTGTGTGTGTGTGTGTGTGTGTGTGTGTGTATGAGTGTGTGTGTGTGTGTACAACCAACAAAAGCCGCATTTGATTAATGCCATTTGATTGTTGCTCCTATCAGGATGAAAGAGAGAGAATGTGGAGGGATAGCCATCAGTGTGTGCTTCACAGCACTGGTAAACATTTTTTCATCTACACATCCAACGAGGTTAAAAGTCAATGCAAAACCTTTCCTGACAGGTTGCGTTGCCAAGTACTGATCTTGAGTGCTCTTATGACTGTAAGTGCTTTCAGTTGAGAGGTGAGGGGTTCAAAAAAAAAACATACTAAAGACGGAAAACAGATTCATGGCACATTCAGGAGCAGTCGCTCAGAGGAAGTGAAAGGAGTACTTTAGGAGATACAGCTCTGTGTTCCAGGCACAGGCCCAAAAACCTCTCCACCACATCCCATCTAACGCTCGTCACTGAGGACACAGCTCTTGGATGGATTGGCTGGAAGTAAAAGTGATTTGGGCCAGACCTACCCCATCCAATGAGGAGATAGACGATGAAGTGTCTGTTCTCGGAGAAGATGACCATGAGCAGGGTGTGAAGGTACAAGCCCTCCACCAGCAGCCAGAAGAAATTGGCCATTACGAAGTAATGGAAAAACACCAAGCTCACCTTGCACCCAATCTGCACAGATAATGGGGAAAGGGAGAGATGGGGCTGACTTGAGTCCTATCAACACACTGACAACTCATGTAAATACTTACTACTGAGCGGTACATACTCAATACAATGTTTCACTGAGAGAGAGGGAGATAAAGAGAGAGAGCGAGAGAGAGAGAGAGAGGGAGAGAGAGAGAGAGAGAGAGAGAGAAAGAGAGAGAATATCTGCTCCATGACCACCATGATCTGATTTTGTAACAGAGGCATGTGTAGTTGTTGCCTCTGCGGGTGTTGGGGACTTACAAAGGATGGTTGCTCTGAGCAGTTCTCGTCTTCTGTAAACAAAATGGTATCCTTGGTCAGCACTGCTATGGCTCTCAGAATGAAGGAGAGGAAGAGGTTCAGATGGATGTAGTTCCTTGTGCAGTGGAGCTTTCTATAGACACACACACACACACACACACACACACACACACATACTGTATGATGCAATCTGAGAAAACCCTTCACATGGTGCAATTTTACCAACTTATGATTCTGATACCATCCTAGCAACATCCAAGATTTTTGGAGGATGGTATCCTGGATTTTGCTAGGAGACCGAGTCCAGAATGTTGCTAGGATGGTATCAGAATCTTAAATTGGCACCATGTGAGGGGTTTTCCTAGATAGCATCACATATTTACAAACACACAGAACCACACACACACACAGACAACCACTCATCCACAAACATAATCATCTTGTTAATGAAAAATCCCCACACCATCTCAACCAAACAATCCTATCCTGGAGCTGCAGAGCAAAATTAATGAAATACATCATTCATCAAAACGGTTTGTTCATTTATGTGAACCCTACTGTAGCACAAGTGTCTGGCGAGATAAATATTACCAAAACAAGATAGTGATGTTTAATTCACTGTCACCAAGGATAAATAGTGGTGGGATGTGTGGGATATCCAAAAATACCAACAGGCACAGCAAGGCCAAGTATTTAATGATCGCCATTAATATCTGTCAAAGGCTCTTTTACTGTAACACTCCACAATGTGTCTGTGTTTGTGTGTGTGTGTGTGTGTGTGTGTGTGTCTGTGTGTGTACAGAAACCATCTTCTTGTCACCATTCTCACCGGAACAGACACAGGATGGCGCTGCCAGTGATGAGGGCGATGAGGGAGAGGCTGTGGCCCAGCGTGTAGAGCGTCTTCACCACCACATAAAACACCAGCTGTGCACATGCAAGGGACACAGAGCAGAGGCCATCACCGAGCACTCCCAATAGGAGCCCCAGAGCTCACATTCACATCTAGCCATTTACACATGCTGCTTTTAAATGAAAGCGTCCAATAGGCAGATTACGTCTCAGGATTTGTGCTTATAATAGGTCAGTTAACAACCTTGAAGGGTCTGACTGCATACTCGTGTCACAGTAACTTAATGCCTCTAAATATAGTATGCACATATACAGTAATGGTATCCTTTGGTTATTTTGTACTAAATTTCTCATGCTTTATTCAGAGGATGATCTACGGCTGTGAGGAAACCTATCTGATGGAGAGGCAACGTTAGGCCACACTTTAGTGCACTTTTATTATCTCTCTCCCCAGTTTTATATAACTCATCAATCAAGCACAGCCCTTAAACAGTTTGTTGTAAATAAACACACACACATGCACACATAGCTGCGTCTTAGCTAAAAGTCCCATAGACAGAGCTAAGTCTCTTCTGCGTAGCCAGATAACAATCTCTGAGCGACACTTGTGAAAAATTCCTCTCCTTACAGCAGGAATGAAGGAGAGTGGAGAGGGGGAGGGCGCAAGGGTTGTGTGTCTGTGTGTGTGTGTGTGTGTGTGTGTGTGTGGTGTGTGATGAAGCTGAGAAATGTGCATCCTTCATAAACAGCATTCTTTACCCCTGAGACCAAACCTGGCACGGCCGTGCGCCGGACAAATCCAGGGCCGCATGCTTCGAGCTCCGCCTCAGCTAAAGAGCGCAGCGCCTGACCGAGCCATTTGGCCGTCCAGCTGGGCGCACTCCAGATGGACATTTATTTGAATGTTGTTTCTCAGTGTGTGTGTGTGTGTGTGCGGATGTGTTACTCTGTGATACGTCTGTGATGCTTCCCAGACATCAAATGTTATGCCAAGAGCTGTAGGTGTCAGCTTGGGAGAGTTCTGAGAGAAGCAGATATTTGAGGCCCGATGGACCAATCTCATAAACATAGTAGCCAAAGGGCACCCTTTCTTATGAGCTTTGAGGTATTGGTATTTAGATGTAATATACCACAATCTACATCTAGAATCTTCATCTACAAAAACTGTCTTTTCCGGCCAGACAAAAACGCATTTCTCATTACCACATCTGTGCCGTCCACGAAGAATTCACTCGAAAAGGCATTGTTTACGGCCTAAAAGAATGCTTCATATTTGACACAGAGCAAGCCTTAAGGAAAATATAAAGCCGTGCTAACTGATGGAGATTTCAAACACGTATCATGGCTGTACTGTATGTCGTTTTCAGGTTCACCCAACAACACATCAGCATAAGACAGAAGCCAGCGCAACCCCCCCCCCCCACACACACACCAATTTAACAGACAGGAAGGATTGGAGGGGAAGAAGAATCATTTCCTTTTCCAGACACACACTTATACACTGGCAGACAAATATACGTGGAGCCTCTTTGGAATGTGCTTTCAGGGATGCCCATGGAAAATACCTGGAGAGCCTCACAGACCACAGAAGGTGACATTAAAACTGTTCTTAGAACAGTGGGCATTCAGCCGAGCCCTATTAAAAATCAAAGAAATGTAGTCATATTCTGACAAACTCATCAGCTGCTATACATCACGTTGGGTCATGTCCTGCTCAGTTTATAGTGCGAGGGCGGGTCGACCAAAACACTTTGGTGAACGCATTTCCTCCAAACCTAAGCAGCTGTAGTTTGACAGTAAACAGTACATCACCCGCTTCTCATAGGCATGTCTCCAAAGCTCAGATTCATACCACACATACTGAAACATGAGACCTCTTCTTTCAGACTCACAACACCCCAGACACACACACACACACACACACACACACACACACACAATCACAGCTTCAAATAAAAAATATGTCTCTTAACTGTCGTCAAATAAACCTAGTGGGAGTAAAATTGAGACATCTGAATATTTATTAACACAAGCAAGCCAACACACACTGAGCTGTTTTTTGCGATGTTACAAAAGCATTAGTCATAGAACTCATCTTCCTTTATCTGACTTCAATAAACTGCATAGTGCCCCTCTTCTGACCTGAAAGCTCATAACTCACGCTTCCTTAAAAGACCCTGGATTTTGTCACATAAAATAAATACAGCAAGGTTATATTATCAAAGTCTAGACTCATCCGTCCCCGGGCCCAGAAACACTGTCGACAAAGCAGGCAGGTCCTCACACAGTCAAACTCAGAGGTGGACGCAGTCGTTAAAAAAAGCAGGTTTCTGACTAGTCCGGTCCAATGCAAGGTCAGCCCACACATACAAGTCCCCCGGGAGGGGAATTTTGTGTCATCATCACCACTAATTCAAAGAGACAATTCCCGAACAGGCTTTTGTCGGGAATGACCTCAGCTACTGTTCGCCTTTCCCCTTCAGGAAATTGCTCAAATGTTTAATTTCCCCCCGCACACAGGTATGGAATGAAAAAACAACTGGCTGCCAGCTCTTTTGCAGATGAACATCAGAAAGTAACCTGGCGAGGGTCCCACAGTGGAGGCAGTGTTGTCTCTCTGTGATTAAGAGGTGAAAAGGCCACATGCTTATTAACCCATTTCTCTCTCCTAAAAACAACTCAGACCTTATTCCTATCCCTCTGAGGGACTGTTTGGTGGTCCACACCAAAAAAGCACAGAAGCACCCACAGAAGTAGGTTTGAAAGTTTGTCTGTGTGTGTATCTGTGTGTGTGTGTGTGTGTATCTGTGTGTGTGTGTGTGTGTGTGTGTGTGTGTGTGTGTGTGTGTGTGTCTGTGTGTCTGTGTGTGTGTGTCTGTGAGTGTGCCTGTGTGTGGAGGATATTTGAAAGTGACATCATATGATTCAGAATGTCGATATATACAGCAAGAAACATCCCCTGCCATACCTCACTCTCTCATATAACTGACAAAGTCAAACTACATCTATCACTACAGGAACACAAGCATAACGTTCTGTTGCAGAAAAAAATGGGACAAACTTTGCTCCTGGGTTCTCAGCTTCCTGTCAGACAGGCCTCAGGCGGTGAAAATTGGGAGCTGCAATCACTCTCAACACCAGTGCTCCCCAAGGATGTATAATGAGTCCCCTGCTTTACTCTCTATACACTCATGATTGCACAGCTATACACAGCTCCAAACATTGTAAAGCTTGCGGACGATACAGTGGTGATAGGACTCATCTCCAACAACAATGAGACTATCTGAATGACGTTGAGGTACTGATATCTTAGTGTAAGGAAAACAGCCTAGAACTGAATGTCTCTGAAGCCAAGCAATTACTGGTAGACTTCAAATGGGAGAAGCAGAGTACTACATTATGGACCCTTTCAACAAGGTAAACAAAAACAATGCTTGAACATTCTATTTGGGCCCCAATCTACTTCCTCTGCAACATATGGAATGTTAAAAAGGAAGTCTTGTGGGGCCAATTATGATGCTGATAATGAAAATTCCATGAAAGGGTCTATACGGGAAATCTATTGTGCCCCTGTAGAGAGAGTGGGCAGCTTCAGATACCTTGGTGTAACCATCTCTGAGGATCTTTTTGAGGATTTTCAAGGATCACACATCTCCAACCAACTGAAGCAAAAGCAAGACAGCGTTTGTATCACCTCAGAAGGCTGAAGAAATTCAGAATATCCACAGAGCTGCAGAAGACCTTCTAGTCTGCTACGATAGAGTCTGTTTTTTCTGGGAACAACAACTTGGTATGGAAATAGCAACTCTCAGGTTAAAATGGCCCTGCACAGAGTGATAAAATGTGCTGAGAGCATTGTCAGGACTAAACTACCTGGGTCACAGGACATTTTCACCTGGCGTTGCCAGTCAAGGGCAAAGAAAATCATAAAGGGCTGTCATTATCCTGCCTCCCTCAAAGCCAGAACTGAAAGATTAAGAAGGAGCTTCTTTCCCCAAGCCACATGAATGCATAACTGTCCCAGCACTTTTCCTTTTTTATAAACCCCTTAAAACATTTACTCATTTTTACTTATTTATTTTTCCCCCTGCTTTTTGTTACTGTGCAAATATGCAATTGACAAATAAATGCATTGAATCTCTTGAACTTTTACAAAGATATCGTAAACGTGCTAATTAGCCTACCAACCATTTCGTTAGAAAATTCTAAAACAACAATGTTTTTTAATACTTCAAAATAACATTTGATAACATTTTTCAGTAGCCATTGGTGTGTAGATTTAAACAAAATCTAGTTTGGTTACCGGGGCTTTTACTGCCTGAAATATCCGATTTTGTTTACCACGCTCAGAGTTTAGTGCTGGGCTGGTGGGTGCCTATTCCCAACCTTTCTCACTAAATAAGTCGAACACCTGTGATGTTAAGACAACAGTAGCAGGTACTGTATGCTCTAATATCCCTCATGGAAGTTTGAAGGCTACGATGAAAAGGGCAGTGGCTGAAATGACGAGCACAATGTTTCCACGCTACAGATCACCAATCTATACATTCTCGACATAGCATATGCTAATCTAGCCATTCCCCGATTTGACTTCTGCTAACAATGCCACTGACCCCGTTTGACTTATGCTAATGCAGTCACTGGTTGACTTCTGTGAGAGAAGAGTGATCAAATTAGTTCTCTGTTGGTGGAGACTAATCTTTTCATGCGATTAGAAATAACACAAGTCCATCATGTGTGTTAAGATCAAAGTGCTTAGGATGCAGAGAATCTCATTCATTCTCTGTCCAAACACACACACGCACACACACACCACCACCACCTCACAGGAACACATGGGTGTTTTCCCAGGTTCAGAGTTCAGATGTTCAGAGGTGTTTTCTGACTCTATAATATATCACTTATAAAAAGCATGCACCTCCATGCCAGTCTAGTGGCAGGGGTTTATGCCTCGGTGACTTCAAGGCAGCATGGCCAAAACCCACCAGAGGATGAAACTTCTAATTTCAGGGCCAAATGACATTTTTTGCCTAAAACTTGCGAATGCTGTAAGATAATCCACTGAAGTAGAGAACCTCTAAAAGTTAGAAGGAAGAATTTGAAACTTTGCAACTTTAGTCATTATTGGAAAAGTTCTTTCATTTAGGGCTCAGCAGGGTTTTTTTCTGCCTCCATGTCTGCAGGAAAAACTCACTTTTTTTACTGACTGTCCTTGTAACTCGAATTGCTCGCCTCATTGTCTTTCCTGCAGACACTGTGAGAGCCGGAGAGCCGAAGTCAAGACCAATTCTCACAGATGGAAGGCCTCTAAAAGGATCCCAATATTTAATGTGAGATCATTATCCCTGCATCGCATCTCTCCCCACCTCGTTATCCTTGTTTTCTCTCTCTCTTGTTCGCCCTCCCACTTTCTGTCTTCTTTCACCCATTCTCTCTGCTGCCCTCAAATAAACATGCACACACATACATGCACACACACACACACACATACACACACACACAAATACACAAACGTGCAGACATAAACACACACACACACACACACACACACACACTGACATCTGGAGAGAGACATAAGTTAAACATTTCCGTTGAACCCTCATGCCCCACCTCCCACCACAACCGCCACTCCTCATGTTCTGTTTCTCCCACTCTCCATCTCTCTCAAATAACAAACACCCCCATTCTAGAGCCAGCCGTGCAGATAGTGGCCCAGACCCAGCGTTCCCCAGCCCGGGGGCCCATCTGGCAGGCTGCGGCTAGAGGATGGAGGCGCGTGTGTCAGACAGACACCTGAGGCGCCGGTCGGAGCACGTGATTCACACCCATGACACACGAGATCATGAAGACAGGCCAGCCGTCACCACATCTATTCGTCCAAATCCCCTCCAGTCACTCTTGGTCTGTGACTTTAACACCTGGGACAAGCTCCCAGACAAGCCATACCTTTCTGTTCTTCAGTGCCTGGCCCTGTTCTCACAGAACAAACATGAAGCTAGGGGCTGAATTTGGATGCAAGGATTAGATGTATGATGTAATGTACCTGGGCTTTTACCTTGTTGGATCGTGGCTTGTCCCAGCAAACACTGTGGATGCCGGGGTAGACTTCTGACCATCCATCAGAAGAACAGTTCCTGCTGATGTTTCCTTAGATACATAGAAAAGACACACACACAGGCACAAGGTAAAGCAAGGATGTGAGTAACTTCTACAAGTTTTTCGAAAAAACTTTTACAACAAATTGATATCTGTGTAATAACCATAGGCCTAGAGAGACACAGTTGAAGGCCAACTTATCTTACAGTCCAACTTCTCTTACAATGGTGAATTCAAGATTTTGGTCATTTGGCTGTTAAAATAACATAACAATAACAAGTCTTGAACTACATGTGTTTAAAGGCAGTTTCCACACTGCTCCCAACTACATGTCCCAGTGCAAAAGAAAAGAAAGAATTAGAAATAATGGTCATGCTTCGCTCAGCCATCCTCTGATGAAACGCATAAACTCCCATGTATATTTCAGGGACAAGGGCTAATAGAGCTGAATCTTTAATGGTTGTGGCTTTTCCTGCTCTTCTAGGACCACCAATATTCTACATTCATCACGCGGGAGACAAAAGAGCATAGAGGACTCAGAAGCTGAGCAGCTTGAAAAGGACATGAGAAAGGGAAGAGCCAACATGCACTCTCTCTCCATCTCTCTCTCTCTCTCACACACACACATACACACACACGCACGCACGCACACACTCTCTCTCTTTCAAACAGAAATGTTCCCATGCACCTCAAAGACATACATACTACATACTATGTACAATCATATCCCACTGATGAAATAATTTTCAACTACTTCACATGCAATCTGAATAGGGGTCCTGATGACTAACCTAAAGCCTAAGGGAAGCTAGGTGCTATCTATTATCATCACATCTGCCTGCTGATCCAACACACATTAGCCCAGACATAATCTGAAACAGCATGGTGCTATCTTGATGAAAGCGCTGTCATTGATGCTTCGAGTGATTTGTGTTGTGGCGTCATAGTTGCTTTCTGTCGCCGTGGCAATGCAAGGACTGGCAGGCCTGCTCCGTCTTATCAGCCAGAACTCTTCCTATGTGAAGTGACACAGGCTGCCACGGCAACGTCGGACTCTCCGCCAGTCAGACCGTCCCTGTTTGTCTCCAGAGGCCACTGCACTTAGCACACAGGTGGAGATTGTGTCTCATA
The DNA here is from genome assembly GCF_046254945.1 of Alosa pseudoharengus. Taxonomy (NCBI): domain Eukaryota; kingdom Metazoa; phylum Chordata; class Actinopteri; order Clupeiformes; family Clupeidae; genus Alosa; species Alosa pseudoharengus. Next base: position 22,457,227 of record NW_027468650.1, on the reverse strand, counting down.
TGTTGAGGCATTCTGAGAAAGAGCTGAGAGAAAATGTTTGAGGCAGATATCACTTCCCACATAGCTATGGCTCGACTTTACGAGTAACTGCCAAGCATGTCCCAGAGTACTACTGAAACGCGATAACAAAATATTACATTACAGTACAGTACAGTACAAACCGCCAGTATGATCTGTTGTTGTAGCTGTTCACATGGCAACAACTTCAACTGCATTATCTTAATTGATACATTAGGTAAGTAGTCGGTCCAGATGTTGTTTGCTAATTGGCCTAATTAACACTTGACTCTTCCAACAGGATGTGAGCCCGCTCAGCATGAGCTGGTCAGGAGCCATAAATAGAAAGGACGGGGGGAGGATGGGGAGAGGGGTGGGCGGGGGAGCGCAGGGGAGTAGAGGGGGGAATGGTGCAGTGGTTTGGATAGTTGGCTTGTGCTCACGGGTCAGTGAGCATAGTGTAGGAGAAGGGATGAGTTGTGATTCAGCCAAGTCTCTCATTCCACCGGCAGACCTCATCCCTCCCATGGACACACACACGCACACACGCTCACTCACACACACACTCACACACACAGTTTTGCCTGAGCTTGAAAACACATACTTTACATCTCCATGTAAATATTGTGCATTCTACTACAACATAGCCCACAGCCCCATACACCCATAAACCCCTCACACATTGCCCATAGCCCATATACCCCAAAGACACCAAATAGTGGTACTCAAAATAGAACGGTGATATTCTCAAGGTGAAACATGAATGATGATTAACACTGCAGTATTCAACAGAAACAAATGCACACTCATGCACATTTATGATGGCATTCCTTTGGCATCTCATGGGAAAATATTATATAAATGTATTTGTTCAAACAGCCATCAATTTTACTTTGTCTGTTCCAAGTACATTATAATAACAGCATTAATAATTAACAATGAGGCTGTGCATTCTGATGAAGATTTATGAGACAAAATGACAGCAAAGATTTATCCTCCAAATCCATATATGGAATTCAAACGCTGTGCGAGGTCAGCATGTGGCGGGCTCTGATTTGAAAAAGCTCTGAGGTCCATTCCTCACATCACTCGATGACGACTTTATCAGCAGCAGGGAGGTTTAAGAGGAGAGACAGAGAGAATGCAAAGAAGGACGGGGCAGGAGTGTGTACCGTTTGTGCCGAACAGGTTCCTGAGCACCTCTGGGCAGCTGATGGTGACCACTTCGTTGACCTGCGCGTGCTGCCAGCACGAGATGTTATCCCACATGCCCCGGCAACCTGAAGGAGAGCTCAGCCCACAGGGACAAACAATCAAACAACAGCATGGCCATTACAGTTCTAATCCACTGAATTAAACCTCATGGTTCCTGTAAAACATGCAATGAATTCATCAACATTTCTCAATAGATAGATAGATAGATAGATCGATAGATAGATAGATAGATAGATCGATACTGTATTGATCCCCAAGGGGAAATTCAAGGTCTCAGTAGCATACAGACATCACACACAACACGCACAACAGCAGAAAAAGTAATATAAGTATATAAATATAAAAAACTCTACTGCACAATAGAGACAGTAGAAGATAAAACAATTAGCCTGTTTTGGAAGTATGCAAAAGCAACTTGTGTTATGAAAATATGTGCAGGACATACTGTATTCACAAACTTGCAATTCCTACAACACACTCTAAAATGGAAAGACAAGCCCTAACTTTGGCAACAATATCGCCAGCTCTGCCAACTGAGCTATTGTTGATGTTTGTAAGTTTTGTATGCTTTTTGGGTAGTTACTTTGCTAGTTTCAAGGCCTGTGCACACCGCCAACGACAACTGTAACTATAACTGAAAAAAATACAATTTAAATAGCACTCTAGCTAATAAGAACCACAGTGCACACACATCGTAACAACAACAACATGAAGAAAGATATTGTTGGGGGTCACGTTCAGCGTGATTTTGTGAACGAGAGAAACACTGAAAGCCAATTAGAATCCAACAAATATTTGATATCACATTAATGAACATGAAGAATTTTCCTGAAAGGCTTTTCTTATCATTGGTCAGAATGGATGCTCATATCATAGTTACAGTAGTCTTCATAGTTATAGTTAGCAGTGTAGATGGGCCTTTGGACCAGTACTATAAACTATGTGCCAAACAGACGACCTTTCACTCTACTTTAATCAAGCAGAGTCGATTACAACAGGTTAGAGCAGGACACCTAACCAATGCAACCAACACTGTTTAATGGGCAGCACTGCTCTCAGGGACCCACTAGGGATACACTGTCCAGCCCAAAGGTCATTTCACCTGAAGCAAGCAGCTGGACACCTTTAATTGCCATACACCTGGTGAACCTCCTCAGCCTCTGTCATCCTGGGAATAGGCCTGGGAAGAGCTTGCCTTATTACAAAATGTACAGTACTGTATACGGTATATGGATGGACACTACCATGCTACTCTTCGATACCTTTTTAGTTTTTTTTGTGTAACCTTTTGTGCATCAAATTTTAGAGGAATTATTTTAGAGGAAAACTTAGACTTTTAAGAAGTCAAAAACAAGTAGCAAAATAACATGGCAACGGTATAAATTACCATCATGTTAAATTACATTTTCATGCCTGTGGAGGATATATTCGTCATTCATTAACTCACAAACTCACCACCTACTTTTAAATAAATGGTCTAAGTGGTTTCGGTGCTGTGCTCCAAACCACCAAACCCAGGATCACTCTCGGCAGGATTTTAATGACCTATTCAACAGTGTACTTAGCGTTGGTGCCCATTCTCCATCATGGGAAACTAGCAACTGTCATAAGGTCACAGATAACCCTGAGCTAGAGGGGTGATAAGGCCTTCATTCATTAACAGATGGGAGGAAATTAGTTGAGCACATCTGGTGAATGACAACAACAATCTCTCCTACTTCTCTGTTAAAGGTGACCATTTTTCTTTTAGGTAGCCTATTTTTTCTGTGTATATTAAGAATACATCTGTTATATCTCATCTAAATGTACACTGGGGTCTGAGCACTCATAAAGGGCATAGACACAAAACAGCTGCCTTGCAGTAATGTCACACACTGTCATGGGACGTACACACAATACAACATAAAGATAAATCTATCGCACACTTGGACACACTTGTGTGTCTAGATGAATCCTAAATATCCTGTGTGTCTAGATGAATTCAAAATAATCCTGAATAGATAAATATACATGCACAGCATTGGGCAGTGTTTAAAGCCTAATCTAAGACTGTTTGACAACCTTATCATCAAGCAGCCGAAATGTTGACGTACAAAACCAGAATCTCCTGGGAGTCTATCCGATTTAAACACACGTGATCCACTCCAGGGTAGATGTTCTGTGGCAAACACACATGTTTTAGCGCTTTTCCTTTCAGTTGTACGAGACACAACAGCTGTAAGTCTTCTCTTGAGCACTCCTCTTAGACTGAAGATGGCACAGAAACTAACCCACGCATGCAAGCCATTCTCTTCATTGTTACAAGCTTAAGACAAACACTTCTTTAGATGGGATAAACAAATTACTTATCAGAGACTAGTCCTAGGTTTACACCATTCTCCCAAGGGGATGCAACACACACACACACACACACACACACTCTCAATGAGTCATTGCCTACTCAAAACTTTAGTGGTCTACAAAATATTTGGTTGTTTCTCTATTTTCAAACCAAATAAGGATTTACATGTCAATCAGCCATGGGCCACACAGACATCCAATGCAGTGCCATTCTTTGTACTGGAGCTGCACAGCTTTTGTGTGTTGCATTTTGCATCACAAGGACACTCAAGGGACTGCACTCGAGAGAGGAGTCTTGACCTTAGTTCAGTACACAAGCCGTCGCTTTATTGTGAACACCCACTTTTATCTTGATCCTCAAAGAGCACACATCACTTGTTTTGAATCAGTGAGAGCACAGTAATTGAGAAAAAGCAAGGCCAATCGAAATATATAACAGTCCTGGAGTTGACAATTGTACAAGCTATTGTCTAACATTATTTTAGTAAATTAAGACATGACAAAGCTGTGGAGTATGTGCAACAGTCCACTGTCTGTGTTAGTTAATTTCCAGCATATTGGCTCAGAGTTTAATGATTAATACACACACATAAGCTTTGACTCAAAATGAAATGGGACTCTTCTTTTGGGCTTTGAAAAGACTGTCAGCTGTGCTTTTAAATTCTCTTTGTTTCTGTTGTCCGGATGACCACATCAGTCTTTGTGGAGCTGCTCTTCTTAAAAGGAAATTCCGTTTTTTAGCACTTTAAGGCCCTTTTCTGGTTTGTTTGGGATGAACTAGAGTGGTGGACACCGAAATTTTGACGATTGGTCCTGTCTCGACTTTTCTGACTCGTTTTGAATCGCCTTAGGCCTATTGTGGAACTATTTATTCAGACACCTCACAACCGTGTATAAACTTCCACTCAATATTTGAACCTGAAGCATAGACAGTGGCGCAGTAATATCAACGTGCAATAAGTCTTCCAACAGAAATCAATAGGATTTTACAAAATGCCAAATAAAACACGACAGAAACTGTATTTCGCTACGCTACTTGTTTTGGAACATCCACGAACACCACTAACAACTCGGTGAGTTGCACAGTTTTGAAAACGAACATTAAGGGTTGTTTTAGGACATGTTTGAGTAGCCTACTACAGTATGCCTGTTGGCAGCCACCCTGAGCAGTCAAAGGCGATTCAAAACGAGTCAGAAAGGTCGAGACAGGACCAATCGTGAAAAAATGTCGGTGTCCACCACTCTAGTTCATCCAAAACATACCAGAAAATTGCCTCAAAGTGCTAAATACTGGAATTTTCCTTTAATGTTCACATTATATTTTCAGCATTCACTTGTTCAATTTCTCAAGGTTTCACTCCATGTGTTATTCTCTGGATGGTAGTGAAATAATCATGTTTCTCTTGAATGTTCTGTTGAACTAACATTTTGAATGAATTTATCCAACAGAATCATGTAAGTGAAGTGCCTAGGCCAGTGGTTCTCAGAGTGGGGTCCGTAAGCCATAGCCAAAGGGTCCACAAAATGATTTGCTTTAAATGATAAAGTTGAGGCTTATCATTTTAAAAATTCATATCTACAGATGATGCCCCTTTTCACCCATAAAACAAGCAAATTGTGTCTATTTGCTCCCACCCATTAACATTTAACTTGAAAAAACTTCACTCAGGTCATGAAGAACCATTCCTACTGCTGTTTTGCTTGGCTTATTTGTCAGCTAGCTAGCTGATAATTGTGTAGAAATCTTTGAGTCAGTCCATGTCGACAAGTGATGCAAAATCCAATATATTGACAAGTTATGTAATAGTGATAGTAAGATCAAGTTACACACCTGCCAGAATAGTGGACCTGGCCACAACTTCAAAGAATACAAATGGCAAGCTTAATTGTTACGGTTATGAGGGGATACTCAGAAAATGTTTCTCCCACAAAAGGACCTACTACCAGCACTTCCTTGTGTACCATGAGATAATCAAGCAGCTATCAGTGTTACCAAAAGTTTTCAAAAGTGTATGTTAATGTTAGTTATTCTTAGACACCAGTAGAATTTTGGCACTGGTTTTATCTTATGTTTTGAGATGAGCCATGATTTGTGATTTGCTTCCATGAGTATGTTAGGTACTGGCTAAATCTCATTAATTCTCACTCCCTAGTTCTAAGCCCTGAACCCTCAAAGACTTAACAGACATCTGCAGATAAATGATTCAGTTTGAGGCTGTAAGAGTAAGAATTGGACAGCACCTGTGACATATTGTTAAGTTGGCAACACCAAAAACACATTGCAAACACATTCCATTTTACAGCACCTATCAACTGATGTTTTTTACTGAAGCTTCAAGACTTCCCCTATGGGTACCCTGTGTTTTATGTCACAACGTTATGAATTGTTGGTAATTCCCTTCGGTAAAGTCTGCATAAATGCCAACTTTAAGGAAAGGGCTCAGAAAGTCAGCGATCGAGCCCTCATGCACTTCACAATGTTACAGTGGGACAGCCTTAAGCCCTCACGAATTTACTGGGAACGAGCATCAAAGTCTGCTAGTCTTTGAGTTTGAAGAAATCGACTGGGCCTTTGAGATATCAGTGGAATCAGAAGTTCCATGTCACTTGATTCCTACAATGAATGCTTCTGTATACTGTGGCACAACTTATTCAGAATGTGTTATTTCTTATCAATTATAAGTTATTAAGAAGCAGTGACTTTGCCATTAATCTTCTATTAGCAACGGCACTGCAATATCCATTCTAACTTCTAATTAGCCTACCTATTCCCAGTACATAGCTCAAGCTGTATAACACAATATTGTTAGTTTAATTTCAACTATTTAATTGGAATTGCTCAAATTGTGCTTTCAAGGCATTAACCATTTTGTAAACCGAAAGAGAAATGCTACATTGATTTAATACCATTATTTGCAACCATGTCCACACTGGAATTTTTTTCAGTGCATTCAGCTATGATGGCCTGTTTGGAGATCAAGTACAAATTCTTCTTTGAGCATTCCTCCTCTAATTCATTCGGTCAGGGTGGCGAGAGTTTACACTTAGAGAGAGCCTACCACTTTCACCCAAGAATCCAGCTTTGATGAATTTCATATCTCTGGTATATATCTTCATAATTCCTCACTTATTTGAGGACTTACCAAATACCAAAACTTAACATACACAAGAGCAGAGCCGGACAGGGATCTGTACTTTACTCGAGTATCATTTTTGGGGAGTACTCATGACTTTACTCAAGTACATTTGAGAGGCAAATATTGTACTCTATCTATTGTAACCTATCAGCAATCACCTTCAGCTTTCCGCCAAAGTCAACTCTATGGTCAAATTTAGATAAGAGACGAAACCATGGACGAAACAATGGATGAAGACACGCAGCAGGTCCATCCCGGGAATGTGCCAACCTGTGGCCCCACCTCGCCAGACTATTTCAATTTTCTGAACAAGTTAATCATAGTTTTCGCTTCAAGTGTTTCAATTACAAAATAGTATTTTGTATTTGATATACGTATTTTAAATACATGTATTAGAAATACTGCCCATCCCTGGCAACATGGTAAAAAGATGAAAAAATGACTTGATTTTACTTTCAATTCCTTTTACATTCTCCAAGGTATTACCATTAACATTTTTCATAACTCCATGTAGGACGTTTCTGTACATAAATGTAAGCACTGTGGCAGAAGTAATGCAATATTTAGAAAATGTAGGCTACTCTTGTACTCTTGATACTCAAGTACTTTTAAAAACAAGTACTTCAGTACTTTTACTTAAGTAGACATCTGACTGTTGTACTTTTACTTGCACTTGAGTAAAATTTAGCAAAGGGTATCTGTACTTTTACTTAAGTAATGAAGCTGTGTACTCTGTCCGCCTCTGCACAAGAGTGCAAAGTAAAAACTTTGCTCAAGTTTGTGAGCAAAGTTGTCGCTGTCAAATAATACATTTCATATCCTTTAATCATTATTCAAATCATCATTCTCACAATCTAAGCCATAGATTTCATTGTTTTCATTGATTGATTGATCACCCAAAATGAAAGTCAAGACAAATTAAGAAAAGCTGTCTCTTGGACACAATCTGTGCATTTCAATTATCTCTGAGTCAGAATAGCAATCTATTTTATTCTGGGTGAGAAAAAAGAAACATAATTTGAAGAGACAAATTGGTGTCATGAAGACAAATTGTCCTCCCCAAATTGATCTCTGGGAGCTTGAAAATAGGCCTCTAAATCGTAATACAATGACAAACGGGCATCTTCTGAATGAGACACAAAAAAAAAAAACAGAGTGAGGGGGTATGCAAACTGAATGGCAATATACTCATTACTTGTTTTCCATAAACTTCTGTTGACAAACTACACAATGAGTCCAATGTGTGTCTTTTGAAATTACAATGTCAATAGTTTATACCATACTTTATACTAGTACCAACTATATACCATAAACATGAAATAATTAAGTCAGTGCATATCTGTTTGTTATCAAGTTGCTTTGATGTTTGTCGGTGCTCACCTTGGAAATTGAGAGGTAGCTGCTCCCCCAGTCTTCCAATGCATGCTTTCCCTGCTCTCTGTATTTCAGACATGAAGTGACACATTGGATGCTTCCCATTCACCTGCAACAGAAAAGGTCAAATGTCAATGTCACATGTTACCCACTGAATTTCTACTTACACTCTCCGTTCACAGAGTGTTTATGACTTTTGCCCTTTTTGACGCAGGTCTCTGGGGGGGGGGGGGTTCTGACAACTTAGGTAAGTTCTCCAGTCTCCACATGTGGTGCCACTCTGGTTGCAGAACTGAACTCAGAGTCAATGCGAAGGATTGAGAGTGACAGTGTCCGCCGCAGATATGCAGTGATCAAAGCAGCAATGCTGGCTGACTAAGACCCAGAAGAGGTTTCTGTGACTTTTATGGGATATGTTATATGTCATGGCATGCAAGAAAAAGGATATTGCAAAGCGGCTTGAATGAGAGTGACTCTGCTTAGTTGAGAATTACAGTACTGTTTGTACAGTAGAATGTGAACTGAACTGCAAGTGTGACACATTTGTTTGTGGAGGGAGGGTAGACTCAAAACATATTTTATCCATATTCAAATATGTATATTTTGACAGTCAAATGAAGTGATACAACGGACACCATATTTTGTGTGTACTGTGTGAGTGTGTGTGTGCACATGCTTTTGTGTGTGCATATCCATGTATCAGTGTGTGTGTGTGTGTGTATTTGTGTGTTAGTGTGCGGGTGTATGCGTCTCTTTCTTTCTGTAGCCCTTCAGCACATGGTTCTCCTACAGTAACAAACACAAGAATGCCTGTCTGAATCAGCAGCAAACACTGCCGTAGCCTACCCCGTCCCCCTCCAGCCTACAGTCCACCATTACTCATCCTCCCCCAAAAAGAACCAACGTCCCTCACCCCCCCCCCCTCCAGACATGAGCAGCGGCAGCCCATTACATGTACAACAACTGACATAAAGACAAACAGCCACAGTCCTGCCCTCTCTTGTTTGAGGTCAGCTTTTGACTTTTGAAATCACTGTGACTTTGTCTTTGCCTCTTTGGGTGAGATGAAGTGGAGACACGTCTCCCTGGTGCCTCTGCCAGCTCTCGTTTGTTATGATTGCGTCTTGGCATTTATTCAACAAATTTCCATTTCCTCTGCCCCTGCTCGAATCACACGGTCTGCACAGCGCTGCGCGGCAAATAATAATAATAACTTTCGCAGTTTTCGCTATTCCTCAATTAAAGGAAGCCCTTCATTACTGATCTTCTTTTCATCTAGGCCTAATTAGGATTAGACAATGATCTTTGAAAGAACTCCTCTTGTAAGTGTCATGTTCTCCAATTTGATCAAGTGTGTAATGGTGTATGAGAGGTCCATTTTAATTTTTGTGTACATGTTGTCCCTAAATGTCCTAAATGAGGGCTCTCAATTAAGATGTCTTTGGAGATTACTTTCAACTCCTCACACACCGGTCTCAAGGTTAAGCCACTGCCTGGCCTCCCTCATAGCTCTTAACACACACATCCTGAGTGTCCGCTTACCCCCAAATCCAGTTTCAAACACAAACTTTCAGCGGCACACTTTAACAAACGACTTCACAGTCTTGCATTTACAGAACAGAACCCTTTGGATCCTCTACTGTAGGTGCCCAGTTGAACTAGTGAAGTAGTGGTTCTTGACAGCTTCTCTACGTCAGCTGAAAGAGGCAATCCATCCTCAAGTTGTGCTGGATCTACAGTACCTATTTCATTCTAAATGTGGCTCTTAAAGGCTCAAAATTGGATATGGTGTGAGAGTGGGGATGAAGTTCAAATGTCTTAGTGTTTCCAGAGTGAAAACATGAGAAAGGGAGTAGTTGCCAAAATTCTCCAGACTGAATCCGCTGAAGTGCGAGCTTGACTAGGATTGAAATACTCTTTCCCAGTTGCTGCAGGTTAGCTGAAATAGAAGCCATTAACTGCTGTGCTGTACAGCTCATCTGACAATGGTGAAAGTCATATATTTTTTTGATTATCGTATTTCACAAAACTCTGCTGGCTTGTGAACAAAAGCTACAAAAACTCCAGACAAAAAAGTCCATCTGTGATGTGTCCTCTCTATCTTCCCATAACCACACAAAAAGTGCAGCCACAAAATCCATCTGCTTTCTAAAGACTAACCTGTTCCTGAGAGACATTTTCAAAAAGTCCAACCCCAATAAGAGAGACAAAAAGATGGAGAAACAGATAAACTATATTCCAGAGCAAACTGCCCAGATGAAAAGCACCAAACACAAAAAGAGATCCTTTAAAGATAGCTTTCCAAGTACTCCTTTGCATTACTTACTTAACAGCATGTCAAACAGTACCAAAATGAAACAGGAAGGTTAATACATAGGCTTAGATGGAGTTCTGACCACTATTTAACTCACATAACATCTGGTACTTCTGGTACGGTTTCATTTCTTGTTTTTATTTTTTTAGCACTGCATCAAACAGTGTGTGTCAATTAGCAGTCCATGACCTCCAGAATCCTGCTCCACCTCAAGAGGCAAGGATACTGCTAAGGTCTTATTAAAACGGCGGTATCAGAGATTGGGTTCTAAGACTCTGAGGCAAGAGATCTCCGGGGAGTCCTTGATGAGGTTTGTTTGTGTTAGGTTGCTGCAGATGAGAATTTGCTGAGGATTCTCTTGCCAAGTAGGTAGGACAAGTGGGTTGGGTATTTCTCATTACCAAAACAGCCACGCAGGCTCAAAATGAATCCCCTTCCCACCCCCACTGTAAACAGCTCCATGAGACGTTCGTACCATTATGCATCATGAAGTATGATGACGATAAAGGTCGGCTGATGGCAGATGGGTATTTTATTGGATGGAAGTAGAGAGCTCATGTAATTTTGCGATGATTCTGTAAAGATTGACTGGGTATTACACTTTATTTTCTTAAACTGGTAGTGCGTTTAAAAATAATTAAGCACAGCAGACGGCTACTCAGACATAATGCAGTTACTCTTGTTGCTTTTGATGGGGATCCCATCACAACACATCTTATGGGTAAGAGGGGAGGTTTTGATCCAGGGATAGAAAACACAATTTTAAGGTATTTATGAGTCTGCTGTTAAAACAGGCAACATGCAGATGGGATTGTATGGGAAATGTAGGCTCATGCTTAGCATAGTTTTTTATGGTGGATTAGCCTACAGTACACAGTAAATTCACCAGTGTCAAATATGCAGTGTAAAAGTAAATTTACTCTTTCCGAGCAATTACAACAACACATAGTGTAAGATGCTTTACAGTGTCAGTGAAAAATCACGTAGTTGAAAGACGTAGTGTCAGAAGTGCTCTGGAGAGCTCCGCCTACTTTTTTTCTCAGTTTTCAAATGAAGCAGAAGTTTTCCAGCGCCATTTTTTCCACCTACAAGGATTTCGGTAAGTGTCTCCTAATCACATATTAAACGAAAAATTCACGTTATTTGAATAGAATTCGCATGATATAATGACGTTGCATTAATGTTAATCTTATACTCCGGCTTTGTCTTTGGTCTTAAAATAACAGATTTTGAAGTGCTTAACGTTAACGTTACCAATGCGACTTGATGGCTAACATTTGTTGCGGTGCAACAGTCCACCACAGGAAAATTATCTAGAAGAGCTAATGTAAGATTATATTTGTTATGTTACATCACATGTAGCGACAAGTTAATGCAGCCTAATTTAATAGTCCTTCAATAAATCCCCCATGTTGTAATGTAATGTTGTAATATGAGGCAAGCAAGCTAGTTGCTAACTAGACAGAACTAGCATTAACGGTAGAGATAACGTGTAACGTTAGAGGGGTGATCAGATCCTGTTTGTCAACATTCATGGTTTAGCAAAGGCTGCACATGAAGGGAGTTAGTTATAATAGCAAACGTTAGCTGTATTTTAAACTAAAAGCTCGGGCTGTCACGTAAGTTTAATGTTGAAGTAGTTTGACATTAGGCAAACTACGTCTTATTAGACCAAGCCAGTCGAGGTAATCATAACCTTGTGATCCTACATTATGGAGGGATGGTGATTTTGAAAATAGCAACGCCTGCATGTGTGGGCAGTAGACTATAAATTAGCAGCTAGCTAAATTAATGTTAGTTTGACTAGCGACACGTGTACCGTCTAACGTTAGCACAATATGGTTCAACACGTGCTGACAACTCGCATGTATTCGGCTTATTGATCGTTTATTGTCAATTTTTGTAACGTTTTAGACAGCTTTATAAGTTGGTAGCATTAAAGTTAAGTCAATTGTGCAAAGTAACCCCTCCTACTTAAAATATCTATGCTTGAATTGATTTACCACATACAAATTGCCTTTGCTACTGAGTTCTGTGCATGCATGAGCACATAGTTTAACATGTTTAATGTATGCGAACTTGTATGGACTAACCTTAATGCTGTTTTCTGCAGGAAGGATGCTACTTAAAGCAAAACTTGGAGGTGTCCAGAAGTTTGTAAGAATAACAGAGCTTGATCTTACAGTGTTTCTGAGTGCAGGTAAGAAATGTGTACCGGTAGTTAGTGTTCATTAGCTCATTGGATTAATCTGTCTGCTAACACAAGCTTTTGTGCTCATTTCTTAGCATTTGCTAAATTTGGTGTCCCACCTGTAATGGAAGGTGTGAAGGTTTTTGACAGTTCTGGGACCGAAGTGGATGAGGATGTTTTTGAGGATATAGTAAATGATCCCTCAACTGGGGTGTTAACCATCAAATATGATACAGGTTTGTTTCAGATAAAATGGCTATCTGTATTTAAATGGAAATACTTGTGTAGTGTAATGCAATGTTTGCGTTGTTCATGAGATGAATGTATAAGGGAAATGTTTCCCCCCTTTTTTTTGTTCAATTTTTGACAGAGTCTGTCTCCAGTGTGGCTTCTGAGTATTCCCAACCATCATCCCTTAATTCATCCCTTAATTCGGACTCACAGGAGACGGTCATCATTTCAGATAGCCCTTCCAGAAAACGCCAGAGGCTGGATGCAGAAGCTAAGCAAGTAAGGGTTGACACACAGATATCACTGCTTGCTTGTGAAGTATCTGAATCTTTTCTTGTATCAGTTAATTTTGACATAAAACAGTGTTTCATATAACATCATAAACATATTGCTTTATTTCCTGCAGTTATATTAATTTTGAATTGCAATGGATATATCCCTAACAAGTTGAATTGTTTTGTATTGTGTTTGAAGTTGGTAGAATCCATTCTTTCTAAGAAACCTGGTGGAGAACGTATAGTAAATGAATACAACCGAACCAAGTCCTTGACGGATGAAACCAGAAGGAAAATGGTGAACATGCTGGCAGCTGATATGACAGAGAGGAATGGGTAATTTGCTAAATGTTTTTAGTTAGCTCTTGTGTTGTCATTGTAGCTTCAGTTCAGATTGATATCTAACACATTCTTTCCTTCATTGTTGTAGTACATCACCACCCAGACAGGTGAAAGAAAAGTATGCCAGAGGAATTGTGACCGTATTCCCGTACCTCGGTGATCCATTCTCTAAGAATGGCTATGTAAGTTACATTCAGTTGGTTGTGGTAAATGCTAAACATTGAATGAAACAGTTACATGTTTTAAATTCAGTGTGTTAACCATTTTCCACTTTCAAAACCTACTAATGAGGAAATATGATTTATGGTATCCTTTTATCCTTCAAGGAGCACTATTATGATGGTGAGAGTGGCACTGGATACCTTGCTTGGAGGATTAAAACGATTCAGAGAGGCACTGCTAAAGACAGACGAGCATCTTTTGGAGGTAACTTTAAAAAGATAATATTGTAGAAATGTAATGACCAAACCTGTTGGACAATCACACATGTTATAGAAATGATATGTCTACACTTTCCCTAATTGCGTAGATTCAGCAGAAGGACCATCAGGTAAAGACATTTCTGGAGGACCAACTGTCAGACGAGAGCCCCAATACATACCGGAGACTAGCCTGAGTGAAGATCAGTGCAAGGAAGCAATCTCGCTGATGAAACACTTGACGGATGAGGACACCGTGATGAAAAAAATGAAGTTGACGTTTGCCTATCGCCACAACTTGGTCCTCAACCCCCAGCAGTCAAACAACTTACTGTCAGATTTCCCACGTTTCAAAGACGTCAAAGGCTTGGTAATTATCTTGGCACAATATAAAATATTTTTGAGCAGTAGACTAGTATTGAAACTAGAATAACCTGCTGCTAATAACTTCTAAATACTTCTGAAATTGTCCCAAAATCCAGATTGAACAGGATTTTGTTCTGATGTTTGGAGAGGATGTATCAGGCAAGCTTCTGGAGCGGTGGCCAACCACATTTAAGAAAAAGATCATCAAAGAGTGCAGAAAGCTTCCGTCCATCAGTGAAGTTGAAGAACTCCTGCTGGCCGCTGATCCTCTTGAGGATGGCACTGAAGTGGATTTTGACTCTGGTAAGTTTCTTTTAAGGTGCTGTTGAATGGTAGCCTGGAAAATCCAGACCCTGGTAATCTAGAAAGATTAAGGGTCTGGCCACGAACAATGTAATGGCCCAACTTGAGGGGTGGCACTGCATGCAATTGGATAACACTAGACCAATGTTTACTCTGAATGATTTCGGACTTTGACGCAATTGGATAACACTAGACCAATGTTTACTGACCTCCAACGTTGCAGTGCTGTCATCATCAGTTTAGCTCGCCTCTGGCCAGCATATATCAGATACGCCGATTTGATTGGTTCCCCGGGATGCAAGGGGTAAAAGTAACATGTATCATTGCTCATTGCCAGAGTGTCTCGCAGAGGCAATTCCATTGTGCTCTCGCGAGAATTCTGGATTTCCAGGGTAGTTGTACGGCACAATAAATATTAACAGTACACACTCACAGTTATATTGCACAGTCCCTCTTAGATGTCAATAGATGCATAGATGTTAATATTGCACCTTCCCCTAGAACTCTTAATTCACCTTAATTGAAACCTGTGCTATTTACAGGTTGGGACAGTGATCTGGCATCAATTTTACTGCTGCTACATCTAATTCCACCGACGGCGCAGGGTCGGAAGAGACCAGGGAAAGTGGCGGCCTCCCAAGCAGAAAAACATCTTGTTGTTTTCAAGAAGGTGTGTATACATTATTATTCATGACAAGAGGTTTATGATATTATTACAGACATAATATTCTAATTGCCACTCCATGTGTATTTGTCTTCTCAGAGTGGAACAAGTGTCCAAGAACATCTCGATGCCATCAGGACCAGCACTCAGCCCTATCTCCTGGCGGTCGGACCGAAGAAGAGTGAGCTCCACCAATTCTTCATAGTCCTCGACCAGAACGCCATACCATGCAGGTCCACCTCGTCCCTCGGTGCCTTCGATGAACTCTTCAAGGCACATTTTGTCTTTGGTACTTTGTACAACTCGATGCTGCACAACATGTTTGTTTTTATTCAGACTACAGTGTACAACATTGATGTTGGCAAAGTCAAAGAGAGTCCTCGTGTAGCTGAAATTAGGGCAAGACTGCTTCGATAGGGCAAGACTGCTTCGATAGAACTGAGTGCTGGTTGTGAATACTTCTTGTCTACTTCTTGTTCTATTTCTTCATAATGAAGTGGTTTTGTTTGTGATGCTGGCTTGGATGGTTCAAATATGCTTGTTAGGTGTTTATTTACTTGTTAGTGGTTATTTTTTGGAGAGGAAAACCTTTGTCTGAGGTGTGTTCTTCAGACTGGATGCATTGTTTGATACATTTTCTGGTTTTAGTAAACATTTAAACACCAAACACACAGACAGTATTGAGCAGCAAGTTGACACTGATCCGTATAAACAGTTATGGAAAGGCAGTGACGACTAATGTAGATGAGTCGTGTATTAGGAGATCTTCAGTAATGATAGAGGTGAAAGTTGCTGATCTTGAAAGTGGTCAAGAGATTGCTTCCAAATTTGGAAGGGGTGTGTGTGGATGTGTGTGCATGCGTTCGTGCATGTGCCTGCCTGTGTGTGAGTGTGCGTGCATGCATTCATTCATGCGTGTCTTTTTGTGCCTGCATGTGTGTATTTGTGTGTGTCTTTATCTTTATGTGTGTGTGTGTCTATGTGTTTGTGTGTGCGTGTTTGTCTTTATGTGTGTGTGCGTGCGTGTGTGTGTATGTGTTTGTGTGTCTGTGTGTGTGTGTGTGTGCGCGCATGCATGTGTGTATGTTTCTATGTGTGCGTGCGTGTGCTTCCGAATTTGGAACTTCTTTGTCAACCAGTGTTTTCATGGTACAGAATACTGTCCTGACTCAGTATTGCGTAACATTTGAGATGCTGTTTTTTTTTTTTTTTGTAAAATTGCTGTGTGATGTGTTACTTTGTGGACAACTGATGTAAATAATAATAATTACCATGCATTCAAGGCTGCATCCAGAAAGAGTTTAAAAAAGAGTGACTTTTTATGCGATTATATGTTGAGAAGTAAAATAAAGCTGTAATGTATTATGTGATTGTCATTTTTATCTATTTCATGTTATGTTTGTAACTTCGATTGTTTGGATAAATGTGTCTTTTAGTTAAAGGTGCTCTAAACGATGCTGGATAACGTCACTTCTGTTGACGTTCAAAGAAAACAGAAAGCTAGTTCGCTAATTCCTCCCCCTCCATCCCGTGCAATTGAAACTCCTAAACGCATCTCGTTGGTGATTTGCTGTAACAGTTTGTTATGTTTTTTTATGGGCTAGGTTTGCCCAGGTTGTTTTTGGTGCCGCGGCTGTCCACAGAGATGGCGTTTACAGTGTACAGTGTATTCAGGACACAGGCAGCTAGCGGATGGTGAGGTGATGTTTGCTGTAAGTGACAAAATGTTTTAGCCTAAAAAACGTGTGGCATCCCTTAAAGCACCTTTAAACACCACAGAGACCTATTTTAACAAATAGTGGTGATTTTCATTGACAGTGTTAAATGCACAACAATGCAGTGTTATTGAACATATAAATTAAACTCATATTAGAGCTGGTTTGACATTATAACAGAGTAAATTATCAACACTCTTAAGAATTAAATTTACTCTCCATAGAGTTATTTAACATGTAGTGTTGACTCTAAATAACACTATATAGTGTACAGCAGTGTTAATTCTTAACTCTAGCTATAGTAAATAATCAACACTCTTAAGAATTAAATTTACTCTCCATAGAGTTATTTAACATGTAGTGTTGACTTTAAATAACACTATATAGTGTACACCAGTGTTAATTCTTAACTCTAGTTATAGTAAATAATCAACACTCTTAAGAATTAAAGTTACTCTCCATAGAGTTATTTAACATGTAGTGTTGACTTTAAATAACACTATATAGTGTACACCAGTGTTAATTCTTAACTCTCTTTAGAGTACATTTTACTCTAATATTTTAACACTTGAGTTTAACACCAGTTTGGAGTAGGACCAAATACACTCTGAAATAGTGTTAAATTCAACTCTTAAGGTGTTAATTTGACACAGCTAAATTTACTGTGTACTCTCTGGGATTCCACTGCAATATGTGTGGTGTGGTGTTGCAGTTACTGTGCGACTGGGAACAGAACAAAGAGGCAGAGACAGACACCTCTCAACTGATAAACCACTGCAGCCAAAAAAAAAAATATTATAGGCATGAAAAGTTATTGAATACTCATTTAAAGAAAACTTTAGACAGGGTTACAGTATGTTCCACTACGAGATTAAATAATTCCTGAAGATGAACTTTATCTGATTATGTTTTTCAACAATACAGGCCAGAAGGGACTACTCGAGACCAGTCAGTTTAGGGTCTTTACACACAGACAAGAATTTGTATGCTCCACATACTTGGGTTAGAATATATTGGGAACCCAGTGTAACCACCCTGCATCTACATGCAAAAAATAAAAATGTTCCATAGTCATTTGTCAACTGATCGGAAAATGAACAAAACAAAACATCTCTTAGGCTACTACAAATAGCCACACTCTTGGGATATGAATCTGATTGTAATAATCGCATGCTTTCCTGACTTTCTCCAGAACAAGTCTAAAGTCTTACTGGACTGTCACAACACGTTGGCCCTAAGAAGGTCTAGTATGGTAGCTGACGGGTGGGACGTCCCTCCGGCCGAACACCTGGGCACCCCACTCGCCAGATGCTCAGTTCTCCAAAAACAAACCAATGCAAGTCGTGATCAATCGCGCTACAGGACTCAACTACACTGCTCGTTTATACATTGTATGAAGTCTCTTTCCACACTCGATCAACTCTATTTTGAATATAGATGTATGTAGTATTGCTTGACCCGAACTTTAAAAACGCGTTCAGTTGTGAAAGTCCATTTGCGCCTCCCGTAAACGCACACACACACATCACATTACACATGTTAACTCAAACCTTAGTTTAACGACCATAACATTCTGAACAGCACAAAATGATAGCTAATTCTGATCATATTTTACTATAAACTGACCAAATTCAATTCAGTTTGAAATTGCTCAGTTTCAGTGTCTTTATGCACTAGCCTACTGTCTACGTGCTATAATCCAAACACATGTAGCCACAGTTGGTAACTAATTAAATAATATCAAAGTCCACACAGAGTTATTTGAGGTATTTACTCACCATGGAAAACATCCAAAGTGTTAACAACACCGAAAGAGGCATCTTCATCTTTCGTCGAACCCAGAGCCCTCCAAAAAGTCATAGATATCCAAGTAGACAAAATACGACTTCCAGTTATGGGGCTACTTCATGTTGGTCTCTATCACTCCCGAGTATACGAGGGGGGGAAACGATTCAGAACATTAAACTGTAGGGGGAAGATTTCTAAGTGCGTCGCAAGGAAACGAGTGTCTTTCAGATGGAAGGTAGCCTAATCCCAGCGCAGTCTCTGGTTTATCTCCTCCCGCTCAATCGTCAATCGCTCTTATGCTGTGCACGTCAGTTTGGCACCCTTTTTTTTAACTATTAACATTTAAATCATGACAGATACAATTTATAGACACTTTTATATGCGCATTAATTTGATTTGTATATTAGCCTTATCATACTTTCTCCCTGGAAGCGATGTTTTGCTGTTGACGCGTAATTAACACAATGTATTAGCCTACAAATTGTTATAATTTGTGTCTTAATTGTCCATTTAATCATATAATCATGATCTAATGTAATAATCTAATCTAATCTAATGTGTCGTGGGTCTCGAAATCTCGATTCGTCTGGCATGAAAATGACTTCAGAGACCTTTCAATCCTCGCTAAAAATGTAAGTGCCGCTGAAGGCGGGATATCAGTCCTCATTTCCTTCAAATTCCTTCCAATTACTAAAGCCGTGGAGAAACAGATAGACTATTGCTAGGGGAAATTATGGGATCTGAAACTTTTGTTCTGAAACTGGCTGACACTGACATGCTGCATTGTGCAATCATGGTGGCCCCGAGGTTTGACTACAAATCACTCCTCAGCAATACTGACTGATATTCTGCAATCTAGTTTACTCCACCTGCTCAGTACACTGCCAGCATGAAAACGTTTACTGACATGGGATGGACATCACCATGTTATCTGTGATTAAATATTCTAGGTCAGATAGATCAGATTTTGTGTTGTTTTTCTCAGAAATGAGAAAATAAGTGTGTGTGTGTGTGTGTGTGTATGTGTGTGTGTGTGTGTTATGACAGAAACAATGTCAGCCTCAGAGGTCCTGGAAAGAACAAAATATGTTATGTACAACCATGGGCCTAGGCCTCCTAGTCACTTACATTTTCTTAAAAGCTATTAAAAACTCAATTTAAGTATGAAAAATGCATGGCATGACATGTCAATGACATGTGCATAAGATAAGAGAAAGGCTCTACTATGGTTGATATTCCATTCGTATGCACAAGCTTGCTTGCAGTGAACACTGTGATTGGCTGAGCAACAGGCCTGTGCTGATGAGAGAGCATGCACTAAATGACGAGGCTACCACAAAAACAAAGAAGACTACAAGCAGATGCACTACTAATTGACAGAGTCGGCTACATTCACACTGTTTTCAAATGGCATCTTTATGATGACACCTTAGCAATGACAGGAAGAAAGTTAATTTGCAATAAAATGTTGTATTTTGACATTGATTGGGTTTGGCTGTTGTTGGTTGTGTTATTGCATCCCTTTCAGGCTGCACAGTTATTGCCTCGTGATCATGTGTGTGTGTCTGTGTTAGTGTGTATTTTGATTGAAACATTTTCCAGAGAGAAAGAAAGAGAGAGGAGGTGTAGACTAAAAAAGACAGAATGAAGAGCCCATGGATAAATTATCTATACATTTGCAGGGTCACCTGCAAAGTATTTATAAGGACCTACTATCTGGCACACAACTTCACTCTCACTTGAGAAGACCCCAAACTCTCTTCTTTTCTTGGATTTTGAAATAAGTGTGGTGTTATTTGATAATATGGCTATTTTAGGTCATGTTCATGAAGAAGGTAATCTATCCATTATTGTAGCTAAGCATAGCATAGTGGCCGGAATGATATTCATTTCAAATCAAGAAGTCATATTATCCCCTTCTTCCCAGTTCTATCTTTATTTAGGTTACTTTTTTCAGTCAGTCTCTGATAGGCTGTGGTTTATACAGTACAGGCTATGTGAATTAAGGTGTCAATATATCAGGCAGAAAGCAAGGTTATAGCTTAAAACATTCCATGCCATGTTTGAATTTGAACTTGTGACCACTGTTGCATCTTAAAAAGATATGCATATCGTAAGTTACGTGCAGGTGTAAACTGCAAACTACAAAATGAACAGATTCCGTTATTAGTTGAACTTGTTGACATATTTAATGATCAAATTATAACATTAGGAGGAAGCAAAGAAGTTAGAGTGTTGCGTGAGGTTAAGTGAGATCTGTTGATTGTCTGTGTCTCATGGTCAATGTGTGATGCTTGATATCACTCATAGAACAGTTTGTGTCTCTGTGAACCTCAAAGACAAAAACAATACATTCAGAGCACAAAAGTTTAATTATCGGATTTTGTTTTGTTCTTGTCAGAAATCCCCACACCCACAGCCCACTGTAAATGTGTGACAAAGTGTGTGGATTAGTTATAACAAAGAATTTCAACCTAATCAACAGATTATTTTACATGTGACCCTTTCAAGAGAGTTCTATTATCAGCATCATAGTTGGCCCCACAAGACTTCCTTTTTAACATTCCATATGTTATCTTAATGCAGAGGAAGTAGATTGGGGCCCAAATAGAACAAGCATTGTTTTTTTTTTATTGTTGAAAGGGTCTATACCAGTGGTCTCCAACACGGTGCCCGCGGGCACCAGGTAGCCCGCGGGACGGCTATGAGGCGCCCCCAGCGCACTTTCTAAAAATAGCCAACAGGTCGCCTGCAGATCACGCTCTAAAAACACGCTCCATTGTGAAGTTTTCAATAGATATTTAAGTCTAGACCAGAACCATTTTAAGAATGTATGTAGCCATACATCTGTAACATTAAATTGATATTGGTGATACCTTTGTAGCTGCGTTAAATTTTAGCCTTTGGCTCCAAATCCGTTTCCCATTCAATCTTTAAACAACAACGGAAGCGGAGCGCATACACGATGCTCGCACGCATAGACAGTAAAGGGGGAAAAAACTTGCTTGTCTGGTGTAGCCAATGGAAGCATATCTTCAAAAGTTCTGTGGCCATTCCATGTTCGTCAAATACGGTTCTTGCATGATTGTTCAAGGACTGAAAAACAATGGCTTTAGCTCACAGGCCTTTTCTCCTCCTAGGCAACTGCCGAATAATAGCGCTGAAAATGTTATAGCATGTATGACTGAGCAGGACTGTGCATTACCCTTTTTGTCAGATCATGGATCATTTCAGGTGTGCAATAACTTTAAAATGAGTTTTCATATGTTAGGGTGGTGTGGGCGATTACTATTGAAATGTTAAAACCGAATTGTCCACTGAAATCAGAACTTAAACAACCCCTGAATTCATAATGGTGGGTGGGTATAAATTGGGTACAAATTCTAACCCAAATTATTAATTGCACAAAAAGATAGTTTTTTTTGTAAAAAAAAAAAAAATAGATTAGATTCCCCATGCAAAGTATGAAATGAACAAACTGAACAAAAATTTTGGTAGTGTTGCATAGGTTATTGATATTAAATTTGAAAATACAGTTGCTTAATATATAAAGATGTATAGGCCTGCACAATATTGATAATTTAAAAGTAAAAATCACATACAGTAGGCCTATTATTTAGGAGGACTACCCTCGCAAAAAAGGGGTGAGGGTATGTTTGTTTTAAATGAGTAGCCCTCCATATGATTTCGGGTCTTCAGGTAGCCCTCATTCCCAAAAAGGTTGGAGACCCCTGGTCTATACAATCCTCGCCCCTCTCTACATAGCTGTGACTGGGCATCTGGTGGATGATATGGATCCATCTGACTCATGCACAGTGTGTTCTAATCAGTGTCTAGCAGCAAACAAAATACATTGTTGCATGACTAGAGTTATATTGCTCCATCAGTCCACCAGTGACACGTCTTCAGTGCCTTTAATCTTTACATAGAGGAGTTTTGGGGATGTTATCCTCCCCGAGGATGCTGCATTGCCAGTCATCACTGTGGCAGTCAAGGTCCATTACAGGTCAATGGCGCAACACAATAAAATATCAATGGTATAGTGCAGACATCAAACAGACAGAGGATTGGAAGCTGGCCCTTTAATCATGCAGGCTTTGAAGGAGTCTGTCACAGCTGCCTGTTTTGGCTTGCAAACAGCATTCTCTTCCCTCTCCTCAGAATCATTCATCAGCTTTCCTCTGCTGCTGTTGCCGAGCGCAAAATTATACTCGGGGTGTCAGAGTCAGCTCCAGTCTACTTCAGTAAGGGCTGCACGGAGAGAGGCGCAACCATGTGGATAAGTGTAAGCCCTCTTATTGATGCATGGAGGGTTAACTCCTCTGCCTCCGGTGCCGCAGTGTTTATCTGGGAGAGGCTTTGTCTGTAGCATATGAGCTGTGTGTCAGATGGAGAGGCAGCTCCTTCCGTTTCGTTGGTGGATTGGTGTTTTCCACACCTAAGCATGACACTGTAACATACTGTTTGCACAGCTCTACAGGGAGAGGTGTGCTAACACAAAGCTTTTCATTCCAATTTCTTCCTCAGCCTTTCCTGACTCCTGACTGAGGTGCAAAGTATCTCAGGGCCTACCTTCTTAGGAGTTCACATTCCTGCAGCCAGTCTTCAAAAAGGGCTGAATGTGAGCATGTTTGAGTTTAAACTGTGGATTCCGGAACTCAAAGCACCTCTTTTTCAAAGTGATGACAATTTGAAAACCCCTCAGTGTCCTTCCATAACTTTTTTTTACTTCTCTTATCATAATCTTTATCCTCTCGGCTGCTGACACTAAGTTGTAAGCTTGGGAGAAAATCTGTTATTTTGATGAGAAATAGCATCTTCAGTGTTTGTTTTGCTGACAGACAGGTGACATGTTGGTATACTATGTGACTCAGCATATCGCCATTAGACTGAAAAACAGCTGTGCAGGGTGATGGTACTTAGAGTGAATCCCAGGTCTAAGCCATCTTGAACGCATAATATTACACATAATCTGTCACTGTGACATGAGCACCACTTGCCTGGTGTGCCACATTACCATCTACAGTTTCACTGTCAGTGTGAACGTTAAAGGTATTTTAAGCTGTTCTTATCCAGTATCTTTTACATCTTCCTCAAAATTAAATTATTTCAGAAATGTGTTTTTTTAATTGCAACTCATTTAGCAGAAACAAAAACCAGACCTGGTGGCTGACACCTGACCCCCTCACTTCCCCTGGAAGGAAGGGTGTGATGCACCTGACAGCATCTAAGGTGACAGTCTGAAGCCCTCAGTGACAAACTTCAAAGGGCAGTGCTCACAGATGCATTGACAATCAATAAACCACAGACCTGGAAGGAATAAGAGCAGTTTTGATTTGCCTGAGTAAGCACTTATCTCTCAAACCAGATGCCGCACAGAGAAAAGACAATAATAGTTCTGGCTCACTGAAAGTGTTTCAGCTGTCTCTTGAGTTTATGTGTCACTTCAGCTTTCCCCTAGACATTTCATGTTATAAGATTTTTTTTTATCTACCATCCAAATAGTAACCTTAATTATGTGCTTGGATGGACAGATTATCACAGACAAAAATGGTCACAGACTCTAATCTAATGAATATTTAGTTGTCAGTGCATTATTAGGTGTGTCTTCTCATAAATATTCATACACAAATGCAAGTTATTTCACTGCACATAATTTAATCACATAGGACTAAATTGTTTGTGTTTAAAAAGAAAATTATAATATCTGTGACCAGTGAAAAGAAAACCACTGTGATCAGAGCTGCATGATAGCATAGATGCCACTTTTGTGCAACAAACTAAGGAATAGACTGAGATATTAAGTGTATAACAAATGATTAGAAAATAAGCTTCTGACATTAAACAATATTTTAAAAGGTTTTTCTCTAAAGCAAAAGTGGGTGGCACAGAGCAATCTTATGTATGAGATAATAATATCTGAAATTAGTTATAGCTAGGATCACCACGGTAGTCCAACGTGGTGTGCACCTCAATAACATGCAATATGTGCCCTTATTCCTAAATAGGAACTCATCTGGACATCAAATCTCTGTTCCCCCAGTTCCACAGCAAAGGTTCTACAGGATCACACTGACCTCTACTGGTGACAATGTGGCTCTCGCTATTGCAGGAGCATGGTATTGCATGGCTCTGACAGTGTGTCATGTTTTGCATGAGTGTATGGAATTGTTTTGAATGTGAATACTTTAATCTAACATTCAAATATGAGCATGTTGATGTTGTTTTACAAGAGACAAAAGACGCCATATTCTTTCATATCATTTTGGAGAGCTATAAGAGAGGCAAAATGGACTAGATTTTGCATTAGGGGTCAATAATACTACTTGATTAAGATAAATTGTTCATATTGAAATATTTAAATAATATTAAATTTGTTAACATGTGTTAGCTCATAGACTTCATATCAACTTTAAGAACCTTACAATAACTGCAACTTTGTCTGAGAACGTTTCTTAATGAGCCTATACTGTATGCCACCTTTCAATTGTCCATTACATTTTGTGTTCAAAGACATTTTCATTGTGGCATCTGTTGAGCTACTGTATGATCACCATGCCCAGGCCAGACTGCTTCCAGAGTCCATAATGGCTTCAGAGCTTTTAGAGAAGGCCGCTGAGCTCAGAGCAACCCCACTATCAGCCTTATATGGGATATGTGTGTCGGCAGTGTTTACTCATTTATACTCTCGTGAAAATATGGGATCTCCAGACTGGGACCATGCTCTCCTCAATGTTATGACATAGTGATGGCAACAGATTCCAGTATATGATACCATACTTGAGAGTAGGGATTATTTTGTGTTAGGTCAGCCAACATGTCTTATTCACTAACAAAGATTCTAGTCTAGGCAATCTGTGAGAAAAAAAATCACCCAACCCAAAACTAATTGCAAATTTTTTTTTTTTTTGCATTCAGTTCATGGCAACCATTAAATGTTCCACTATAACTGAATTAAGCCTATATTTTGCATTGTATCTCCTGAAGCATTGAAAGTGCCCAAGAGCACTGTAGCCTCCATCATTCTCAAATGGAAAAGTGTAACCAAGGACAAAATGGTCACTATGAATTCAAAGTTCAAAGTTCAAAGGAACTCTGGATCTCATTCATAGTGACCATTGGGTCCTTGATTACCTGTCTGACAAGGCCCTTCATCCCAGATTACTTAGTTTGTCTGAGCGGCCAGATGTAGGAAGACTGTTGGTTGTTCCAAACTTTTTCATTGGAGAATGATGGAGGCTACCATGCTCTTGCACTTTCAATGATGCAGACATTTTCTTGTATCCTTCCCTATCTGTGTCTTCACACAACCCTGTCTCTCAGGTCTACGGACAACTCACTCGACCTCGTGGCTTGGTTTTCACTCTGACATAAACCATCAACTGTGAGACCTTATATAAAGAGATGTGTGCCTCTCCTAATATTTCAATTTAAATTTTGAATGTAATATCACTTATAAAGCGCCAAAACATTGCACATGTCTCATGGCGCTTTACAGAGTGTTAAACAGTGTTCAATGAAATTAATTAAACAATGTTAAATGAATTCATTTAGGCAGAGGTGGACTCCAATCAAGTTGTACAAGCATCTCAAGGACCATTGATAGAAGTTCAATTGCAAGTGTCATAACAAAAGGTCTGAATACTTATGTAAATGAAATATTTCAGTCTTTTATTTTTTATAAATTTACCAAACACTCCAAGCACCTGCTTTTTTGTGGAGTGTTGGGGATGTGTAGATTGATGAGGGAAAAAATAATTTAATCCATTTTAAACTGAGTCTGAGACAAAACAAAATGCGGAAAACTTGAAAGGGTCTGAAAACTTTCCGGTTGCACTGTATATGCCCATTGGCATCAATATAACCCCATTTAGCGCATACACAGTACCCAGCTAGTTAAAAACCAGCTAAAAGGGTCATGATCCTAACGGATCAACAGCTTTACTCAGTGTAATATCATTCTGGGCATGCAGTGACAGAGACTTTATTGATGTCAGAGACGTCGTTCTCAGTATTATTTGTCAGTGTACCATGAGTTTGAAGCTGTTACTAGAACTGCATTGGGTTGCTTTAAGCCCACATTCTGTGGCTCTCAGTAGATTCGGTGGTTAGTTTGTATCACTTGACAAGTTCAGTTGTGACTTCTTGAGTACATCTTTGATACTGTAGGTATGAGATGTTACAGGCAGGTCAGCATAGTTGATTTGTTGATTGCAGATTTAGCCCTCAGATTAGCCCCTCATGTAATGATAATTTTGTTCTTGACAAAGGCTGTCTCTTGCAAATGTTACCTTGGCCACATGGACAGACCTATAGTCTGGACATCACCAGCTGGTCCATAGCCTGCTCTGTGCTTTCAGCCTTGCGCATGTGAGAACTCTCCCACGCCAGCAAGCTGCTGCTGTTCACTGAGGACTACAATCACAATCAGATGTGTGCTTTACTATAGCATTCACAACATTGTTGGCTACATACGTTTAAAACACAGTGCCAGTGAGCTACCACTGTTCATTGACCCGCAGTCCTGATTGTGCTTGTCCGTATGCTTGTGCAACTGTCAGACATGTAGCAAATCACTGGTCCCTGTGTATCATTGTGTGATGATCTCTCCTCTTGTCACCGTACACTTGCCAATGTTGTACCAATGTTGTTGGCTCTATTGCCATGATATTCCTACATCACTGCAGACTCACCAAACTCTGCTCGTGCTGTACTGTTGACTCACTACCTAAGTGGATGACAACCTGCCATTTGCTTCATTACAATATGTGGATATTACAGGCTCAACCTGCTAATAATTCTCTCTGTCACTTTACACTTGTCAGTTCTGTTTGTGTATTGCCTTGTGCTGACTTACTCTACTAGAGGCGAATGTGTATACACTTTGCTAAAGGTTCTTGGTGAACTATGTGGCCACAGTCACAACGAGGGCTGTGGTATATGTGTAGCTCGCCAAGTGAACTCGACTGAAAGAGAAAGTATGGTTATGTATACGTATGGTCTGAAGGAGAACATGAGATGT
The DNA here is from genome assembly GCF_046254945.1 of Alosa pseudoharengus. Lineage (NCBI taxonomy): Eukaryota > Metazoa > Chordata > Actinopteri > Clupeiformes > Clupeidae > Alosa > Alosa pseudoharengus. Next base: position 22,429,534 of record NW_027468650.1, on the reverse strand, counting down.
TAACCCTTTCTGCCCCATTGACGGAATCTGGCCAGCCTGTCACTTCAGAATGTTGAAAGAGGAGGAATATTTCACAGACACTGCCTTATAGTGCAAAAATATTTCCCTAGACGGGTGATTGGAGATTGGTTCAAATCAATAGCATCATCAAAGATGGACTTTGGTTAACGTCTCATGTTCTTTAGCAAACAGAGGTTATACATAATGTATGTTTGTACAGCTTTAACATTTTTAACATGTTTCCAACCTCAATGAATGCTTCTGAATACTGTGGCACAACATATTCAACATGTTTCATTTTAAAACTTCATCTTGAAGGCTTAAATAACAAAGCTATCTTCCTTTAACACTGATGGTGCAATACTAAGTACACCTGAAGGCCTACTCTCAGTACATGCCACCTGTATAAGTATAACACAATCATGTTGAAATTACATGAATATTTCATGTAGGCCTAAGCCTAATCAGTTTTGTTGGATTTACTTGATCAAATTGGGTTATCACAGCATGAATCAATTTTGTAAACCGAAATAGAAATGCTGGACTAATTCTAGACATTTAATTCATGTGCAACCAATGTACATTTCAGTGAATGTGTGTGTCTCAGTTTCAATTAATCTAAGGACTTGTACGCGGTTTCAACATACTTCAATATAACATTACTTTAGAATCAGCCCCTGTGTTTCCTTTTTTCATCTGTCTACTTGACCTATCGTTCGATAGCTATATCAGTATTATTGGCCATTTTGAGGAGCCTATCCAGTATTTCAAAAAGGATTTGCTTATAGCACATAGTTGAGGCTGCATGGAAGTGGGTTTGCAGAGAACAGACTGGTATGGCACACAGTTAACTCTGTGGTCTCTCCAGGTGTCTTCAGCAATGGCCTACCCACAGCATGTGCACTTGACCTATCGTTTGATTCTGTAGCTATATTACATTACATTACATTACATTTAGCAGACACTTCTTGACCAAAGTGACTTACATATGTCAGCTATATTACAAGGGCTCACATTGTCCCCGGAGCAACTTGGGGTTAAATGCCTTGCTCAAGGGCACAACGGTGGAAGCTGGGAAATGAACCGACAACTTTCAGGCTACTGCACCACTACACTACCACCGCCCCTTATAAGTATATATACTCTTTTGATCCCGTGAGGAGGAGGACATTTGGTCTCTGCATTTATCCCAATCCGTGAATTAGTGAAACACACACAGCACACTGTGTACACACAGTGAAGTGAAGCACACACTAATCCCGGCGCAGTAAGCTGCCTGCATCAAAAGCGGCGCTCAGGGAGCAGTGAGGGGTTAGGTGCCTTGCTCAAGGGCACTTCAGCCGTGCCTACTGGTCAGGGTTCGAACCGGCAACCCTCCGGTTACAGGTCCGAAGTGCTAACCAGTAGGCCACGGCTGCCCCTATATCAGTATTATTTGCCATTTTGAGGAGCCTATCCAGCATTGCAAAAAGGATGTGCTTATAGCACATAGTTGAGGCTGCATGGAAGTGGGTTTGCAGAGAACAGACTGGTATGGCAACTCTGTGGTCTCTCCAGGTGTCTTCAGCAATGGCCTACCCACAGCATGTGCACTTTATTAAGGCAGAGTCTACTGGGAGTCAAATATGCAAGCATGCCAATCAACAACATAATCTGATAATGTAATGGATTTGATTATCATTTATTATTCTTTTGGTGAAAACTCCCCATGGCAAACACAGAGTGAAGCTTCATGCTGAATGTAGGCTAAATAGAAAAGATTGATTAAGGCTTATCTGTACGAAAATGAACCAGGCTATTTTATTGCATTTCTATTTGCAGAAGGCATGGTCCTGTTCATTTTAATTACATGAATGGAGGGGATAGCCTATAGTCATACCCTAGGTGTTCAAACAAGCAAATGTCTCTCTTGGTGCTTAAAAGCATAATTTACCTTAATAACATCACAATTGTTCTTTAACACAGATAAAGCATAGGCTATTGTATTGTATAGCCTAACCCGCAACTCTGCGTCCTGCCACTAGAGTTCCCCATCTACAAAATCCAACCTGGCTTATGTTTACCCCCTTGAAGCGCTGAACTGTGGCCGTGCCTCAACCATTATTCTGACATATAACTCCCGGAAATACAAATGTAACCAGCCTTGTTTTGAGGACCTGAGCGAGAATATAAGGCGGGGCATTATTAATCTATAAGATTTCGGTAAGTGTGATCTTCAGTTCGACAATCCGCTTTGAGGGAAAGAAAATAGCTACAACCAAGTAGCTGGTCCTGTTTTCAACTGAGGGAAAGGAGTAGCAACATGGCGTCCCTTCTGCTAGCAAGAATGTGAGGCGATAAGGGATTTCCCTCCAATCGCGAACATTTTTTACATGTCGAAATAGAACGATTCTGCCACAATAAACAAATGCCGAGTACAAATGTGAATCTATAAATGTCTGTCACCTCATAAAAGACCCTGATTGTAACAGTTTTATGTACACGTCTTTGCGTTGTTGGCGACAGAGCATAGCACAGGGTAGGGTAGCCTACGAGAAAGATAGTATCCCTTTTGTGTTTCCAAGATCACTCAAATTGCATAATGAATCATTTGGACCGAGGCCCTTCTTTGCTCAGAAATGTGCACACATTGCTTAACTCTTAATCCGTGAACTGACCGAGCACATATTGTATATTTTGAGAACAATGATGTACAATTGGTCCTATGCATAGCCCTCAGTCAATGCACCATAATGCCTATTCCCAATCCATAGGCTACGTGCAGTAGCCAAGATTATATGTCTGGCCTTAGCTCCTGGTATATTCTTTGTTTCTTACACTCCGCCCCGCAACATTGTTTCAACTTGGGCTACAATGTAACTGTAAGTTCGAACGAAGCGTTATTGTCTCTTTCGGTTGTAAAAAAGTAGCTTTACATTCCAGTGGTATGAACATCCTCACTAACATTGCGTTTAACATTCTTAGCCCTGATATTTATGTGGAAGTAGATCTACAGCTAACAATACTGGATGTTAATTTTAATGTAAAGGAAAGAGCGGCTCATTAATTTATTTTATTGTGTCATATGTAATGGATTTTGTGTCCTAATGGCCTTGCCTGATGGAATGATATTGGAAGCGTGGATGTAGTTTTTTTGAGAACCAGTAGTCTCTTCCGGCGAGACTGACTGGGTTGTGACGCGAATGCTTGCTCAAGCCGCTCTTTTTCGTGGCCTTTGCTTAGTCAGAAACTGACATTGTTGCCTAATTCTTACGCTCTTTCTCACGCTCAGTGGTAGAGGAATATTAGAGTAGCCTAGAGGTTTTACTGAAATTTAGAAGACCAAACTCAAAACTTGTAAAAAAAAACAATGCCATATGTTTCAGGACTGTAGAGCACTTAGAACGGTTAGCTTCTCAAATAAACTACACTAACTTCAGACAGATGACTTGTTCCTCAGCATTCTTCTCCACATGTGATTACTCCATGCCATTATTAAAACCTTATGCAGAAGAGAGGAAATGTTCATTAATTATTTATTTGGCATGAAAGGGCTCTCAGTGAGAAGACAATTTGTAGGTCATAGAATATAGACAATAAAAAAGGTGTATTGCCTGGTGCTCCTTTTGGAAGTGGTCTGTTCATGATTAACATGACAATGCAAAATATAATCTTTTAAAAGAACTGTTTTTTATTTTATCAATTGTTTGTGTCAAATTCAATTATAATATGTAAAGCTTACAGATGCAAATTGTTGCCTTCCTCAGTGAGCTGAAAAGCAATGGCGCGGGTGGTGAAAAAAAGGGCGGCCGACCCCAAAGTTGTCCAGTTTGTGTGGTCGGCCATTGAGGTTATTCGCAACCAGAAGCAAATTGCAAATATGGACAGGATTTCAAAGTAAGTCACAAAATCTGTTTTGTAGCGTTATCTAATACATCATTTGCACCCTGCTCAAGAGATGACTTGATGGAGGTACATAGAAGTGCCACAGAAAAACCTAGTTACCTTATGACCATGATTTAAGTTTATGAGTCTGTGGGTTAACGAAAACATGGTTACATGGTCTACTATGTACATTTCCAATGTGTGGACAAAGAGTGGAGAACATTTTCCTTCTTTTTCGCAGGTACCTAAGCCGGGTGTATGGGATGCATCCCAAAGAGACGGCCAGGCAGCTAGTGCTGGCGGTGAAGGATGGGCTCGTGGTGGAAACCCTCACTGTGGGCTGCAAGGGCTCCAAGGCAGGCGTGGAGCAGGAAGGCTACTGGCTTCCAGGGGACGAAATGGTGAGGCACTATCCTACCCTTCATCGCTCTCGTCCCTCTGTCCTCACTAATTGCATGTGGGCCTGCTGGTGTGTGTGTGTGGGCGCAGCTGAAACACCAGCATCATGGAGACGCGGTCCTCTCCGGCTGAACACAAAATGTGTTTCAGTTGTACAGTTATGTTGGTGATATTTGACATCACCAAATTCACTTCAGACCAGCGTGGAGTAGGGATTTAGCAAGTGATATGATATCCCAGTACAGAGATCCTGTTTGTTTCCATAACATGGTTTTCAGAATATGCTTTTCCCCCTGAGGAATCATTTTTTGTGTGCGCAGTGTCCGGCCCTCTACTTCCTTCCCCATTTTACAGACCTCTGTCCAAGTCACATTCAGAAAAATGTTCCACCTCTTCCGCAACATACACATGCAAGAATAGACACAATTTCCAGTACACAGTGTTTCAACTAAAGACTTTTAAATAAAGACTCTACATCACACATTTGGAAAGATTTGGTGGCTGTCATAGGGAACAGTGTGAAACTGTTAAGTTAAAGGCAATGTACTCCACAGTTACCTTCTATCAGTGCCCAGGGAAATTCCTCCTTTACACGAGAGCCCTGTCTCTCAAGAGAAAAGAAGGGTCAATATTGAAAAATCCGAAGTCTTTAGGGGGAACCATGTATTTTCTGTTAGTTGATATGGAGCTCCACTTATTAAATGTTATGTTGTCAGGCCAGGTTGTCTTTCTAGGCAGTCATGTGTGATTTATACCTTGATTTTAGTTTAGATATTCAAAACAAGATGATATCAATGATTTGTGTGTGTGTTGTGTCTGAGTAGACATCATGAGCAGAGGGCGTGTTGTGTGTGGTAGTTTCACGAACTCGCAGCACGTTCCCCGCCGGTAAGCGACCGTGTGGTCGGCACAGGTGTGTCATGTCAGGTGCATTCAGAGATTAGGATTTAAAACACTGTCTTTTGGATCACTTGCTATCACAGGAGCAGATGTCTGAGGGAAGCAAGGTATGTTTGGATTTTCATTTTTGTCGTTTTTGTTTTTATCTTTGTTTTGTTTTTCTTTCTCTCTCCCTCTCTACACTAACAAGGCCATCCCAGTAGCTTTTAGTCTGTGTGGTCAATTTACGGCACAGTTTTGGATTCAATGGAGCTTTTTAAAAAGTCTATTCTATTATTTATTCTGTGCACTGTAAGTGGGTGCAATTTCCAAACAAATCACTAAAATAATTAACACTGACGCATTGTATCCTGAAATAAGGTCATGTTTAAAAAATAAAATAAAAAATGGACTCAAGTTTCATTGAATTTCATCGCTGTGCTTTATGGGATAATCTCAATGTGCCCTCAACTCCTTCTTGGTATTATTACAGCTCCTGAATATTGTTGTTGTTTTTATTACCGTAAATTTTATGTCTTAGATATCAACTATTCTGCCTCTTTGCAGTTTCCTTCTCACATATACAAAAGACGCTTTTCTTCTTTTTTCATTGTAAAAGTACAGTGTGTCGAAATGTGCAGTACTTTCACCTTGTATGTGGTCACAGGAAAAATTGTAGACTGTAGACTGAGTGCGCAAAATTCCCTCTGTGACGGGCATACTGTAGTTGTGATCAGATGTGGTCTTACTAATGGTAGTAGTTTGGGATGCTGTTGAAGTGTGTGTTGTGTGCACCTTGCATGCTGATAGTGGGGGACTTGGATGGGAGAGAGGAGGAGGAGAAGATGATGGGTGGGGAGGGAGCTTGTGTGGCATGTGAGACATTTTTGCCCCCCAAATCACTGTTTTCTCTCCGCCATGTGTACACCTTACAAGGTCAATGGAAAGAGGTACCCTGGAGTGAACGTTCACCCTACCGTTTCAGTGCTTTTCATACACCACAATTAATCATGAAGTCTTATAGCATTTGATCATGTTAAATTAGCATAGATAAACTAACATAGTCTCAGGTTTCACTGGACTGTCAGGAGACGTGTATTTAGGTCTTCTGTAGTCTCTTACATACAGTACATACATACATCAAGCTGTAGCACAGAATACAGGACAGGCAGCACATACATTAGGGGAGTCTGTGTGTGTGTGTCTGTGTGTGAGTGTGTGTCTGTGTGTATCCGCAAGCCTGCGTGTGTGGGCTCAGACAAGTTTAAATGTGTGTGTGTGTGTGCGCCTATCCACTTAAGTCGGCCATGCCAGGGACGCAGGGCCCAGCTGGCGGGAGGGTGGTGTATTACCCTGAGGGTCTGTGTTGCAGGAGTGGGAGCCGGAGAGCCACGACTGGTACTGCTTCGAGTGCCACCTGCCCGGTGAGGTCATGGAGTGCGACGGCTGCTTCCGTGTCTACCACATGCGCTGTCTGTCGGAGGAGCACCGGCCCAGGGACAGCAGCGCCCACTGGCAATGTGTGGTCTGCAGGGTAGGTCAAGGCGCTGGACAGGGGTGGGTGTGTGTTGTGTGTCCGAGGGTGTTTAGATAGGGTGGCTAATGGTTAAAAGTTCAAGACAGCAAAACTTTTTCATTCATTTTTTTTTTTTTTATTCAGAAAAATCAACTGAACTCAAATTAACAAGTAAAATTTGCGGATCAAGTGCCCGGTTGGGCCCAGTCGTGCATGTAGACAGTTATGGATCAGTGAATGTTTGTTTTGACTTTCTTGCTCTATTGTGTTCTGCAGGGTAGCAAGAAGAAGAACTGTTCCAAGCATGAAATGATCACATACCTGCAGTTTATTGTTGGGCGAATGAAAGAAAGGGTGAGTTTTATAAGGGGTTTTCATTTCTATCAGTAGTTAAGAACTATGAAGAAAAGATCTTTATTACACTGTATAAAAGTTGTCTGTCTGACTGAGGAGTCTAAAGGCTAAGGAAGAAGACAAAACGTTTTGTAATTTAACAATAAAACGTCTCAATTGTCAACTAAGCCAAAGTGTTAGTGTTAAAGACAGGATATAAAATGAAGGTAGCAGGGTCAGAATTAAAGCTAATGTTTGTCTCTGTTGATTTTTGCTTTGACATTTACCTCTCCTTAGGCTGTTGACCTTAACAAAAAGGGCAAAGACACAAAGCAGCCCATGTACAGAAGACTCATCCACACGCAGATGGAGGTGGAAAACGTTCAGGAGGTGAGGAAGCTTGGAACGAGAGCGACCGAGAGAATGAGAGAGAGAGAGCTGTTAAACTAAACATGATCTTTTCCACAAGAGTATGATCATATAGAGTTGGGGAATCAAAGTAATGAAGATATGTCACTACAGAACCCAAAGTCAGTCTTTGAATATTTAGCTCCATGTACTGAGACTGTGTTAATGATTATCTTTGCCCACACCCTGTTTATTTATATTAACGGCTAGGTTATAGAAGTTAAGTTGTATGAAGCCTCTATCACATCTCTAAACAACGAGGTAGTGTTTTAATGCCCTTAAGAAGCATCAGATGTGAAGCTGTGTTTGATCTCTTCTGCAGAACATCACAGAGGGTAAATACAAGAACTTTGAGGAATTTAAGGCCGATGCTCAGCTCATTGTCCACAACACAGCCATCTTGTTTGGAGGTGAGGAGAAGCGGTTCATCAGCAAATGGTTGAATGTGTCTCACTGTGTTCTGTGGCTAACTCATTTGTTAATTGTGAATATTCACTTATCACACCACACATGGAGTCATAACTGATTGTTCATTTGTAAAGAGACATGACTGTTTCTGTGCATCTTTTTTCCTATCCCTCCTTTCCACTTCTTAAAAATCCTCTTTTCTTCTATATTCAGTGAGATTTTTGTCCCAACTTCACTGATAAACATGTACTGTAATGTCCTAAAATTCCACCTAAAGTTTCACACCTCAAATACACCTGTTTTTATGAATAGTAACTTTAGAAACCTATTTTGTTCTTGTGTGAGGGTTTGATCTGAAGTGGTGACTTTTGTTCACAGGGCACAGTGATCAGACTGAAATTGCTAGAATGCTTTACAACGACACGTGTCACGAGGTACGTTGTGAGTGGGCACACGATAACCAAGTCAGATAGAGCATTTTACTGTGACTCTGTGTGATTTTTCAGCTGGCGAGGGTGTGCTCTCGAGTCCAAATCTCTCTGTGTGTCTGCTGTCTTTTCCAGTTAAATGAGTTGCTGTTGTGTAAAAACTGTTTCTACCTCTCCAATGCGCGGCCGGACAACTGGTTCTGCTACCCTTGTGTGAGTATCAGCACTGTGCTGTTGTCTGACCCACTGGCTGGAACACACATCCTCCTCCAGGCTTGTCTTATCTGTCTGTCTGTCTCTGTCTGTCTGTCTGTCTGTCTGTCTCGGTGTGCCTCTGAATAAATGAGGTCCCCTTTGTTCTCCAGACTCCCACTCATGAGTTGGTGTGGGCCCGCATGAAAGGCTTTGGCTACTGGCCAGCAAAGGTCATGCAGAAAGATGGGAATCAAGTGGATGTCAGGTTCTTCGGCTATCAGCATCAGAGGTGAGTGGCGTAGGAGTGGAGGATGGGCAGTTCCGGTGTATCAACATTTATCAACATTTCCTACGCCAATGTGGTTGTCTATCTATTAATCATTGAATTCATCCAGACATGCAACCACATCCACACATATGTGTCAAATAGTCAAATGCAAACAGTCAAATACCCACCAGTCCTGCCATTATTACATGTCAACAGGTGGGTAAAGGCTGGGACAACGGTACTTAGGAAAGTGCTGAAGAAAGAAAGAAGTTGACTCTGTGATCATTCTAAATGAATGGAGGGTTCATAGGTGGCAAACACATCTTTCATCTTTCCTGGACCCTGTAGAAATTGCCAGGATAATTAAGCCTGGAGATGAAATTACCAGGAGATGAGATTACCATGAAATAGATGTATAGCAAAAAAATGCTTATTATTCACCACTTATTATTATTCAACACTGCCTTTGATTTGAGCAGAAACCTAATTTTACTCTGACTTAATCACTGTCAAGTCCTTTGGATAAAGACATCTGTTGGCGTTTGCCCCAGGGCCTGGATCCCGGCAGACAACATCCAGCCGATCACGGTGAATGCGCAGCAGCTGCAGGTGAAGCGCAGCTCGAGCTGGAAGAAGGCCTGCGAGGAGCTGGAGATGCACCAGCGCTTCATGACCGAAGGCCGCTCCTGGAAGGGCCTGGGCGACGAGCGGCCAGAGGAGCGGCTAGACGAGGCAGAGTCCAGCATCTCCTCCACCAGCAACGAGCAGGTATGGGGGCCACAGGCTGCTGCTGCTGCTGCTGTGGCAGACTCCTGTCTTGGGCGCCATCTGGTGGCTGCTCGGTGGAATTGCACACGTGTTGTCACCCTTTGTTTCTTATGCTGCCATTTAGAGAATGATTACAGCAATTACGGGGATCTGTGTTTCGGCTTTGGCTTGGGATAAAAATGGGTTTTCGGCAGACGGCATATCTCTCATATTGCGGTGTAATTACAGAGTCCCGATTTATGCGCGGAACAGGATGAATTTTTTTTTATTAACTGAAATGAAGGGGTCATTAGTCACGCCTCCTCTGACGACTCAGTCAGGAATTTCATAGGCTGATCACGCTTAATTAAGCCCGATTAGAAAGATACGTTAGCCAAGCACTGTCGTCATCCCCGTATCTGAAATACCCCTGAATCCTAAATGTGATGACTAGTCCCCCAGTGTAAATATTGGGTTGAATAAAAGAACATGTATGGGGGTTAAAGATGGTGTGTAAATGTTGTATGTAGCAGAGACTTGCAGCGAGTCGTGACTATTTTTTCTCATGTTTTTTTTATGTGCATCACAGCTGAAGATTAACCAGGAGCCCAAGGCCAAGAAGAGCCGTCGCAATCAACCTCCTGAGCCCAAAGAGGAGGTGTGTTTGTGTGTGTGTGTGTGTGTGTGTGTGTGTGTGTGTGTGTGTGTGTGTGTGTGTGTGTGTGTGTGTGTGTGTGTGTGTGTGTGTGTGTGTGTGTGTGTGTGTGTGTGTGTGTGTGTGTGTGTGTGTGTGTGTGTGTGTGAGTGAGAGAGAGAGACTCTGTGTGTGTCTAAATTCTCTGATTATAAATGCATGTTTGTTTGCAACATGAATCTTTGTTTGTGTGTGTGATTGCTGTGATTGAAAGCTTGGCATGTCCTTATAAAACACGTAGTTGCCTGAAGCAGAGAAGAAAATAACAAGAGATAGTGTAATTTGTGAACTTGTTAAAATGATTTACAAGACATTGAAATGAAACTTACTTTCCTCTGTAAAAACCTATATATATATAGGCTACTATATATCACACTAATGCATATGCCACTACATTCACAGAGTTTACACTACTGTGTCATATTTCAGTTAATTAGCATGACATCAGGGTGACATCAAAAGGATTATGAGCAGTGTTTCAATATCCTGTTCCACCTCTGCAAAACGATGTCCCAGTCCCACCCGCGCCTTTCACATTTTTGCCTGATTTCATCTGTAAAAATCCACAGGTGGATGTTTTCACAGGATGGGGTTTTCAGTCCCACTTGTCTGCTCTCATGAAAATGGGCATTGCGTAAAAATCACCAATCTTGCATCTGTTTACGTAACACATGGGTTATTTCCTGCTGCTCTAGTGCAGACACAAACAACATTTAGTAGAATCTCCTTTTATATTTCTATGAATGTATATTTATATTTATAATTTACATTATATACATATATGTATATACAGTATATGTATGTGTGTATATATGTATAATATATTTACATGAGCCCTGTGAGTGTTGTCTTTCTCCCACAGCTGCAGACTCGTCTGTTTTCTTGCCACTTGCATCCACAACGATTAACAAAACAAAAAAATCAGTTTAGATTTGAGAATGTAGAATGTCAGTTTCTTTAATATGCGTTTTTTTTAGACACTGTATGGGTGTAACCATGCATTCTTTTAAGGGGTGACATGTCCCCCTCAATACTGAGAAAATACCCAGCTGTCCCCCTCAATATTATTCTTTTTACTAGAAAAATATGTTAATAACCGCCTATGAACACTATGTATCACCGTGTATCAGCTGTCTTTCTGAAGGCACGAAGCAATAAGAACATCAGTTAATAATGTTAACGTAACATTAATGCTTGCATAATGTCATAATGAATGAACCAGCTGTGATTAGAGTGACAAGTGAACAGGGAAGTGCGGAGAGTAAAACTGTCAAACATCAATAGCAGTCAGTCATTCAGTTTTGCCAGGAAATAGCTTTTCTGCCTTCCGTTATAACAATAGAATCTGTTATGAGTTAATTGGGCAAAGATCATTATTTTTGGGTGGAGTAGGCTACATTCTGACTCATCTCCAGCAACGCAGTGGAGGTAGTTTAAATTAGTTCAAAGTTGCAATGATATTACAGCAACTTCAAAACCCCTGGGGATCAATAAAGTATCTCTATCTATCCATCCATCCATTCATCCATCCATCCATCCCCGAATGACTCAAGTTGAGTTAACAATTTCCTTTTTCACTGGCCTGCTGTGACATGGTATTATAACATTAGTTTTAAATTGTGATATGAATCACGATTGCATGAGCTTGGAAAGATACAGTGGTAGCGTCGTGGCTGTGCGGGCGACTAATTTGCCGACGGTGTGACTACCTGTAGCATTAATAGGCTCCCGCTCAGCGCATATTGATAATTAAGTTAGTGTACTTCTATTGCACTAACGAGTGGCAGCCACTATAGATGAGTCGTCATATTTTTATTTTTCTCTGTAAAAGTGAATTTCAAATTCAATTGCCCCCCCCCAATATGTATGTATGTATGTATGTATGTACAGTATGTATGTATGTATAATATATATATATATATATATATATATATATATATATATATATATATATATATATATGTGTGTGTGTGTGTGTGTGTGTGTGTGTGTGTGTGTGTGTGTGTGTGTATATATATACATATATATATATATGTATGTATGTGTATACATACATACTGTATACTGTACACTTCTTAGGTATAAGGCCCCTGTACCAGTCACTGCCTTGTTAGTTGAATTGTTGGGTGACCGTCTTCCTCCCTCTTCCTCCAGGAGCCTGAGCCTGAGATGGAGGCGGTCAGCTCCAGCCAGGAGATCCCCACGGCGACGCCCCACCAGCCCGAGCGCCTGTCTGTCTCCACGCAGACCCGCAAGACAGGGCCCTCGTCTTCCTCTTCCTCCACCTCCTCGGGCTCGTCGTCCGGGCCGCGCATGCAGCACCGCGGCACCCAGACGGTGAACGAGAGCAGCTGCCAGAACATGTGCCACGACAAATACACCAAGATCTTCAACGATGTCAAGGAGGTGATGAAGTCGGAGAACAAGCGCGAAACCGAGCGCCTGATCAAGGAGGCCACAGAGAAGGTGAGCGGAAAACCCTCCTGGACCCACACAGGCACAATAACGATTGACAATAATCTACCGTAATTTCCCAACTATTAGCCGCGGCAAGATTTCTTTAGCTATGAGCTTAATACACGGGGGCAGTTAATGAAAACAGTGGTGATTTAATATGAGGTGATGGATGATCTGGCCAGTTTTCTAACTGTGTGAAATTCTCTGGCACAAGAATCTGTTGCATGCTTGTAATACTTTTTCAATCTTGTTTAAAGTCACAAGTACAGACAAATGCCATGACATTTTAATAACTGCATCTGCCTGGTGAGGGCAGATTTAAGAGCTCAGTGTCCTCTGAGATTATTCAGTCAGGCGTCTCATGTGGCCTGTTCTCCCCCCCCCCGTGTGCAGCTGCGGGCAGAGATGGAGGACGAGAAGAGGCAGGCGGTGCAGAAGGCGGTGGCCAGCGGCCAGGCGGAGATGGACAGGAAGTGCAAGCAGGTGAAGGAGAAATGCAAAGAGGAGCTGATGGAGGAGATGAAGAAGATGGTGAACCAGCACAAGCAGCTCATCTCCCAGACCAAGAAGAAGCAGTGGGTGAGTCACAGAGAAAAACATGAGCATGATGATCACTGTCTCTGTGACACACAATAGTTGTTTTTTATTTAAGTTTGTATTGTGGTATTAACATAGCCACAGAGAGGGGTCACATTTAGCTTTCATAATTCAGAGCAGGGCTGTAACCAGGGTTGAAAAATTGTGAGATTATGGACATGTTGCCGTTTACAAAAAGCAAATATTATTTGTATCTTTAATGGGGGCTGTGGTAAGTTTTTTTTTATCATAATTAAGTTAAGTTTCTAGCTGTAAAAATATCTGTAAAAATAAATCAAAAAAACATAATTATAAGCGAATGTTATTATACACTTATACATTTGGTTTTGATATGTTTTGTAGGCCTGCTATTATTGATGGTGTTGCCTACAGCATCTGATTTATATTTAGAGGTATTGTGGGAAACATTAATAATATGAAAGAAATGGTCTAGTCCTCATCATGGCCAGAGGATATTTAACATGTTTCATACAATTGCCCATTCTTCAGAAGCTGTAGTGTTCTGAACATTTCTCAAAGATAATGGCATACCCATCATTGCTTTGTCTCTCTGTTAGTTCATAACCAAGCCAGATGCTGCTGCTAACATGCATCTGATAACACCATTGCTATCAGTAATTCTGATGTGCCGATGGTTTTCACCACTGATTTTGTGGTTGCCTTAGCAATGGGCTATAGACATTAGCCAGTATAGATTGAGAGGCAGTTATGTCTAATGCACATATTTCCTGTCAGAGTTACTAGAAGTAAACATGTGCCTCTGCCTCTGTGTTCAAGAAACCGTTGAACTATTTTTGCCTCTGGTGGTATTATTGAGATCACTGCATAGATAAGATGTGTCTGGCTTTGAGTTTATTATGACTTCAATGACTTCAAGTATTTTAAAGAGCCTTGCAATAAAGAGCCAGATTGGCAAAGCGATAAGTAATCCAGGACACTAGCACTAGTGTTTAAAAGTCTTTAAAGGTTGATTCAGAATTCTTTACTATCTTTGGGGTAATTGGGATAAAATTTATTTAAAGTAGCATTAAGGAGTTGTGGTGAAAAACTTCCAAACTAGTATCCTAAACTTTGCGAGAACCTTAGAAGCAGTGGCACAGCTGGCTCTGATAAAAGCTTGTTAGCATGCTAACGGGTGTGTCTTGTACACGCAGTTGACAATCTCATTTAATTTTTGTTAAATGAGTTGTAAGACTTAACACAGACTTACCAAGACTTATCACTGCATAATGCATAGCATCAGCCCTTCACTGGAACTCAGAGTAGTTGACAAGATTCCTTAAATGAGTGAAATGTGATATGTGACGTCTTGATGTTGTCTTTGACTGCCTTAGTGCTACAATTGTGAAGAGGAGGCCATGTACCACTGTTGCTGGAACACTTCCTACTGCTCCATCAAGTGTCAACAGGAACATTGGCACGCCGACCACAAGCGCACCTGCCGCAGGAAGAGATGAGCCGCGCCGACTGCCCCCCCCCCCCCCCCACCCATCAACATCTCCCACCCACCCCAGGCCCCAGCCCTCCCAACAGCCCCCAGCTTTGCACGCCTGAAGACTGTGAGACTCATGACTGGGCAATTTGGTTTGTTCCTTTCCCACCACAACTCAACGCTGGCGTCCCCAGGCCCTGGGAGGTGAAGCGGCTGTTTTTAAAACCGTTTTAAACAACTATGTTGCTTTCAAAGAAACCATGGTCACAGGAGCGAGGAAGACCTTTTAGACATTTGGTGGCGAGTGTGGACAAGATAGGCGTGTGGAGCATGGGTGAAACGGGCTCCTGTCCCATTCTTTTAACAGTAATCATGAAAAGGTGCAAATTCAACATTCAACATCTCATTAACCCTGGCTAAATCCCTTTACTCAATCTAAACAAGTTTTTTTTTTTTTTTTTTCTTGCGAAAAAAAGTCAAATGCCTTTTGCTTGCCATAAAAGTAGTCGGGGAAAATTCAGTGCAAGATGATCTTTGATCAAATGTATGTGGGGGATTTATTTTAATTTTGTTGTAGGGTGGGCAATGTTTGCCTCAAACATTGACTTTGATGTTTGTAAAAATAGTATTTTTCCTAAATGGTTTGTGATCTCACAGTTTTGGGAACAGGGTGATGATGGCAGGTTAGTTCACCTGCCTTAAAAAAACAAGCTAAAACAATCTTCCATGTCTGAATATGCACATTTCATGTCCCCATTTAAACATGATTTTTTTTGTTTTTTAAATCTAATGAAAATAATCTCTTTTGGATTCCATGACTGGAAAGATGTTCCGAACTGTTTGCTGAGGTTGAGTGTACAGTGATTTTATTTTATTTTTTAGATTTGTATAATACATCCTAATTTTAGT
The DNA here is from genome assembly GCF_046254945.1 of Alosa pseudoharengus. Lineage (NCBI taxonomy): Eukaryota > Metazoa > Chordata > Actinopteri > Clupeiformes > Clupeidae > Alosa > Alosa pseudoharengus. Next base: position 22,414,000 of record NW_027468650.1, on the reverse strand, counting down.
GTTGCTTGTGTATTCTTCCTCTGCTTGTGAATCGAGATGGTTCTACAGTTCTTTTTCTGTTCTAATTTTTCCTGTCAGGTCATAAAGATAAAGTGTGATTTTAATTTTTTAAAATTTTTTTTTCCATCATGTTTTTTAAAAACTCATTCACTGATTACAGATTAAATCATGACAAAGTAGCAGCAGGCTGCGGGTGGACCAGTGTAACTGACACCAACTAGTAAATGAATGATTTTTTAAAAAAAAAGAATTGCCCGTTTTTCTTTCTTTTCTTTTGGTTAAACATTTGAATTGAAATTGTTGATGCAATTGGATCATGTATTGGGCTACACGGAGAGGACTATGGCATGTGCAAACTGATGATGGTCACTGCGGCTCATGAGTCAGTCCGTTGAGGCAGAGCCATTGGGGGGAAGGGAGCCAAGAGGCGGGAACACTTCGGCTTGTCCATCGATGTTGCACAGGCTCCTCCGCGGGTGTCTTTAGTTTCTGTCTCTGTGTGAAGCACTGGGTGTGTGTCCGCTGTGCCTGTAGACTGTACAGCCAAAGGTCCCCCCCCCGCTCTATTGGTTTCACTCTGCCGCCCACCCAACCCCAGACCACCCCATCCCACCCCTTGCTCTCCCACCTCACCGTTGCACTACATGTAAATAAATGTTTGCCACTAAACGTGAACATTTGATGCCGTTTGCACGTTAGTAGCATATGTACATTTCATGAATGCATTAACTATGTATTTTATAAAAGTTCAATCTGTAAAAAAATGAGTTTGTGATTTTTAAGGTGGGGAACTCTTTGTATTCCCGTCTGCATGAAAAGTGGGTTGTATATCTTTCTTTTTCTTTAAACGTTTCTTACTTTGGCTTTCATTTTGTTTCACATTTTCTTGATGTTCCACTTTAGTTTTTTCTCATCTTTTTTTTTTATTAATATATATTTTTTAATTCCTTTGGATCCAATCCACTTTTTTAAAAACTTTAAACAGAATTTCGTTAATATTTATGTGGGGAAGAGAAATGACTACTGAAAAGAGTATTCACAACCCACCAGCCTGCGACATGGTAGTAGCGCCCCTTTTCTTCCCCTATATGCATCTGTCTGTACAGTCTTCCCCCTATCTGACATTTCGCTGTGAGATTCCCCCTCTTGCATTTACATATGTAATAGTACTCTATGTATATGTACAAGGTACAATAAACATATCATCCACAGGTATCAATGCGTTTGAAAATCTATTTTAGGGTGTCTCTGCACGAGGATACAACATCCCGTAGTTAAGTCCGTAGATTTGCATCTACATTGAACGAAAATCACAGTTTTTACCAATCAAAGCACTTTATTGCACCATATTTTGTGAAGGTTGGCCGAAGCAGGCTCCTATAAAAGTGTCATTGAATACTTTTTATGTGTACAAAACAGAATTTAAAACACACCTGCACCATACAAAATAAATCTTGTTCTTTTTTTTCTTAAGCTTTTTTCTTTTAAATGTAACCAACAATATTTACAGACACCATGCAGACTCTCTCACGTAGTAAGTCTAGATTTCCAACCAAAGAAGGAAATAACGTCACAGGTTGGAAATGATGTGCACCTTTTTTTTTCTCTTTTCAAAAACGGGAAAACATTTCTGTATTTTTTTTTTTTGTATGGGAATGACAACACTAATGCTATCAAACACATATGTTAAGACTTTCGTTTGTTGTCTTTTTCAACAGAATGAAAGAAAACATTTGCATTTTGACCTTATGGTTAGGTCTCAATCCAGTTCCCATACTTAAAAACTTCCATCACACTAGAAAAAGGGGGAAAATAGGAAACAGGGTTTTGACATTTTTTCATTTTATAATTTAGCTCATCCCAATGGTGAAAGTCACTGACTGCAGCAAGATCCCAATAATCAACAATGCCACCATGTTAAGTCATCCACATACCACAGAAAAACACAATCTGGTTCACGGGAGGGTGATCAGAAGAAATGACCACCAGGTGTCTGCAATTAATTGTTGTTCCCATGACTGATGTTGGCTATAAAAAACACAAACTGAAACTGATGTAGCTACACATACATAAACATTAGTTTTGCCATTGTTATTTCTTTTAGTCTTACCGAGTAGCCTTAGCCTACTATTCATCTTTGGGAGAACTGCCCTCTGTAAAGTGGTTATTTCAGATATTTCTTTCTTTAAAAGCCTACTGCCAAAAAAAACCCTATCAATGAGAGATCTGGAGAGCTTTTGACAAGTAAGACATTTCCATATAATCATTGGTGAATATAGACCATGTAGCTACAGCGACATTAGACAAGACGTTCACATGCCACATGTCACCTTGACTACTAGCACAGTGATTTTGGAGACAGACCTGTGTCATAAATATCTTAGAGCTGCTGTATCTTAGATCTAGTTAGAATTACAGCACCGCATAATTCTGACATCTTTAAAAGATGCTATCAGTTCAAGTCTGTTTTTTCCTTTCCCAAATGATAATCTGTTAACAGAAGCTAATGAAACATTTAACAAAAATGTAAAAAATAAATAAGAAAAATTCCTGGAAAAGGAATATACATGAAATGAGATGGACGGCAAAGTGAAATCAATGATGGTTAAAACAGAACAAAAAAAATTACAATCAGCAACTCACAGCATATGAGGTTGTGATGCGAATTTGAATTATGTAAAGCAGAGTGTAAACAGAATTCCAGGCACATTTTTAAAGATTCTTTATCACTCGATAAGGGCATAATGATAGACTTTTTCATCTAAAAGAAACACACACACACACATAGATATTTTGACCCCAGCAACACACATTTTCTGTCTGCATTCATCATACTTTTCACCTTTTTAAAACATCTGGTTTATCATATTTCTCCATATTCATTGTAATTGGAATCAGATTGATATTCATGTCTGTGTGTAACTCTCAAAACTCACTTTTGTCTGTGACACACACCATGCAAGTGGGAAGTACTGCATTTGAAACTTTTCATTGGTGATTCCTAGGTCTTATTTTGTATATATATTTATATAGATTTGTATATATATTTATATTTTTACATATACTTGATGTGATACTACTCACTCAAGATGATACAATGCTTTGTTTTTTTTATATTAGCAATATTTAATGAGGAAAACATGTTCAAATGTCTTCTCTCACACACTTCTAAAAAGAACAAAATAAATAAGAACTATTTTCTGTACATAATTACACAATATCAACTGGACTTTGTGTTTACCCTAAGCTTTGTACAATGATATTAAACATGGAGGAATCGAAAATGCAGGGGTCTTTCGCACCCCAGCCAATTGGGGGAGGGACAAGAACATTTAAAGAGATCAAAAATCAGAATGTCAAATTTTGCAGATGAATGGTTTGAACATACATACAGATCCTTTTTTTCCGTACCTCCTCTTCCATGAAAGAACCAAATGGGTAAGTTTTGCTTTGTTACGTGTATACTTTCAACACGCTACTCCAAATAAAACTACCAAACATAAAGTTACACAGTTTGCCACGGTATGTCGATATATATATATATATATCTTTTTTCTTTTCAAAAAATACCCTTCGCCATTGACTAAAAATGAGCGAACGCCAGCAGTTACATTACATGAAAACAGCCACACACAGTTTGTTTGTTTTTTTCTCTCAAAAAAATAAAATGCAATATTCAAAACAAGCAAAAAAGCAAGTTTTACAACGGGGGGCTGGGGAGAGAGTTCTTCTTCCACCATACAGAGGAAAACAGGAGCAGGCTTTTCTTTCTTTTTTTTCAAAGCCATGCAGTTCCCATCCAAGACCTGTCTCCTTTGAATATTCAACATTGCCAATGATCCTCTGTTCCCATTAGTTTCTCTTTGATAGGGTTTCTCTCTTCCTTATTCTCTGTCTCTCCCCTGAAGAAGACCCAAGAGGTCATTTGCAGTCTTGCGTAAATAAAAAATAAACATACACACACCTATACTCATTCACCACACACATACACACATCCATACACAAGCTACATGTTATAGGCCACATAGATGGGGTCCAGTTGGTCGGCCAGGAAACCATCCCGCAGGTGCATGCGCTGCTTTTCGCCGCGCGAGTTGATGGGGATGACGCCAATGTCCACCACCACCACCACACCCACGATCAGATAGTGCTCCTCTAGGACGGCGTTGGTCACCAGTGGCACCAGGTCCAGGGCCTCCTGCTCCGAGCCCTCCAGTTCCACCACCACCACCAGCAGGTTGGTCCAGGGAAACACCGCGCTGTGGATACACAGGCACATTTGACACGGTCATTCAGAAAGCTGTGCAGTTATGAAGATGTTCCTTGAGCTAATGACAAAATGCAGGATAGGGTCATTGATGTGGATCTCTGTAGATAACTTCAGACCCATTCAAAGGTTTGTCATACATACACCTGATTTTAGCTTAGTTCTAGAAATATAGAAACATATACTTTTGTTTCACATAACATGCATGTAAACCCTGATTTAAAATGTAATTGATGCTTTTAAAAGAGGAACCTACCATTCTGTGATGCTCTTGTGAGTGCGTATGACGGATGTCTCGATGTCGATGGGGTGATACCTCATACCCCGCAGCTCCATGGCCTCGTCCAGGGCCCCGACCACATACAGGGCATCATGCCTCTCTGAGGGACAAACAACAGAAGCACACGGTCAGACTACTGACCACAGCGGATTAATTGTCCAACTTTATACGGTTTGCCTCTGCAATACCAAATGCACTTATCATTTTATATCATGCTCCTGAAAATCATTTAATCAGCTATTAATAAGGATTGATTATTCGCTACCAGTACTACACAAGAATCCTACACAAATCAGGTTTTCTGATTTGAACTGACTTTTAATCCATTAATATTCAGTAATTCAGGCTACGTGTGACCATTTATACAGAAGTGTAAGAACTGAATGCAGGTTTACTAAGAGCTAAATATTTAAACAAACAATTACATATCCAAAACCAAACACTGAACTACCACTCCCATTTATGCAGTCACATGGTCAGAGCTATTTACTGTGTGGTTATTTTTAGGATGATTGTGCTCTCCAAAACAATAAGTCATATCATCTTAGGTAAAGAATATTGATATTTTATCATTTAATTATCAATGTTCTCATAATAGGTCTAGAACACAAATGTAATCAGTTGGTACAGTAAGTGAGGGGTTGGATTACTGGGTGGAGAGATATTAATCTTATAACATAAAGCAAATTTGTTTGAGTTCTACTTGTGAGTGGCCTGGCTCCCTCCCACCATTCAAAGTGCCCTAATGCCTTAGACATTATTGCTTCACTTCAATATGGTGAAGAGGGTTCTCACTGTTGTGAACTGCTGTTGGTGCACCAGCCTTTTTGTAAGTAATCACATCAGCACCCTTTGTTCTGAATATTTTTTGAGGCTATCCTGGTGTGGCCTAATGTCATATAACTGCATGTCTGTTTGTATTGAGAGCATCACGTGCTGTGGTACCTCCACTGGCGTCGGTCAGCTCGGTCCGGCGCAGGAAGCCCAGGTAGCCGGTGCGCGCCCACACCGTCTGAGTGTCCCCGAAGCTGAGCCGCGAGGTGAAGTGGTCTGACTGGAGCGCCTCGTCGCCGTACACGGTGAAGTAGCCACTGCCGTTGTGGGCACTGTGCACCCAAATCTGATGGATGTAGGGGGAATATTTATGAGCATTTGTGATTGCATCTGGTCCATTTGGCTTTCCTCCAAAGTGACAAAAGTCGACACATAAGGGCTTCCCTGGAGAGACGATGGAATCGCAGTTAAATAAAGACATAAAGCTTAAAATATGGGCGTACTTAAACAAAAAGTGGCAGCAGTGATGCCAAGGAAAGAGTTACTTTTGTGACCACAGAACAATAATCAGAGCCAACCAGCATCTGGGGAAACCTCAAGACTGCTGGCCAAAAGCAATTTGGTCCAAAGACATGAACACTGGACTTTATGGTAAAATCTGTGCCATATTTGGAGAGGAGTCAACAAGGGCTTGGGGGTTTGATGGGTGTGTCGGAAAGCGGAATGTAGATTATGGTGGACCAGACATTTGGCAGCACACTTTACAAATTTCAGCAGATTATCAGACCCAAAGCCAGCTCAAAGGCCACACTGTAGGGTGCTAAAACTATTAGGAGCAGGATGCTTCACATCAGGAAGAGTGGAAAACTTTACCGCCCAAATGGAATCGAGGACCTAAACAGCAGTCAATGACCGTTGAGTATTGACAACAATGTACAGTATAATATAATAAAATTGAAATATTTTCAATATTTTATTAGACAACCAGAGCTAAAGGACATTACACCTCCTGCATGATGACTACAATATGTCTAAGAGACTGTGTGGGTCTTCATGATGTCATACGTAAGCGCCGACTCACCTCCCCCAGGTGTGAGTCACCCAAAGGCCCTTTCGTCTCAGGATTGGCAATGATGATCCGAACACCAGGCAGAATCTGTGTGAAAAAAGACCTGTTCATTTCTGAGCTCTCTGTGTTACTTTCTGGATGCCAGAAAAGTTCTGTTTAAAATGACTCACCTTTCCGGATTCCATGAGCGGTAAGCTGTGAGGTGATCCCCTCTCAACAAGTCGAACTCTGGATGGGAGAGAAGAAATCATGAAATATGCATCATGAAAAGCTCCTTTCTAAGACATCATTCCAGAGAAAAAAAGAGAGAGTTAACCCAGCGTTATAGCTGCCCATGTGTTCTGTGAGCTCAAAGTGCCACTGACATCTCTAAGGGTCATGCACAGATGGATCAGAGCATGGATAAACAAACCACCCCACCAATACCTACACTAAGGCCATACTTTATGATTCTGTAGTTAATTAGTGAATCATGCTCCAACAAATCACTACACTGAGGTGGTAGTTTGTGCATCTGTAGTTAGTGAATGATGCTCCAACAAATCACTACACTGAGGTGGTCGTTTGTGCGTCTGTAGTTAGTGAATGATGCTCCAACAAATCACTACACTGAGGTGGTCGTTTGTGCGTCTGTAGTCAGTGAATGATGCTCCAACAAATCACTTCACTGAGATGGTCGTTTGTGCGTCTGTAGTTTGTGCGCCTGTAGTTAGTGAATGATCCCTCCACGGAGTGGCCATGTGAGGGGCAGCACGCACCTGTCGTGTCGCAGGGCTCGCATGTCCACAAACACAGTAGTCGGGTCCGGTCCTGAGGTGCCCTACAAACCAAGAGCCGCATCAAGCCACACATTAATTTACCTACAGTGATAAATGAGCTTTACAGATACACAGGGATTCAGCATTTGAGCACAACAGCTGGCATTCCCAAAGAGCCTGGACTTGTAAATGTTGATTTCTTACAAAATCTGGGCATCACTTCCTATAAATATCCCCTTCCTAATAATGCACTACTGCAATGCCTTACATTCAGTGAGTAAGTATTATGCTTATGCTGACATATTCTTTGCAACTGCTGTCTGACAAACATGAGTATTTATTAGACACATGAATAGATTGAGAGCAGCCTTTTGTTAGAATACCCTACTTCAATTCCATGGATACCGTGTCAGGCATTTTAAATTCAGCCATAATGCCTCACTTCAGAGATATTCATGTGAAATGTTACCCAGCATTGCTTCAGCCCTTCCACAACACACTAATCAGTAGTAGTCATTAGTAAGAGGGCTTACTTAGGATCATGGCCAAGCCCACTGATCATCATGGCCAAATCAGAATCATCACAGAGCAAGACCGAATCACCAGAGCAGTAGAACAAGCCAGATACCAGCACAGGGAAAATACACAGCACTATGCACTATATATCTAGCATAGACTAATATAGTGTATATACAATATACATAACAGTGTAATGGAGGATGGAATACTATGTGTGAGGGCAGTGAAGTCAGAGGAAGAAGAGACTCATTTCCCCATCCACCAATCCCAAGAATGACGAGCACTTCCGTCATTTCTGTTGTCTGGCCGGTGCAGTAAAAATGTTGAGTGGCAGCTCCAGAAATGAAAGAAGTGCATTTCACTCATGGGTTGGAGACATGTTAGTCACCTCCTTCATTAAAAATACAAGAGCTTTTGTCTGCTTTGCCAGATTTCCAGGCTTGGAGGGCCTTCTCGTCACGATTGTGATGGCAGCGGTGAAGCAGTGCTGTTTAATGACACCGTTGTAAACGCATTTCCACACCGAACTGGTGACTCAGCTCCAAGAGTCACGGCAAAGTCACTTTCAGCAAAGCAGCAATTCAGGTGATTCCCAAATGACTGACATCATCATGTTCGGATGCCTCCGGCACACTGCAGAAGTGTCCTTGAGTTAGCATTTGTCCACCCAGCGACCACAAAGCCCCCCACCTCTCCACACCTTCACCACACCCTGCACCACCAGAGAAGCCTGCATGCGCTTCCTAATCCACCCAGCCCAGCTAGCGCTGCTAACCCAGCTACAAGCAGCACGGATGTGGACGCTGGCTCAGCCCGGGCAGCACCAGGTCGAGGCCTTGGCTCCCAGTGGGGCAGCAGCCAGCAGAGGGCTCCCTCCAGCTCCCTTCCCTCCTCCAGACCTGCAGCAGCAGAAGGAGCCTTCCGGCCCCACTCCTCACCCAGGGCTCTCCATCAAAGCCCACACACACACACACACACACAGAGTGTTGGTCCCCTGCTCCAACACCAGCCACCTACACAGCTGAGATATTAACGACCGGCCCGAGGAGAGGTGATGGAATGGGAGCGCTGGGTGAGGCTCAGGGACCGCCGAGGAACAGGCTCAATAACAGTGTCGCACAGGGCAACAGGAACACGTGGGCGGTGTTGTTTTCCGTGCGACACCTTTGTGCTTGGCCCGTTTGTTTTTGGAGCTGTGCGGCTCGCCCCGATTTGTGTGGGTCTTAATGAGCTAGGTGATTGAGAAGGGATTAAGTCGTCCACCTCCTGGTCTGCTGAGTCATAACACCACCAGCCCTCTTCTATTAGCCGAGTCTGTGGCACTCAGCTGGGGTAATGACCGAGGTCACAAACCTGTTATCGCGGAGGTAGAGCAGAGCTGGCTCCTTCCACTGGGAGAAGGCTAAGCTACACTCTTAAGGAAAAGTGAATGGGCTGAAGTTGGGTCTGAACACTTCTGAATGTAGTAGAACCCAGATGGGACATTTGGGGCCTATATATTTCTAATAATCATGAGTAGAGGAACGTTTCCTTAAGAGGGTAGAGCTACACTAAAGCAGACTACCAACAGAATTAGGGATAACAAGATTCTTCTATTAGTCCATTAGTCTATCAGTTGATTAGTCCAGCAGCCATATCCCCTTTGGTAGAAAACAAAGGCTACTTAAACCACCAACACCGCTAACCCCAGTCGCATAGAATGCATCTCACAATGCACTACAGGGTTCAGGCTCCCTACAAGCCCCCCCCCTGCGCTGTGGACTGAAGCAAAGCTAGTCAGCGCCCCTCATCCCGTAGCTGGCGGCTGGCTAGGGAACACGGGCGAGGCCTCCCTACCTGATCAGCAAGCTTCCCCAGCCTGTGAGGCTGCATCAGCAAGAGATATGATGAGGTGGAGGAGGAGGAGGAGGAGGGAGAGAAAAGAGTGGATGAGGAGGAGAGGGAGGAGGAGGAGGAGAGAGATGGGAGAGGGTGGATGAGGAAGGAGGAGGGAGAGGGGTGAAGATGACAGATAAAAAGGAAACATGAAAGACAGCATGAGGGTGGGGAAAACAAAAGCCAACAAAAAAACACAATGAATCAAAGAATCACAGAAGGAATGTCACCGGATGTCAAACAATAACAAACAGGAAATGAGATGTTTGTTTCCTCTGTTGATGCTTAAACATGTTTAAGAATATAACACTTAAATCACCTTCTGGAAAACAGTTATCGGTATGCCACCCTCTCAATGTCCTACTTGTAATGTAATCCATCACTGGAACCACTGAAAATACGGCATTTGATCATAACAAAAACAGTTACTTTTGAAATAGTAGCGACTGTAGTTCTTCCCTCACCCTGACAGAAAATGTCACAGGCGCACTGGTTAATGCCCAGTTCACCTGCTTAAACTCCAAATACACACACTGTCTCTAAAACGTAAAAGCTCAAAACATTCCCGATTTAGCAACTGGAAAATCCACGGCGGAATACAGTAATCCGTCCAGTCCCACATACAAGTACAAACCATGTTAGCCAAGAGATTACATCCCAATCTGTCTCTCCGGCAGCCCGGGGACAAACTGAGCAACCAGGTTAGGAATTTTCAAATACACAGAAACGGAGGAAATGTCTTCGAAGGGAACACATCTGATTCAGTCTATGCTATAAGGAGATACATGTAACATTGGCCAACAAAACACAATGTGAACATTTACGCGCACACACACACACACACACACACACACACACACACACACACACACACACACACACACACACACACACACACACACACACACACACACACACACACACACACACACACACACACACACACACACAGAGAGAGAGAGAGAGAGCAGAGTGCTGACCTGCAGACAGATGGCCAGGTTGACCCTGCAGCCAAAGGAGGTGCTAACAGCGCGCGGGTGGAGGCCCAGGTCTTTGAAGAGCTTGGAGAAGGACTGGGTGAGCGCTATCCTGGGCCGCTCCTCCGCCACCACCACACACGTCCGCACCCGAGACAGGTCCAGGCCACGCGCCTGGGGGGGGGGGGACAGACAGAGAGACAGACAGAGTTTTGGGGTTAGCACTCAGCTAGCAGACAGACAGAGTTTTGGGGTTAGCACTCAGCTAGCCGACAGACAGAGAGATAGACAGAGTTTTGGGGTTAGCACTCAGCTAGCAGACAGACAGAGAGATAGACAGAGTTTTGGGGTTAGCACTCAGCTAGCAGACAGACAGAGACAGACAGGGAGTTGGGGTTAGCACTCAGCTACAACTCTCACCGTCAGGAGAAGCTTTATGTTCTCCCAAAGGCACAAGGAGCAGGATGCCAAAGAATATTGGAAATGTAAGGTTTCACATGTGTAGTCCAATGTGTAGTCCAATTCCATTTTTATGAATTTATGAATTTGTATGAATTATATAGCATTGCTTAATTTAGCTCAGGCTCAGGCAACTGATGCAGGTTTATTGATACAAAAATGAGCACATGAGAGTGCGAGACTTTGGATCTTTTCATTACTTTTCTAATCATATTTTAGTTTGTGATAATATTTATATGGATAGAAGATTTGAGCTAATGCAGAAATAATCAAAACTCTCTGCTCTGCCTTGCGTTCTTTTGAAAAACAATGGAAAAAATATGCAATAACATCCCCCCACTGTACACTAAAAAGTGGCAGAATTAATACAGTTTGGGGGTGTCTCCCTCTCCTCTCCATCGATTGGCTCTATGGTAATAAACTGCCCTCGGCTCAATAGTCTGCCATTAGTAACTATGGCGATGTGAACAAACCGAATGAAAGTAAATAAAACACATTTTTACAAGGCTGTCTCGCCAGGAGGCACGCTCGGCCTTTCTCCTGCAGCACGGGCCAGTCATTGCGCACTCTCAACTCTCCCTCTGTCTCCACACCGAGACGCACACCAGCAAAGGAACTGCAGGTCTGTCAGCAGAAAGTTTACTGGCACCGTCTGAAGAATTTAGGTATGTGTGTGTGTGTGTGTGTGTGTGTGTGTGTGTGTGTATGTGTGTGTGTGCAGAAGAGCATAAAGGTGTTTTAAAGGTGCTGAGTGTCCAGGCATTTAATGATGTGAGATGTAATAACCAATTGCACACCGTACAACTGAAAATTGCCATTTTATGACCCGATTAATAGTCATGCTTTACATAGTTACATAGGTCACTGTGTACGCCTATGCTTCGACATGTATACACAAACTAATGAAAATCTGTGCATATGCTTGTGTGTCAGTGTCTGCATTTGCATGCGTGTGTGTGTGTGTGTGTGTGTGTGTGTGTGTGTGTTTGCATACGCTACCTTAAGAGACTCGGTCTGCAGGCCCAGGCCCTTGGTGCAGAGCTCCATGACGGAGTAGGAGCAGAAGGTGTCCCTGACACGGAACTGACTGACGGCCAGCAGCCACAGGGCGGGGTTCACCTCCAGCTCCGAGGGGGGGATCAGGATGGACTGGTGCCCTGAGTACACACTGCACACGCGCCAACAGAGAGAGGGGGAGAGAGAGGGAGAAATGTGTCAGTGCATTTGTGTTCCTGCATGTGCATGTGTGCTGAGATTGAGTGTGTGTGTGTGTGTGAGTGAAGTTGGTCAGAGAGCGGGCACTTTAGATGAGATGAGCACAGAAGCATGGCACATAAAGAGGATTGACCAAAGAGGCCCTCTTCACAAATTGGTTAATAGGACTACTCGGACGTAAAAGACTTATCATTGATTTCCCACTTGTCACACCGGGTAGATCGGCAGATCGGCAGGATCAATGACAGCAGAGGACGTTTCAGCCTTGCATGTCTATTTTCTAACCCTTCACTGCACTTTCAAAGAGCAAAGAGGCTCTTCAACTGGCCAAATGCTCGGCTGTCTAGCTGCTTACTTTAGATTTCCAAAATGTTTCACAACAAGCAGGTTTCAACTGAACTTTCTGCACTCTTGAGAAACCATGTCATTTTGCTGTCACATGTAAAGCCCAGCAATGCTATTCTGCTGACATGGGTCTCTTAGCAAAGCTACTTGTGGGCAACTTTAGGCTCCATACATACTATACAAAAATGCAGCACTACACAATGTGACATGACATGGATAACTGTATAGGGGGATGACTGTCTACATCAGATTGCTGACTTCAGCTGCTCTGACTTCAGCTTCTCTCACCACTCAGTGGTGAGTTTTGGGTGTCGAGATTGGAGACTGACCTACAGAGGCAAAACTACTTGTGGGCAACTTGCCTTTTGGTGAGTAAAACCCTCAGGCTCCATACATACAAAACACAAATGGATTCAGTATGACATGCATAACTGTATGGGGAATGACTGTCCAGATTGCTGACTCCGGCTGCGCTGAATGATGAGGTGTGGTCGGTGAGCTCTGGGTGCCGAGCGTGGACACTGACCTGCAGAGGCACCAGAGGACGAAGCCCAGGCCGCAGTAAGGGTCCAGGCAGATGGCCACTTCTCGCGAGGGGTAGAGCTCACACTGGAGCTTGATTGAGCGGCAGAAGGCACTGGTGGCACTGTGAGACATCTGAGGAAGGAGAGAGAGAGAGAGAGAGGGAGAGAGAGAGAGACAGAAAGAGAGAGAGGGGGGGAGAGGGAGAGAGAGAGAGAGAGAGGGAGAGAGAGACAGAAAGAGAGAGAGGGGGGGAGAGGGAGAGAGAGAGGGAGAGAGAGAGAGACAGAAAGAGAGAGAGGGGGGGAGAGAAAGATATATAAAGATGGAAGGAAGGGAAGAAAGGACAGCAAGAATTTAGTGAGGAGTTTGGAAATGGAGAAACAGAAGGTTAGAAGTCGTGTAAATCTCTTGTGGACCAAAACAGCACATAACACACTCATGTGTGTTTTTGTACAAATGTTCCTGTGTCTGTGCAGGTCCTGAACTATTCTCCAAATCCACTTAGGGGCCATTGTGCAGGCAAACAGGATAACTATGTAAATGTCTAGTAAAGATTGGCCAATTTGTTTAAAACATATTCAATTTGGGGGACATGTAGAGCGCTCAGAGGACCAGCATTTGCCAAGAGGGCTGGAGAACAGAGGACAGAAGCTGGTTTTACAAGACAATAAAAGCTCCCTGTTTTAAGAGGGACACCGGGGTTGCACAATTACACCCCCCCACCCCCCTGTGTATAGCTAATTCACCCACTGCAGCAGCAAAACCAGGCCGGACCATTCAAGCACTCTCCCACCAAAGAAGGATTATAATGGCCGTGAAATATAAAACAGTCTCCTGCTCCTTTGACACCTGATAGCAGATATCCTGCCCGCTAACCATGACGAGGTGTCTTGAGTGGGCGAGGGCTTTTTAAAGCCTTTTAGTGCTAAAACTGGCGGTGTTTGCGGAGGAAGCTGAAAGATGATTTAGTGGGGCCCTCATTGATTCCTAAACAGACAGCCCAGAGGAGGACAACAGCGTACGGGCTGGGAGGCAAAAACTACTCCGAGCATCTTCCATCTGGCACGTACTGTACACACACACACACACACACACACACACACACACACACACACACAAACACACACAGAAACATAAACACAGACACAGACATACCACACCATGCATACTATGCTTTTGCTCTTGTTCATATTCTCTCTCTCTCTCTCTCTCTGTCTCTCTCTCTCTCTCACACACACACTCACACTGACCCCCAGCTCACCTTTACTCCTGCTAGCATCCCTGTGGTAGACACACTGAAGTCCAGGTAGGCCAGCGTGTCCGGATTGGAGGGCTTGTACAGCTGAGGGGGCTTCTTCTTTGGCAGATCATCTAAAGGTGTGAGACGAGAGCAGAGAGCACGCAGTAGAGGATGTGAGTGTTGGTGATTAATAAGGAATTAAAAAGTAAATGGGGAGGATAAAGACAGAGTGAAGAATCCTTCCTAAAGCCTTGATTAGTTCAAATCAAATCAAATTACATGAATCATCTATTGTAATTAGTCTGCAAGGCAGACTCGGAGAGTCTGGAGACTGAGTGTGCTCTGAGTGAGTGTGGTGGCACTTGTCACCTGTTTCTAGGACAGGAGGCCACGTCCTGACGTCCACCGCAGCGGACGCCTCTTTAGACTTCAGCAACTTGGAAATCACCTGTGAGGTCATCACGCAGGACGACCGGCTCACCTGCACACACACATGCAAACACGCACATTATGGTACTGCACATAGTAATCCAGTACAGTAAGTTAAAATTCATGGCAACCATAATTATGACCCTCACTTGCCTTACTTCTTGTCTAATGGATTCTTTCAAGATTTACAATCTTTTCTTTTACAGTTAACTTCCTTATGTTCCCTTATGTTCATACGTCCAATCCCTCCAACCCCTAAACAAGCTCACCTCCACAATCATCTTCACAGTGGGCAGAGTGGTGGCGATGTTCTGGGGGTGGGGTGGTCTGACCGTGATGGGCACGCAGCCGGCATACAGGCATCCGTAGAAGGCCGCAATCAGGTCAATGCCTGTGGGGACACAGCCAGGTCAAGTATGGAGACAAGATAATGTAATTAACTCAGCAAGAACAGGACAATTTTGTCTACTCTTGACCCGCCACCTCTAGCCGCTTATTTTAACATTAAGTGGCTATTTTCACATTAAAGCATTGGTGCACTAGGTCATAGTCCTCCATTTGTTTTTCCTGAGTCTTTCCTGAGGACCAGGCTGGTCTGAGATGAGCCTGAGAAAAAGAGAGAGAGATGCTGATTGGACCGGCGGACGGGGAGAATGAGGTGGACGTACCAGGTGGATAGACCAGCGCCACGTGATCGCCGTCCTGCAGGTGTCCTCGCTCCATAAGCATGGCCGCGATCTTCTCCGCCCGCTTGTGCAGCTGCACGCAGGTCAGCGAGCTCAAGATAGCCCCCTGTAGAAACACACACACACACACACACACACACACACACACACACACACGCGCGCACACACACACACACACACACACAGAGAGAGAGAGAGAAGAGAGAGAGAACTTGATAAGTATGACACATGACAGCCCCAACCCGACTATCACAGCGGCTGGTGCTTTGGAGTGTGTGTGAGTATGTGTGTGTGATTGAGTGTGTGTGTGTGTGTGTGTGTGTGTGTGTGTGTGAGAGAGAGAGAGATGAGCGTGGCGGTCGCTGGTGTTTACCCTGGAGCTGAGCAGAGTGAAGAGGACGTGGTCAGGAGTGGTCTGCGCTCTCCACTGCAACACCTCCGACAGGAAGAGGAACTACAGGTGCACAACGGGGACAAAGAAAATCTCCCATTCAATTATTAAGGAACTGTGAACAAGGCAGTCTGCAGCCGGAATTCTGCATCCTGTACAGAATCTACTGAGGAAACCATCAGACGGAAGGAACTAGTACTGAGCAAAGGAAAATACACAGCAGGTGCAAAGTATCATTAATAGTCCAGACTGAAAGCATATGAAACACGGTATTGTTCAATTACTATGGTGACAGTATTGTTTAAATGTCAGAATATAATGGGAATAGTTTTTTGGATTTATAATACCGACAAAATCACTTATTATGGTAACATTACCAGGTATTCACCACATGGCAAATAGAAAACAGAAATCCATCAGATACCTAAACACTTGAAGGTTCTGAATTCCTAAGTGCCAACCCACAAATTAATTCAGCAGAACCGTTGATTACATTTGTCTGTGTAAACTCGTAAACTGGGCATTATTTCTTTAAGCTGACATGCAGAGATATTAGTAAAGAGGCATATCAATTCCCCACTGGCATGCATCCAAGATCAACATACACACATACAGAGGATTCCACCATCTGTTTTTCATCGTCATAATTTGCTGGGCTAAAGAAAACAGAACGTTACAGGTAACCACGGCGCCTTGCAGAATTCTGTCTCAGGGAATATTGCGAGAAATCGGTCAACGTAGCTCTGCCTGGAAAACACGTTCGGTCATTGCGCTGGAGGAAGAGGCTAACAACCATCACCCATAGCAACACCAGCAGTAGCTAGCAGCAGCAGCGTTCCCACTCACACAGAGGGCCTGATTTTCATGAATGGCTCAGGATGGATGGAGCGATGGAGATAGATAGATAAATAGATAGATAGATAGATAGATAGATCGATAGATAGATAGATAGATACATAGATAGATAGATCGATTGACGGATAGATGGATGAAAGGTTGCGGATGAGCGCAGGAATCATAGCAGTGATTTAAAAGAGCAGGCTGGAAGATGCAGCAGACCTTATCGTCCAATCATCCACCACTCACGCAAGAGAGAGCGCGCACGCGCACACACACGCACACACACGCACACACACGCACACACACACACACGCAACGGATGTTGTCAAGACAGCTGAGTCACGCCAAATGAAGATGAGAATGAGTGAGGGAGGTGGAGAGAGAAAAGACGTGAGAAGAGGCATGCTTGTCATGCAGGCAGGAAGGAGGGAGAGAGATGGAGGTGGTGGGTGGAGAGGCGGAGGTGGGTGCAGTTATTCCTGAGGAGTGGCTTGGAGAGGGTAGCACCACATGCATGCACCAATGCACCGCATCAGCCTCAGACAGCCAAAGCTCTGATCCGACACAGTGGGCAAAGGTGTGGATGTAGAGGGACACGTCTCTCTCTCTCTCTCTCTCTCTCACTCTCCGCCTGTAGGCTATGCCATTGTGTTGTACTGGCATGACAAACACGCGCACACACACACACACACACACACACACACACACTCTCACACATACTCACACACATACACACACACACACACACAGCAACCTGAAATGGTAATGGATGGCAACTTTCAGCCTGAGAGGACAGAGTAATGAATTCTGTCACGGGCAAAGTTGTCATGACTGACAGGGGTGGACGGCAAATAAATAACAAACTCTGCAACCCAACGCGCCAGCCTTTCCCAAAACCCAACAACGCAGAAACAGACATCTGTACAGAGTAATTACTCTGATGTGGGAGTTCTGGACGATTGACGAGGAGGGGGGGAGGGGGGGGGGGGGACTTCATCAAATGTCAGCGCTGCTTGAAAAAGTTCTGAAAAGACTGAAAGTCATATTTTACAAGAAGGTGACAGGGTGGGCCACACTTTTTTTTCTGTGACTGAAAAAAGTTTTTGAAGGCATTAATGTCGGACGCCATGATCCGAAGCCAAACTCCCAAATTGCATTACCTCAGAGTCCAACCCTCCAACCATCTTAAAAGGGCCCCGCGGATAAAACATTAAAGCCTCACAGTCTCCATCTCCCCTGCCATGCCTGGCTACTCGCGGAGGAACAGGGGCTACCTGCCTCCGGCCGCCTCTCTGCCCGCTCCGCAGTCTCGTGTAATGACAGCTATTGATCGCTAAGATTAATACGCTAGCGAGGATCAGGCTAATGAGGCCGTCTGCGTACTTCCAGAGCTGACATTTGAATTGCGAGCGCTCTACCCACTATGTCTCTGTCTCCTGGATACAGCAGAGGAGCGGGGAGGAGGGGGGAGGAGCGGGGAGGAGCGGGGAGGAGGGGGGAGGAGGGGGGGGATTAAAAAACCTCCACCTGATTCTGTCAGATTAGAGGAGGAGAAAAAAACAAAGCCCTTAAACAATAATGAGCAGTCTCGTCTCGATAATCAGTTCTGAGCTTTTTAAGGGAAGTCAAAACAAAAGCCAAGCATGACACAAACAACCCCGAAAAACGCCATCCATCCGAGACAAAAGCGTGACCATGGAATCAAATTACGTGGGGAGAAATGTCTTCTTCCCACGACCCCAGACCTATGCGACTCCTGTGGGTTATTTGCTCTGTGCTAATGGAACGTGATGAATGGATGGGTGGGCGGATGGATAGATGGATGGATTGCGGTAGGCTGAGATGGATGAATGAAAATCAGGGCCCCCGAGGTGCCACACACACACCTTCCTTGCCTGATCATTGTCTTCGATTTGACCAAGGTCTCGGCCACTGGCCTGAGCGATGCGCTTCCCCGACACCAGGTTCCCCACCATCACAGAGGCAGGTCCGATCTCTGCAGAAAACACACACACACACACACGCACGCACACACAGACACACACACGCGCACACACATACGCACACGCACGTACACACACACAGAGATAAACAACCATTCATAACTTTAATGACATGCACACACAGGCCATGTGCAAATGTGTACTAACACCATTTACCAATAAACTCACACAGCAGCAAACACAAAGTCACTCGCACAAATGCAGACATCCACCCCACTCACAAACATCCAAACCACACAGGTCCACTGCATATTTGGACAGCAAGTGGAATAGACTGAGGTTTGGCAGGGGCTGTGTGAGGTTTTAGTTTGGTGTTTATAGTTCGGGAAAATGGAGCATAATTAAATTAAATGTGCACAAGTGGCTCAGAAAAACCTGTTATATCTTAATGCTCATGCCACTTAGTGCCACCCACTTATAACCGACGTGTCGGTTTTTCAACAAAATCACACGAGACAGCTCCACAATGCAATGTGTGTCTCAATGCACTTCAATGACTATGGATTTGAAGTTCCCCAGACTGGCTATAAATACTGTGGCCTCATAAGAGCCGTAAACTAAACTGCACACAAAACACTCACAACACAATGAAAAATAAAATATAAGCAAAGGTCAACGACTCTGAGGGACACAATCAAATATACTTACAGGTTCCCAAAACCACACACACACAAACCGTCAGACATAAATGTACACACACATTCATCCGCTCACAAAAAGTCACATCTAGCTACACATGCACAAATACGACCACACACGATCACATACCGTAATTTCCCAACAGCTAATACATTGATTTTGCAAAATTTCTTCATTTATGAGGTTAATTAATATGGTTATTAATATGGTAATAATATGGTTTTCTTTCTTTTAACTTGCATAAAACACTGTCCTGCGGCTTATACACAATGCGGCTAATACACGGTAATTACTGTACTTACATAGGGTAAAAAGCACATCACACAGCACATACCTGGCTGTTTTTGCCGAGGCTTGGGGAGGTTGGTGACGCAGGTGTGGGGGCACATGAGCACATTGCAGGGGTGCAGCGAGCCCTCCAGAAAGAGCTGCTTGGTCTCCGACAGGTGGATGCCCCCCAGCGGCGTCTTGGGCAGCGTGTTGGCTGGCACCAGGGCCAGGCAGAACACCCCCACGCCATGGATGCTGTCTATGGCCTGCAGAAGAGGACAACCAACCACAGAGAGAGAGAGAGAGAGAGAGAGAGAGAGAGGGAACGAGAGAGAGAGAGAAAGAGAAGGCAACAAAAAGCAAGGGAACAGAGGAGAAAGATGAAGAAAGTGGAATAATGAGAGCGGTACACAGAGGAGCGTTTAGACTATAAACTTTAGAGAGCGCAGGGGGCTAGGTGTAGGCAGTGACCTTTAGAGCAAACATTGCATGCAGCACTTTCTGAGCGGTGGGGTGAGCGGTACAATCACATTTACAAGATTAATGACCTACAACTCCACAGCTAAGTCAAACCATATGGAGCGGGGAGAAAACACCAGATCCTGTGCTTTCCTGGCGTGGCGGTTTATTTTTAAATTCCTGCTTTGACTCCGGAAAAAAAAAAATGCTGATCCCAAAACCCTGAGCAGGTCACCCATAGCCTGTCTACTAATTGAATCTGCAAAGGGGAATTTACTCAGTGCTGAGTGTTGCGCCTGTCTAACAGAGAAGAGAGGGATAGAGAGAGAGAGAGCGAGAGAGAGAAGAGATAGAAAAAACAGGCAGTGATAAATAGGGAGGGGGGCTGTGGATGCCAAGAGAGGGGCCATCTCTGTAAATATAAATAGCAACTAGGCTCAACCAGGGATGCTGAGATGGTGCTGGTAGTGGTGGTGGTGTGTGTGTGTGTGTGTGTGTGTGTGTGTGTGTGTGTGTGTGTGTGTGTGTGTGTGTGTGTGTGTGTGTGAATGTACCTGCAGCACGCGGCTCATCCACTGAAAGCTGTCCTCCTCTGTGGAATCTGGCCTCTGCTCAGCCACCACCACAATCCTCTCATCGTGCAGCACGGTCACCGAAAACACCGCTATCCTGTGGGCACACGGACAGAGAGAGAGAGAAAGAGAGGAGGAGAGGGAACGAGGGATACAGAGAGAACATAGATATAAAAGAAAGAGTCAGAAAAAAGACAAAACAAAATATGTCTTAACCTCTACCTAACCTGCATACTAGCCTATTCTTGCTTTTCACACCTTTTTATTCTTGCGTCGCACTCCCTTTTAGACAGTATCCATTCATGCGTGGTGGACGTACTACATTTCCCATAATTACCTCCTCATTCAAAGCCAGGGTGTGCACTGTCTGACTGTGCCAAGGGAACGGGCTGCGCTTGAACTCTTTTGACCAGTCCACCCATGCTGCGTCAGGCCAGCATGTTAATTATCTAATGATCACCCAGACAGTTAGTGCTTGCTGTAGCATCTGGACTAGGACTGTGGCTAGCTAATGACTTAGTCAATAATACTGTACCTCATGGGACCGATGGCCTGGGCTAGAGGGTAAAAAGGGCTGCATTCACATTATGAACACACTAGAGGTGAAATTCCTGTGCATGAAACAGCTTTAGCCTTTCAGATAATGATAAATAATGGATATGATATAGCATGAAGGCTTGCTCCTGAAAACTAATTTAAAAAACGAATTAAGCTTTTGCTAATGCAACCTTTGTGCTGCTACACTATTAACCTCTGAGCCTCAGTGTGCTAAAGCATCCTTTCACTGTTTTTAAATAGATTTGTGTATCAATTGTGAGCTGCAGTTACAGTTAAATAAGGCTGACCCCAGGTGACCCCTTTGTGTCTGCTCCATTACCTGCCCCTGTAGACAAACTTCATGGGCTCCACCGCCAGCGCCGTGGCAACGATGTCATCGGCATTGTGCCGGCGTCCGCTCACCACCATCAGGCCGTCCATCTTGCCAGCGATGAAAACCAGGCCGCCAGGCCCCACGAAGCCCAGCAGGCCAGTGCGGGTGAAGGGGTACTCACTGACGGGGGCGCCCGCGCCACTCATGGGGAACACCTTGAGAGGAGGAGGAAGAGGAGGAGTCGTGAGGAGAGGAAGGCCATGGATCTGTGTAGGTTAAGACCTTATCATCATCTTGCCCACTTAGTGGTGTTTGATCTGTATATATGATACATATTTCTATAAATACATTAATTTCTATACGTTTCATCTTATTTCTATTTTTTATCTATTTGGTAAGTAGCTACAGCTAAGTAAAAACAGAAACGCTTGTTTTGAAACCAATGGTATGGTCTTAAAAATCATGCTAGATTAATTTTAGCAATCTAATGTCAGGCTCTAAGAAAGTAACATTTTCTGGCTGAGCCGCATGGGAAGGCCTGTGACACTGTGAACTCTGGGGGACCACTTAAACTTGATATAGCGTGCGTTTGTGTTTGTGTATGCCTGTGTGTGTGTGTGTGTGTGCGAGGCAGGCAATTGGACATAAACATGCCCGCACCTCAAACGTGTTCTTCGTCATGCCAGAGAGGCCGTAGTAGGAGGTTCCCGTGGCGATGGAGCACACGCAAATCTCCCCGATCTCGTCCGTTCGACACAGCTGAGGAACTCCCTCGGGCTTCACCACACACATCATAGCTGCAACACAGTCACACACGTCACTATCAGTAAGCTGTTACTTGTACACACACACATTAATGCTTGCACACACATGAATAAGTAAACGCACATAGAGCATTATATAAACATCTATGCATTCATACACTTTTCTCTTTTTAGAAGAGCAGTGAATTTTCTCTGAAAGGAATGGCCTGTTTCATGGGTGGGAGTGTTGAGTACATGACTGAACACAGCTTCCACCGAAGGGTGTGTACGATTTGTACGACTGTATGACTGCATCTCCCAAAGTGTGGTTGCGCCAGGCTATTTGTGTGTGCGTGTGTGTGTTTGTTTGTATGTACATGTGAGGTTTTTCTATTTCAGTGTCTGTATTTAGTACTGAGGGCAGAGTGGGTAGTGTATGGCATGTTGGTGCATGTGTATGTGCTTGTTCTGAACCTGCACCTGTTCATGTGTCTGAGTGTGTTTTAAAGTAGGAGTTTTAGCATGGCTGTGTATGTAAACAGTGGCCTGACCTCCTGGCATCACAGTGCCCACGTCCTGGACGGTGAGGACGGACAGTCGCTCCTCGGAGTCCACGCGGATCACGCCGTGACTGAGCCCGTTCATGGACAGGACCCCTCGGCCCGGGGGCTGGCTGCTGTCGTCCGTGGGCCTGCCAGACCAGAAAGACAGAAAAGACAGAAATTGATCGGAACCAGTCACTCAAGAAATAAGCACTACAGGCAGCCTCCAGGCAACTTCACAGACGTTCCAACCACATCAACAAACCACGTCAACACATGTTGAACTCTGCGAGCTTAGGCATATATGTGTGTGTGTGTGTGTGCGCGCGCGCGCGCGTGTGTGTGTGTGTGTGTGTGTGTGTGTATGTGTGTGTGTGTGCGTGTGCGTGTGTGTGCATGTGCGTGCCTGGGTGTGGGCGTATGTCTGTTTTTGTGTCTGTGTGTCACAACCTGGTGTGCATTAAGTTCAGCGTAAAAGAGAGTGAGAGCGAAAAGTTTGAGAGAGGCATCGAGAACGGGGCAAGAGAGAGATAAAAGGCACAACAAGCTGAACTGAGCGCATTACAAAATCAGCACTGCTTTCCAAACAATTTAATACAACTTAGGTTTCCAGTGTGAACTCATGAGTGTGAGCCAGTGGAGGGACCATAAACCGCCTATTTGCTACATTCTCATATATAAAGTGAAATGATGTCATCGCTGATGACAGAAACAGCATTAGGCCGCTTTTATTGTTGGCAAAGCATTCTGGGTCTCGGTTCTCCTGTTCCGTGCCACGAGGGCCTCCATATTGGCAGGCACGTCGAGAGACAGAGCATCTTTTAATTAATTTTTTGGGTCCAGTTTAGTTTGTGTACACAAATACATAAAAGGCGGTGACGTCTCACAAGAGTAGAGCAAAAAGAAAAAAGAAATGAAGGGGGAAGAAAAGGGAAAAAAGAAAAGAGAAAAGTATGGGACTTATAAAAGACTGGCCAGGGAGAGCGAGACAGGACTAATCCAGTGGAATGAAAACCAGACGCCACACTCCACGCACATGCGTTTGATATGGTCACACTGAAGATACGTCAGGCCCATGGAGACGTGTAATTATAGAACCAGCATAAGAAAATATTATTTTCTTGTAAAGGCTTTCTGGGGGCTAAAAAAGAGTGGATACATGGTGCTCTGTTAAGCGCTAACCTTTTGAGTGATATTTCATTTTTTTAGTTCTTCTGTTGAGCTTTTTTATCTCCGAGCCGCTGTCCGCCTACCTGTGTCTGATAAATATCGAACGCCTAAAAACAGCTCTATCGAGATGACACATCTGTGAGGGAGGGAGAACAGAGCGATCACTCACAAAGACGTGTTTGGAGAGAAGGGCCAAGCCAGGAGAGCTAGAGGGTCAATTTAGTATTTTTATTCCATTCAGGAGGCAGGAGATGGAGTTCATTAGGGAGTCTGTTCATTACAACCAAGAAAATGAGAGACCTGAGTGTCCATAACTAACTGGAGTCATTTGATGAGAAGACTCAATTCATAACTAATTTATTTGTGTGTGTGTGTATGTGTGTGTATGTATGTATGTGTGTGTGTGTGTGTGTGTGTGTGTGTGTCTGCCCACAGTGGTCTCTGAGTCGTGTATTCATGGAAAATGTGTAAAGCGACTGAACATGTGTGATTGTGTGTGTGTGTGTGTGTGTGTTGACTGTCAGGACCCACCTCCTGATGGCTACGGTCAGGGCCTCCGGGGAGCTGGCACAGGGGCAGATGACCTCCGGCCGTAGGCCTTTGCTCTGGAAGACGTTGAGGAATGCATCACAGGACGAGATGGACCCTGCCAGAGAGAACACAGACAAGTCAGAGAGGGAGAGATGCTGAATAAATCTACTACCGAGACCGGGAGAATGTATAGACCCTTTCAACAGTAAAAACAAAAACAATGCTTGAACGTTCTATTTGGTGGGGGAGGAGTGTAGGGGTAGGGAAACAGTGCATCTTTTGTCACTGCGGCCTCTGGGACTTTCTTTGGGGGAGCTCCCCTTCTCTCTGTAGCACGGCCTTGAGAAGGAAAACAACATGCGCTGCATTCAATTGGCATGGAAATGTGGAATTGCCGTCCCTGTGCATGTATGCAGGGTTAAACATGGCCACTGATGCATGTGCGCGGTTACATGAGCTGCCCATGCTACGCGTCCCCGCAGCGTGACAGCCAGAGCACAGCGCCCTGACCACCAAGGTCAGCGGTTCAACATCGCCTCCGAGCATAACATTAGAGAACACACACACACACACACACACACACACACACACACACACACACACACACACACACACACACACACACACACACACACACACACACACACACACACACACACACACACACACACACACACACACACACACACACACACACACACACACACACACACACACACACACACAGCCATAGAGTCGAATACATAAAAGCTATTACACGGTTCAGTATACAAGGCAATGGCCATACCACAGGCTCCATGGCTGGCTAACATAGGTGTCCACTGGGACTGGGTTTAACTGGGAATGAGTGGGATGGTTTGCATCACATGGGTAACTACAGGAGCTGCCCTAAAAAGACATGTGCTGTTCCTATCTAAAGGAGCCACACATCCTACGCACACACAAAACAGCAGGACACCTTTGTCCTTCAGTCCTGCGGGAACGGTTAACTCAGTGTGTTTCTGTGTGTGTGTGTGTGTGTGTGTGTGTGTGTGTGTACGTGTGTGTGTGTGTGTACGTGTGTGTGTGTTAGTGTGTGCGTAGGGGGGGTACAAGGTTTGATCTCCTTCTGCAGGCACAATGCAAAATGGCCTCTGAGCGTCATCGATCCTGACTCATCACCTCCCCTCAGGCGTTCTCCCACTGGCCCCCAGCTCGGGTTATATATAGCATGCGAGTGTGTGCATGTGACCACACAACACACACACACACACAACGTATACACGCCACGGAGCATACACATGGCTCATGCATAATGCCCAGCCATGAGAGCTCTCTGGTTGGCTGCAGGAATGTGAACAGCTGTTGGGAATACGGCCTGCGTTTCTTGTCAGAGAAATGCATAGAGAGAGAAAGAGAGACCGAGAGAGAGAAAGACAGGGAGAGATAGGAAAAGACAAGGTGGGGGAGAAGGATCAAGGGAGGGGGTGAGGAGGAGAGAGGGAGTGGGAGAAGCAGAGGCATAGAGAGAGAGAGAGAGAGAGGAGAGGAAGCGGGGAAACAGGATAGGGATGCTGATGCTGATGCTGATGCTGCTGCAGAGAAAAAAACACCCCAGCAGCAGAATCAGAGAGCTAGAATAGAGGGGATTAGGACAAAGCTAGCGGAGCAGGGGAATGGAGACAGCAATGGAGAGAGAGATAGAGAGAGAGATAGAGAGGGAGAGAAGGAGGTAGGGAGACAATCGACAGAGGTTGGGAATGATCAGACAGAATAAAACAGACATCTTCTGCATTCCTCTCCTCTTCTACAGTACCCTCTCTTTACTTGTAGTCCACTTTAAACCACCATTACCATTAGCCAATAGCCCGGTCATTTCCCCATTTCTGCAATGCAGCTGTGCTTACTCACTCTGCTCTGTAAATAGGCACAATGAGGAAAGTGAGGTGAAGTGTGAATGACAGGATTGGAGTACCACAACACAGAGGAGGACACAGAGTGAGATCGCAAGCAAGACCAAAAGAGAAGGAAAAGGAATAAAAGAGAAAGAGAGAGAGAGGGAGAGAGAGAGAGAGAGGGACCAAATGAAAGAGATGCTTACATGGGTTGGAACCATCAGCTACCACCAGCATCCGTAGAGAGGTCAGGTTGATGTCTCTCTGGTCCCGATGGGCCACCAGGGCCCAGTGCATATCCCTGGACTTCACACACGCCACTTTAGCTACACATATAAACACATACACACACACACACACACACACACACACACACACACACACACACACACACACATTTACTCAAGAGACAAAGGGCTTTTCCAGGCTTTAGGCAACACTTTTATTAGAAAGATGCAAAATGTAGCTATTCTATTTCAGAAGATGAGGCCATTATATGAGGGGTGTTTTTAATATACATATATCATTTGAGGATCAGAATATACACTCCATCACTGATAAGATTTTATACTAATAGTTGTTAAGTGATTGATTTGAACTGACGACCTGATTGACTTATTGATTGATTGATTGATTGATTGATTGATTGATTTTTTGATTGACTGATTGATTTGACTAGTTGGTATGTTGGTGAATTGTGTGTCAGACCTTTGTATTGGCACACTTTCTGGATCCAGGAGAGAGGGTTGACCTTCATCAGGGAGTAGGGGATGCTGATCACATGCATCATATTCATGACACTCTGTGGGACAAACACACATACATTACGCAAAATGTTCAATATTCTCTCCCATCTCACCCCTCTATGAGATCATATGAGGACAGTGAGCAGAAACGTACTGTGAGAATGCCGTGCCACAGTCCTACGTCCTTCTTGAAGTCTAATACATTCACTATGGTCTCCGCTGGAACACAAAGGAACATAAACGTTAGTATCTAGCGCCCACATTACATCTGTTGGCTTATTTCTATGATATGATATGGACTGAAAGCATTTGGACACATACTCTAGATATGGACTGAAATCATTTGGACACATACTCTAGTATGAGGATAGTTGTGTATTTGGTGTGCGTGTATGTGTGTGTAAGTGTCCTACCTTCCGTGTATCCACAGGACTGTGTGAGGGCTTGGCAGTGTGTGAGCATGGCGATCCTCATCACCGTCACACCCAGAACACTCCCGTCCTTACAGGTCTTATACTGTCAATCACAACACACAATAAGACACAGTTTCACTCCATAGTCCCACAAGCAACAAACTTCACTCACAACTTACAGTCATTTTCTGTGTATTAGCTGCACCACATATAAACTGCATGACTGTGTTGTATGCAAATTGAAAAAACAAAAATCATGTATTAACCGCACCCAGGTATTAACCACGAATGAAAGAATGAAAAAATGAAATGCATTTCACATGCATCGTCCCCCCCACGTATTAAACTCATAGCTTATTTATCAAAATCAATATACCTCGGTTAATAGGCAGGAAATTAGGGTAATCTACAACAATTTTACAGGATCACTGAGACCATGTCTTCAAGAACTCTGATATGCCTCATGTCTTTTTCACTACGGCTGTCAATCGCAAGTGTACTAAGTGAGCACACATATCCTTGCTGTTCATGACGGTGCATCAGAATCCCCGTGTGTCAGATGCTTCTGCTAAGAGTAAACTCGCGTCTGCATGGCACTCTCCATTTACACTCCATCGGTAATGGACGGCCAAGGGGGTGGGCCACGCACACGAGGATCAATGCACAGAAAATGTACACGACGCACCGCGGACCCAAAATATATATATATCTCTAAGCACTGGTCAGCATCAGTCTCACAATTAACCACATGCTAATCATTCCCCAGTTCCATTACCTACACAAGCCTCCCCCTAATGGAAGCTATAGTATGCATGCCTGCGCCGATGCTGATAGCAACTATTGATTTCTAGCCATTCTCTGGAGCTCTGCAATGTAAGACTATCCCTGACATGAAGAATCGTAATAGAATTAGGTGGGAAGAGAGCGTATAGAGAGAGTGGTTGCTCGTGGACTGTGACGCGCTTGTCGGTAAGTCCTGGCTCGACTACCATACTGTGAGCGAGAGGAAGAGGAAAAAATGTGAACGTGGAGAGGGGGGGAAAAAAAGAAGGTTGTGACTCTTCCCGAAACTGCCACCCTGATTCTGTCTGCTTGTCTGCTGTCAGCGAATGAAAAACAGCGCTAGTTATTCCCTCCTCTGCCCGAGCGCCCGCTCCTATCCACGATCCGCTTCATTAGGCTCGCCGCCACACGGTGGCTGTGTACCTCGATGTAGGCCGTGTCGTTGTTGGCGTCCTTGATGTGGGGGAACCAGTCTCGCGGGGGCTTGGACAGGTGTTTGGACTCGGTGACAAACCACAGCAGCTTCGGCCATCCTGTGTGAGAGCAGTGGGGGGGATGGGGGAGAGAAAAAGAGGACACAGATGCGCTGTGAGCACAAACAAACACACACCAGCACCATTATGAAGCCAACCACCCACCCAGCCAACCAGGCAGAGCCTGAGACCCAGAGCCAGGCGGCCAGACACCGCGAAACCCCCCCAGCCATCCCTCCATCAGAGCATCAGGCCCCCCCTCCTCATCAGCACTGATGATGGGCATCTCGGTGATGTGATTACGTGGGCGGCGTAAGTGGGCACTGGCTACCATTAGTGGTGGGGAGCAGAGGAGGAGAGGATGGGTAGAGCATCGCACCCCCCCCCCCCCCCCCCCACATACACTGAGGAAAAACAAACTGCTCTCGGTCAGTTCTTTATCACGGCTGCTACAACAACTGTATTATAAAGCCATTACTGCCCGCAGCCAGGTCCACCCCACACACACTATTTATATTCCCACATCAGTGGACCCGAGATGGGGAGGGCAGAGGGGAAAAGAACGCCGACTGTCTTTGTCTGAGAATCTAGCTCACATCACATCACACACACACACACACACACACACGCATACACCACGCAGGTCTATTCAACATACCTTTCATTCTCTGCCACGTAGCCACCCACACACACTCATACACACACACACACACACACATTCGCTTCGCTACATATACTCACACACAAACAAACATTCTCAGCTGCATACTGTACCCACTCACTGCCTAAATAAACATAGCAGAGAATCCAGTATCACTCTCTCTCTCTCTCTCTCTCTCTCTCTCTCTCTCTCTCTCACACACACACACACACACACACACGCACAAAATCACACTTTCAGTCTGTAAACCTATACACACAAAAGTGACCTATGCACTATGTTCCACACACATTTACGTATCAATCACATTTATTGCCATCTTGTTATTGTTTGTCTTGGCGAAGCTGACCTTTGAACTGTGGGATTTCCCCGGTGGGGCCCTTGGGGAGGCCTTTATGGCAGGCATCGCTGGTCAGTGCCACCGTGACCCCACAGCTCCCCAACAGGAAGCCAATCTGCTGACTCCCCGCATCCTACACAGCAGCAGGGAGAGAGAGAGACAGAGAAAGAGAGAGAGAGAGAGAGAGGGAGGGAGAGAAGAGTGAGGGAGAAGGAAAGAGATCCAACAGAGAGTCAGACAGTGAGAGAAAGAGAAAGAGGTAGGTCAGATACATAGAAAGAGAGAGAAGAATGGTGAGAAAGGAGAAAGTTTTCAGAACAGAGCAATTCATTTTTGACATGGCTGTAGCATCTACGCATCACAGAATGCACTCTGGCAGGACAGGGAGGTGTTTTTGAATGTGTTTGAAATTAGCACAGTTACCCTTATGTTTCCATAACTGTGACTCAATGATTTTTTTCCTTCTTCTCTTTTCTTTTCCTTCACGGCCTCTACATAATACAGGCACTTTAAGACTGTTTTATTTTCCCCCTTCAGATATTTGCCCTCTGCTGTAATTGTCTGACTCACTCTCCCGCGACAAGTGTCCTCTTACGAAAAAAAAAGGCAAAAATGAAAGAAATACAGCTGCTTTTCGACTGGATGGTGGACAAAAATGTTTTATTGGTTTCCGAATCAAGCGCCGTTCAAGAGCAGAGGAAGCCAGCGAGTGTTCTGCCAGTTTTGAAGGAAGGTTCTTTCCTGGAATTTTTGGATTGAAAAAAAAAAAAGGTGAGGGACGAAGCCAAAAAAAAAAAGCTTGACTTCCTTGCTTCCCAACTCAAAGCACACACAAGCATTCCAGCAGGACAAATGCTGATGCCTACTGCCCAACCACAGGCTGACAGGCCAGACGTGACATTACACGAAGACTCCTACGCCAACATAGAGCCTAGAACCCATCCATAAGCCTTCCTTACAGCTGATGCAATACTCCCAGCATTCCCCATAAAAACAGCTAAAGAGAGAGGGGGAAAAAAGAACTTTCCATGAGCCCACGAAGATGCTTAACATCGGCTGTTAATAATAAATAAGCATGAATATTTTGTGCTATGAAGCCTGTCGTATTGGCATAAGATACTGTGAGCTCAAGCTGTGAGAGGTGGCCGGAGGGGAAGAATAGTGGAAATGCTCTACCACTTGTCATCGAGACAGGCTCCAAAATGGAATTAACTCCTAGGCTGGCAGTATATCCATGAGTGTGTGTTTGTGTGCGTTTGTTAATGTGTGTGTGCATGTGTGTGTGTTTGTGTATGTATTATATTACATCTTAAATATTTGTGTCCCTGCACCACTTTTCTCTAGACATAAATTTATGTCTCTAGACATAAATAAATGGTTAAAATGTGTGTGTGTCTGTGTGTGTGTGTGTGTGTGTGTGTGTGTGTGAAATGTCATGTGTGTATATAATATATGCATAACAATCTACAGTATATGTGAATGTGCACTTGTATAGACACATGTGCATTGGATGTGTGTATACTATACTCTGTAGCGCTTTGATGCACTACTGCACAAAGACTCTTGCTGACATTGATGTGGCTTGCTTTGTGGTGTCTGGTGGCACAGTGTGAATGCTGCCAGTGGATGTGTTATGAGTGGAATTCTCACCTTCCTCGTGAGCGGCACTTCGATTGGCACGGGCACCACCTCGGCCAGCAGGCAGCCATAGAAGGCCACCATGAAGGCGGCCGGGTCATTGTTGGGGAACACCAGGGCCACCTGCACACAGGGTGGTGAGAGGACAAAAGCCGTGAGACACACAGGGACTGAGAAGCCAGCGAGAGGTGTGCGTGTGTGTGTGTGAGAGAGAGAGAGAGAGAGAGAGAGAGAGAGAGAGAGAGAGAGTGTGTGTGTGTGTGTGTGTGGGTGTGTGTGTGTGTGTGTGTGTGTGTGTGACAGATGCCATGAGTCACCACAGACCCATTAACCTCTCTGCCGGCTTTATGGCTAGGTAGAATAAAGCCTCAGAAAGGTGCAAAGTCCTACTGTGATCAATAACACTGAACACATAACACAAACATTTTTACACTAGCCATGGCTTCCATCATTCCAACATCACAGAGATTATATATAGGTATCATAGCAATGACTCACCCTATCACCAGGCCGGACCATGGGCTCTTGTTTGGTGCCAAGCTTGTGGAGAATGTTGTAGGCCACCTTGATGCTCCGGGACCAAAGCTTCCCTGTATAGGTTCAAAGTAGGTATTTTAGGTCACATGGGAAAAGCCTATACATGTGCCTGGGCTTCCATATTATGGTTTGCACTGAGAGACCACGGGTGCCTTAAAGGATTTGGGTCTGAAATAAGAATTCAGCTGCCACTAACAGGACTGGGCTGGTGGAATGGAAATAATACCAGAGATATTTTGGGGGGAAAAACACACACACACTCAAAGGAGAGAGAGAAAGAGGGCACACTTCTCTGTGAGTGTGTCCAAAGAGGGAGAACCCAGCTGTGCACCAACTATGAAGTTCTTTACCTTGCAAGTCAAGAGACAGAGACAGGTGAAACAAACCAAGGGAACACCCCCCCCCCCCCCACACACACACACACAGACACATCCACTCCCTCCTTGGGACTGGAACATTAGCTGACGGCTGAGCATTAGGTGTGACATGACAGATCTCTCTCATTAGCCCCTCCACCGGCGCGCAGATCTAATCAGCGGCCGCGTGTGGATCTGCCCTACATGCTGCCTCATGCGTGGCCCACCACCAGCTGCAGACTGCAGACCCACCCCTCCCCTCCTCCCCTCCTCTCAGATCAGCATCGGCCCAGAGCGGAGATGCGCCCATCGGCCTGCTCCAAATCAGCACATTATACACTCCCCCGACACACACACACACACACACCAGCCCTCTTTTCCCGTTCAGATAGCGTGTCTGACCACGGCGGGGCCCGTGGGTCTGCGTGTTTGTGTTTTTATCGGCATGGATGGTGAGCGCGCGTGCGCGTGATATCTATCTCTCCTCACGCCGGCGCGCGGCGATGAAAGTTAATTACTCTTTGATTTGGGTGAGGTTTTAATGAGGCTGACGGGGCGGGCACAAGTCCCTGTAGGCGGAGGGGAGAGCAAGAGAGAGAGAGAGAGAGAGAGAGAAAGGGAGAGAGGGAGAGAGGGAGAGAGAGAGAAAAGGGAAGGCAGAGGTGGGAGAAGTGAGGTAGAAAAAGAATGCATGACAAAGGGGGTGGAAGAGAAGGAATGAGGGAGAGGGTGAGAAAGAGGGAGGGAGGGAAAAAAAAGAGAGAGAAGAGAGAAAGAGAGTAAAAAACAGGAGCCCTGTTCTATTTTGAGACAAAGCCTCTGCCCACACAGCACATGGCGCACTAAACAGCAGAGGCACGGAGCACAACAGCAGCGGAAGCACCAGCCGGAGCCAGGCCCAGCCGCCTCACACTAAAGGAGGAGAAGTGGGCGGCCGAGAGGGAGACTGGTCTGGTCTGGTCTGGTCTGGTCTGACGGAGCCGGAGAGACGGCTGTCCGTCGCCATGCCGAGTCCAACCCTGCGGCACTCCTGCTGAGTCAACGACGGCAAAGGAGGAGGAAGAGGAGGAGGAGGGTGGGTGGGTGGGATAGGAAGAAAGGTAACAAGTCCCGCCTTGGTTGAAGGGGGGAGCAGAAGTGCAGACGGTTGCAGAACAGGAGAGATGATCTCGGCGGTCTCATTAAAACAAACTCATCATCATCATCATCATCATCACCATCCATGGATTACTCTCCCTAAGGCAATGGAGAAGTGTGTGCGTGTGCATGTGTGTAAGAGAGGGTGCGATCAACCGTTACCAACAGCTGGGTAGGGGAAACACAGCACCCTTGCACACAGAGCATGGAGGTGGAAAACTCACTCAAACCCAAAACACAGTCAGGTATACAGTTACACACAAACACTGCAAACCCTCAGCACAGCCATGCCCTCACCCATGATGTCCAGCAAGGCACAGAGCTCCCCAGTGAGGGCACTTGGGAAATCATATGACTTATCAGGTAATTGGGTTTCCACACATTCAGTTAGTCAAGAACACAAACAAATTTAACCAGCAGTGCATGTTAAGGTGGGCTATGTTGACAACAGGTAATCACTGAGCTGTGTGTACATGCTACTAGTACTGTACTAAATATAGAGCAATGTGAGCATTTGAGGGTGCTATTGCATCAACATTAGCATAAGGCCTAGACTTCAATTAGCACAATAGCAGTGGAATTAGCGGCTAGGCTAGCTTACCGTAGGTGAGGACGTAGAGAGGCTTGCCATTGGTGTCCATAGTGGTGAGGCAAGGGGCTTTGGGCGAGATGGTGCCCCAACGCTGCAGGGCAGCCTCCAGGGATGGGGGCCAGTTGGTCACCACCCCCAACTGCTCGCCGCGCATGGTCAACATCTGGGCCCCCTCTGGCCGCGGCTGGTTGGGGTCAGGCTGCTGGACTGTTGTGCACCAATGCATTCAATACACACACACACACACACACACACACACACACACACACACACACATACACACACACACACACACACACACACACACACACACACGCACACGCACAAAACAGTTCCATATTTCATGACATTTCATAATCATATTATGAGGTATATAAAGCAGAGAAATGAGTCACTAAAAGAAGGCTAATGGAGAAAGCTAATGGAGGAGGCTAATGGCTAAGGCTAACCTTCGAGGAGTTCCTCAAAGTCGTCCACAAAGAACTCTCTGAGGGGGGGTCGTCTGGGCTGCTTGAGGGTGTTCACTAGCTGCTGGATCTTAGCGGACACTCGACTGCTCACTGGGACTCCTGAGGACACACACCATCAGTAAACTCATTAAGGGTGACGTGTCCAGACACACACACACACACACCCACACACACACAAAACCAGACATCAAACACTCACAAACAGATAAAACAAACATACAGCATACAAACAAACACACTCTGTACTCAATACAATATCCTCAAGCAGCTACATACTTGCTGTCCCTACAGCTCTCTCCCACATCCTTCCAGGGTTTGCACTAATACACAAATCTCTCTCTCTCACACACACACACACACACACACATTTTAATTCTTTATTTAAATCCACAAATCATATTACAACAGACAGGATTCAAATATTTCAAGAGATAAGATAGGGCTTTGTCACTCAATGGTATTCAGGGGTACAAGAAACATCTCCTGCGCCATACTGCAAGGCTGCCTACTGTATAACTGCAGATATGGAGCAAAACTAGCTGTTTTGTTTTTCTGCTGGAGAGCCCTGCCAGCCTTAACCAGGGTGCTTGCTCTTTTTCCAAATTAAAATTCCAGACTTTTTCCAGACTTTTTTAAAACTGGAATTTTTTTTCTCAAGACCTTAACTTTATGTACTTGTATACTTGTGTGCCTACTGCCTACTTCATTGGTTGAGATTGTACCAACTGTGTTTATTAGAAATAAATAAATTAATTTTTATAGGCTGGAATTCAATGAACAAATGCATTATTCACAGTAAATTATGCTTTTACTGATGAAAATGTTTCAAAACATGAAAATCACAAGTACATGAATTTCACATCAAACAAGTGTCACAAAAACGGTAATCGGTAACACTTTACTTGACGGGTGAGTTCATAACACATTCATAGCAGCTGTCATAAACTGCACATAAAGCATTCATGACTGTTTCATGAGACATGACTCAACATTCATACCAAACCTTTCATGAATGTGGAAGACAGAACGACGAAAAATTGTCAAAATAAAAGTCCATCAATCGCAAAGCAGCATTGCCGTTTTTGTAAATATTTCATGAATATCTTATGAAGTCTACATTGAATGTCACTTTACTATACAAGTTGTGAAGTATTTGTAATCACTGAGTTTAACACTGGGAGGCAAACTAGCCAACATTCGACTTGTATTTGTGTAACCTGGAATGGTTGGACATTCCCAGTAGCAAAAGATGAGAAATTATCTGCAACGGTTACATCATAAAACAAATACATTTTTATGAAACAAAAATTATTTGCTTGACCATGTTCTGTCTTTTTGGCACTGGACTAGCCCATTGACTCAGATGTGACATGGTCAGGTAAGAGGTTTGGAACAAAAACGGCAATGCTGCTTTGCGATTGATGGACTTTTATTTTGACGAGTTGTTGTCGTTCTGTCTTCCACATTCATGAAAGGTTTGGTATGAATGTTGAGTCATGTCTCATGAAACAGTCATGAATGCTTTATGTGAAGTTTATGGCAGCTGCTATGAATGTGTTAAGAACTCACCCGTCAAGTAAAGTGTTACCAAACTATCTATAAAAAAACATGAATGGATGGATGAATGGATGT
Organism: Alosa pseudoharengus; assembly: GCF_046254945.1. Taxonomy (NCBI): domain Eukaryota; kingdom Metazoa; phylum Chordata; class Actinopteri; order Clupeiformes; family Clupeidae; genus Alosa; species Alosa pseudoharengus. The sequence goes on along the minus strand of NW_027468650.1, from coordinate 22,377,899 downwards.
AGAATTCAGTCTCACTCACATCTCATTTTTTCTGTCCTTAACATGACTGAACATATCTTTATGTTATCTCATTTTAACTTCTGAACAAGCTGCATCACAACACTCACAAAAGTGCATACATTTGACCTAGTGCACTTGGTTAGAACAAAAAATAAACTGCACAGTATGGCAAAGACTCTAATTTTTAATTTAATTTAACTTCAAATCCAGCCATAAATTCGAAAACACGCAATGACCCAGTTCTGTTGACCACTAGGCTAGCTATGTGTCAATAGACCTCAGCAGTGACGAAAAGGTGCCAGACTAGGCTAAGCAAGCGTTGATTGGATATCATTCCACAATACAGCTAATACAGTAAGTGACCAGTTAGTAAAATTATAGTTTTATAGCCTACCTTCCTATTTCTCATTTCACAATGCCTTTGAGCATACTGTAAGATTCTACCATACATTTTTTCCATACTTTATTAAGACTTTCACACAAAATTCAAGACTTTTCAAGGTCTGGAAAACAGTGTTTCAAAATTCCATACTTATTAAGACTTTCAAGACTTGCGCAAGCACCCTGCTTAACCCACTGAAAACAAGATTGTGGACATGCCCCAAGCTGCCAAAGATCAACACCACTAGCTTGCATTGATAGCCTAGGTCACATAGTTTTGTCCGTATGGGTTGGTACTTCATGATTTTATCATCAAAAGCCATGTCCATGTAAGTACTTCCCTTCTAGCCTAGAAATCTAGACGCACCCTAGCGGCAGCAAATTAAATTTGCTGCCAGGGCTAGTCTAGCAACTCTCCGTTGGCTTGTGAGCTCGAAAAATTAAACTTCTATCAGGCCAATCAAATCGTGTATAGAGTCGTTAGGCGGGCTTAACATAATGATTGATGGCAGAGTTGCAACAGTTTGGCTTGAATTCCCTGCTACTTGAAAACAAATAAGGTAATGTTGCTGTTGGCGAACAGTGTGACACGAGTTAAGCTTTTATTAAGTTGGCAAAAGTTTGAACTAGCCAACTACTGTAGCTCCGCTGGTGGGAAACATTGGATTCATAGCGATGTCCTATTGCGTGCAGAGGGAATTTCAAAGACAAACGATTATCCCGCTCCTCGGACTGAGCACTGCGAACGGTGAATGCCCAGACCCTACATTTTAATGTGGGTCTGGCTCGTCAGGCTACTTCCTTTCTGTCTCGTAACATCAGGGGTGTTAGGGATGTTACAAAACACATCAGTGGAGCTGTTAAACCATTCTGGCATACAGTAATACGCGAATGTTTGTACTGTACATGGTCACATTATCTGGAAGTACATCCTTAACAGTGCTAGCAATAAGGTCAACAATTCGGTCGTGGCGTGCAGTATAAAGTCCTTTGTACATAGTACAGCCATTAACAATATGGGCAACTGATTCGAGATGATGGTCAGAGTCTGAGTGCATTATACAGTGTGGATGGTGGATTGCAGGGTACTATAATGCAAGGTTCTATTTGGTGGGTAACACCTGCAGTCTGGCTTTGAAACAGAGGATGTCCTCCCCAACAGCGGCATTTGTAAACATGGAGTGTGAGACAGAGTGGTCGGCAAAGTGTAGCCATGCCAACTTTCCCTGCATTCTGAGTCCAGTCCAGTGTTGTTTGGTGTCTGTTTTATGTTAAGAAGGAATCTCCTTGCTGTTGTATTCTGTAGTGTGTTGTGCCTCGTTGTGATATACAGTAGCCTCTGCTTTTACAGATGGGTCTGTGACAACTGCATCAGATGCCTGTGGTGCTGTGTGTGAGTTGTGTTGTGTCCATTCCAGTTTGACTGACATTCTGTTGCACAGATCATTTAGGTCTGGCCAGTCTGATCGGACTCCAAAGCCAAAGCTTGTGTGTCCAGTTTCCCGCTGCTTTTCCTCCTAAAGCCTAGGAAGCTGTCCTGGCCTGGTTTGGCCAGTGAGGTCCAGCAGGAGGGAAGCTCTGGCTAGCATGGTCATTGTTGAGCATGCAGATGAGGTGTGTCAGCCTGGTGGCAGTGTATACCCATTCCACGTTTGGGACACCCAGCCCCCCCTCTTTGCGTGAGAGGAAGATGAGGTCCCAGGTAGAGTGAGAGTTCAGCCCCAGCCATTTTCTGACGGCCTGGACTGTTTTATTGTTCATGTCGCGTAGGACATTTTGCGGGATGTGGACATTTGCAAAGAGGTGTTGTACCTTTGCCAGGGCCACCTCTCTGATAGCGTCCAGTTTCATGACTACAGGGAGGGGGGAGGAGTCGATTAGGTCGATCCTGTTCTTATAAGCATGGCATAGCTCCTGTACCTGCTCCCCCCACTCACCTGCAATGTTGATGTTATGGCCAAGATAGGTGTATGACTCATGGCGTGGGTAGACTCTGATGGGCTGCCCCATGATTGTGAAGAAGAGGGGTTTGTCCGATTTGGCTTTATACCAGCGGTTGCCACCGCTGCGTCGCTCGTATAGTGCTGCGCACTTGGTGTGTTTTACCTTTAGTACTAGTGTCCAAAGCATATCTTTCTCTGCTGCATTAACGATGGCAGTTACAACGGGCGCGAAGTTTAAGATTTTATATTGCCATGGTTTGGCACAGGGCTGCGAAACTCACGCGCGGTGCTGTCGGCCATGTTGGACACACACACAGACACAGACACAGACACAGACACAGACACAGACACACACTTAAACTCAACACTGATTTTTTCAGTGTCTAAAACAGGTGAACAGGCAAAGCTCCAGAGTGGAGAGAAAAAAGCACACAACCCTTTCCCTGCCCCGCCTCAGCAGATGTACTCATGTTCCCCTCTGTTATGTTGGGCCATGTTTTGAGAAGCCAAGTTTTCATGCAACACCAAACAAATCTATCCGGCGTGGCGGCATCGATTGAACACATCTGACAAATGCATTCAAATGCAGACACACCGAGGGGGCTTGTCCCCGGAGAGCAAATTAAAGCCAAATAAACGAGAGGTGGGATCAATGCCCTCCATCACAGCCTGATCTCCGAGGAGCCATCACAACAAATATCAGCTTTCTGTCCTGCGGAGGATGAAGCTGTCCGTCACCTGTCACCGCGGCTACCATCTCCTTCCCCCGCATCACGGCAACATCAACGATGACGGATGCATGCCGATCCTGGACTCCCAAAAAAGCGAGTTCACAAAACGTTCTCATATAGAGCCACTGAAACATGGTGGACTATCTATATGCCTAAGGCTGCCCTAGACAGATCCATACATCCATACATACAGTACCTCCATTTATTTACTTATACACAGACATTCCCAGACAGCTATACACAAAACAGATACACTGTACACCTTTCTTCTTTCACACAGAAACACACACACACACACAAATACACAAACAGAAACACACACACACACACACACTACAGGTCCTCACCATCTCCGGTCTCCATGAGCTCGGCGTTGCCGTATTTGGGTGTGGTTCTGGGGACGGTGGACACCTGTGGCCTCTCCACCTGAGGCGGCAGCTCAGAGGTGTAGGTGGTGACGTCTGGAGGAGCCGAGTGGTTCTCTGTGTCACGGCAACCAAAGAGAGAGAGAGGGGGGGGGAGAAAGAGGGAGAGGGAGAGAGAGAGAGAGAGAGAGAGAGAAAGAGGGAGGAGGTAATACAGAGAAGGAGGTAAACAAAGAGACAGATAAAGAAAGGGAGATTTCATTTAACTCCTAGATTTCACTAACAAAGCACCCAGACTCACAATCAGATCACAATTCACTGACCACACAAAGAGGATGAGAAGAGGTGAATGACTACTAGAAAAAAAAACATGCACTGGGCCCGGAGGAATGGCTAGAGAGGTAAAAAGAGAGGAAGAGATGGAGCAAGAGACCAAGCGAGAGCGAGAGATAGAGGGATAAAACAGTGTTTTCAGGCGGCTGGATAATGACAGTCTCTTTCATTTCCACTTGATTTCCCTTGCCCCCCCCCTGCTCGCCCTTCTTCTTGATTATAAATGTTCGGCTGCCGATGGTTCATTATTACCGTCTCAGTCCTCCCAGGTCCCCCACACCATCGGGCCAAAGCCTTCTCTTATTGATGTTTCTTTCATGTCGGCTGCCATGGCCCCCGGAAAGAAATATAAAAATCTCATCGCCATCCCGTTATGGCACCGATAACGCCCAGAGCTTGACAGAACGATAAATCGCAGCGCTGCCACCACCCTAGCTGCCGCCGCCACTGTTCCCCGTGGGCGACCCTCAGAAGCAGAATTTGGGAGGCGTCCTCTGTCCTCTATGGCTGGCAGGCGGGTGGACGGCTCGTAAAAACCCACACAGGTTGTGTCGCCCATTACGCGCGCACCATTACACTCAAATTGACCAGCTAGGTGAGAAATAACATTCGCTGTGCAATTTGGGATTTCGGGGGGACAGCACTGGGGGAATCTCAATGGGGTCTAGACAACACCGCGTTTGGAACAATAAAATGCAGAGGGGGGAGGAAAAAAAAAACGGCCAAGGATGGCGCACTCACCTTAAGGCTTGTTTGTTTGTTTGTGTCTGTGTGTGTGTCTGTGTGTGTGTGTGTGTGCATGTGTGTGTGTGTGTGTGTTGTGTCTATGTGAGAGTGAGTGAGAGAAAGAGACAGCGAGAGAAAAAGAAAGCAAGCAAGAGGCTGTCCTGGGTACTGTGTTCTGTGATTGCTGAGATCACAGGTTTGGGATCGTGATGGCAGTGACTCATGTCGCTGAGATGGAGATGAGGAGGGGACCTTGGACAGGCAAAGCCAAGGTCATCCCACACTCTCCCAGATCCATGGCACCTTGGGCCTGACAGACTCAGACAGCCTTCATGAAAGGAATAAATTACTCATGAGGCTCACATGAATAAGTCTGTGTTGGAGGGGAGATGTCCAAGGATAGCTGCTGGGGTGTTTGTGTGTGTGTGTGTGTGTGTGTGTGTGTGTGTGTGTGAGAGAGAGAGAGAGAGAGAGATCTAGAGAGAGAAGAGAACTCGAAAGAAAAGAAACAGAGAGAAAGCAACAAAGAGAGATAAGAGAAGGGAGAGAGGAAGAGAGAGAGAGAGAGAGAGAGAGAGGAAGAGAGCTATCCTGTCAGTGAGTGCAATCCTGGCAGACACAGCCTCTGTGCGAATGTGACTCAAAGGCTGAGAGGCCTCAGGGGCTGGAGTCAGCCGGCTGCAGCAGCACAGCAGTCAGCGCCGCCCCACCTCCATCAGTCAGGCCTCGCCTCTCAGGCCCAAGCCCAGCCAGAGCACCAGCGTCCGCGGCTGAGCCACGGCTCCTTCACCAGGGATGACTGTCAGAAAGAAACGGCCGGGGGCTAGCTCCACAGTGTCTCTTACGCAACAGGACTGAAAATAACCCACCTACGTGACATGCACACGTACACACACACACACACACACACACACACACACACACACACACACAGACAGACAGTCTTTTGCATTTATGCTGGCACTAATGTGAAGAAGGAGTTTCCTAAAAGGCTGGAGGGAGTTTGAGTGTTTTACTTGAAGGACAACAAAAGGGAGAATGAATGAACTCTGCTGCACTAATGAACGTCATCTGTGATGGAGAGCTATCATGGCTCCGGGGTGGGGAGGGTTATGCATACAATACACAAACCTGCAGGGAAAAACAGTGGAAATGCTGTAGACATTTTAGGGTCTAGGGCGTGATATTCTCAATGCTACGCTATCAATGTCTTGACCCCAAAAGTAATGGATAGTACTGTATGTGTAAAGTTGATCTAATTGAACAAAAAAGATTGCAATATCGCAACATTTCAACAGTTGAAATCATCATGGCCCACATTATTGACCAATAATATTGACCATTATGCACTTCCATTCAAATATGATATTATCTATCTGCTAGTGGGGCATGCTGTGGGTATCCGGCATCATATCCATTAATCTCAATCTTAATCATAAAGGAAAATTCCGGTATTTAGCACTTTGAGTCCCTTTTTTGGTTTGTTTTGGATGAACTAGAGTTGTAGACACCGAAATTTTGACGATTGGTCCTGTCTCGACTTTTCTGACTCGTTTTAAATCGCCTTTACTGCTTCAGAGTGGCTGCCTACAGGCATGCACAAACATGTTCTTAAAACAACCCTTAACGTTCATTTTCAAAACTGTGCAACTCACCGAGTGGTTAGTGGTGTTCGTTGATTATTAAAATCAAATATATCGGCGCAATGTATGATTTCCAGCCGTCTTATTTGCTATTGTGGAACTATTTTTTCAGACACCTCACAACCGCGTATAAACTTCTGCTCAATATTTGAGCCTGAAGCATAGACTGTGGCGCAGTAATATCAACGTGCAATGAGTCTTCCAACAGAAATCATTGGGATTTTACAAAATGCCAAATAAAACACAACAGAAACTGTATTTCGCTATGCTACTTGTTTTGGAACATCAACGAAGAGATGTGTGTTTGATACTTGATTTTTGTTTAATGACTTTCCTAATGATTTCATTAGCGTTCCCCTAAACATTTAAAGCACGCAGTAACCAATTCAGGTCTTCAGCTCCAGATGGTCCTCTTCAAGCTTGTTTGGTCATTTGTTTGTCTGTTGATTAACTGCATATCCCAAAACAAACATCAGTGCCACCAGCAGCACAGGCAAACCAAGGCACTCCATCACGCTCAAATGTCAAAAGCCACTCGACGGGCACGACATCTCATTTAAACAAACATACTGGCATGGAGGTGGAGGCTCAGCAAATTGCAGTGACCATTGTGCCACTCTGATTGTGGTGAGGACGTGCTGACTGACACATGTGTAGCTGGACACAACACACACACACACACACATATATACATATATATATAAACAGACACAGACATAAGACAGCACGATGAATGAGGCATCTAAAAGCAGACCCTACAGACGAAATACCACACCCGTGTTTTCATAAGTCACCAACATGAAGACATTCCTTTCACAAAAACAACCAGAGAACCATCAAATAATATCTGATCACACACGGAACATCTGACTCAAAGTACAACAAGCAAGACAATGTGACTACTGTAACGTACTTTTGCCGCTGTAGAACAAGAGTCACAATACTACCACTGCACATGACATTGACGGCTAACAGCAGCTCCACAGAGACACGCACAGAGACCAGCCCCACAGACACTACTGCCCCAGGGAGAGGGGCTCTTCACAGGCTACACACAGACTACAACACAGGCCACCTCCGGATGAGGGTGGGGGATGGTGGATGGATGGGGGAGGGAGAGGGGGAAAGGAGACCAAGGGGCTGGCCGGCACAGAAGGTGGGGAAAGGGGAGAAGGGTGGTGGTGGTGGTGGTGGTGGTAGGGGGGGGGCATTGTGAATACTGACCATCCGACTCCAAGGGTGGCGGCCAGAGGAGGTCGGATCCAAACTCGCAGGAGCGACGCAGCGAGTTGCCGTTCTCCGCAACCCCGAACATGGTTTTCCTCTTGAGCGAGAGGTGCCCTATGGGCCCTGGAGAAGGGGTGGAGGGAGGGGGGGAGGAGGGAGGGAGGGGGGGAGAACCAACCTTAGAGCCACAGAGCCCAGGCCCACAGCTGGGCAAACACTACCAACACAGGCACGGCACCAGAGAGGAGAAGGGGGGGAAGGGGGGGGGGGGGTGAGAGAGAGGGAAGGAAGGGGACAGATGTCTCCCAAAATGGACACAGCCATGTTTACAGGTAGGACCAGGCATTATGGGTACCGGTCCTATTGCGATGAGGGGGTGAGGGGGTAAGGGGTCGTTGGTGGGGGGGGTAAGGAGAGAGCGGAGAGGGGATTTGGGTTTCCATCATGAATCAGTCATGAATGGGTCCTCCACACACACTGGCTTGTCTTCCTGTCCCAACTCCCAGAGCGCAACACAAAACAAAAGGCAGGAGGGTAGGGGGTAGTCGATGCGATGAGAACATAGCAATAGCCTATCAGACTATGGACTAGATCATTGCATCACTGCAGACAAAGAAAGGTGTGCCCTGGCAGGTGTGCATAGTCAGACCGATGCCCAATGGATGAACAACACCTTCCAAAATCGTCGTTGCCAAACGATTTTTTTTTTTTCAGGACTGTTGGCACCACTCTCCGCGGTTTGTTTGTCTGCTTTTAGATGGTAGCGTAGCATGGACACACAGGAGAGGGAGTGTGTTAGTGTGCACATGTCAACATGCGTATGTGTCTGAGGCAAAATAAATAGTGGGGGGAAAAAAAGGAAACACGCATCACTGCCTTTTCAGTTAATGTGATGATGAACCTTGACTGCTGGGTGCTGTAACATTAGCATGGTGGCTATAAAAATGCTGTCGGCCTGAACTCTTCACCTGAGCAGAATGCTAAACAATCCACCTTGTGCTGCACCTCAGTCTGGCTAGAAAACTCTGTAATTCTCTTTCATCTTTTGTCTCCTTCTCTCTCTCTCTCTCTCTCCATTCTCAGTCTGTTTGTCTGTCTCTCTGCGTCTGTCTCTCCTTCCTTCTCTGTCCATCTCCAAAAGCAGAGCTGCAGATTGAGCACAGGCTTCCTTTTCCCTGCTGTGCAGTCTGTGTACACTGCAGGTCAGCCAGGTAGATTGATCTAACATCTGTCCAGCGCGCTGCAAACACTCCTGTCTTCTCGGCTCTTTCAGAATGAACTGTGAACCGTGGCAGGCAAAATGTGCGGCACAAGCTTGACTCAGAACTATGGTAGCACTAAAACCTCCACAAGGTTAAGCAATGAAAGAGAGAGAGAAAGAGAGACAGAGGGAGAGAGAGAGAGAGAAAGAGCGAAAGAGAGAGAGAGAGAGAAAGAGACAGAGAGAGAGGGAGAGAGAAAAATCTTTGGAGGGAGAAGTGTGTACACTAGCACGTTTGGGTTAGTGAATGTTAGCGGAGAGGAGGTGTTCAGATGTTCATGTCGGCATTTCAAATGACACACCACATGACCAGTCGGAGGCACACAGAGGAAAGCAAGAGGCGGCGGCGTACGCCACAGATATAAAAAACACAGAGGTGGACAGGGCAGGGCAGGGCAGACACACAGCAGACAGGCCAGTGGTGGGGGCACAGAGAGCGGGAGAGGAGGAGGAGGAGGAAGAGGACAGGGACGGACAGCGAGAGACAGAGAGGACAGAGGCGGAGGGGACAGAGGTCAAACAACAGGGAATGGGGTTTACTGTCAAGCAGATACTTGAAGAGGGAGAAAACAGAGGAGAGAGGAGAAGAAAGAGAGGAGGAAAATACCTAGAAAGAAAGAAAGAGAGAGAGAGAACAGACCCAGAGAGAGAGAGAGAACACACCCAAACGGAAAAAGAGAGAAAAAGAGAGATAGAATAGAGCAAAAACAGAGAGGAAGTACAAGAGAGGATGTAGCAGTAGCCGAGGGCAGGTGAAAGAGGGGGAAACAGCCAGATCACAGCAGCAGTAATCGCAGGTAAACAGCAAGAAGAAGGTGGGTTTATATTTACCTGACTTGCCGACGTGCGTCTGGGCCAGGACGTCGGCGAGTCGGCTGGCGGCCCCGCTGCCCCCACTCTGGGTGGACGAGGAGGAGGAGGAGGTGGTGGAGCCCTGGTGGATGGCGCGGCTGATCCAGTGCTCCATGCTGACGCTGCCCTGGCTGGAGGTGGGGGTGCCCTCGCCCTGGCCGCCCTCCTCCTCCGAGCCCGAGGACGTGTCTGTCAGGGGGGGCAGAGAGGAGAGAGGAGAGAGTCCTAGTGAGAGTCACTCAGAGCCACTGAGCTGCCCGCGCCGCTGGTGGACAGGATGGACACAAACATACACACACACACACACACACACACACACACACACACACACACACACACACACACACACACACACACACACACACACACACACACACACACACACACACACACACACACACACACACACACACACACACACACAACAAACACACACACACACACACACACACACACGCACGTACACACATACAGTACATATGCGCCTGCGTGCACACGCACACACACGGACACACACACACACTGTGAGGACAATACGAAACGAGACCACACATTCACTGCAATATTGTAATTACTGCTGAAAAATACAGGTAAAATATTATTATGCAAGCTTCCATGCAAAATTCCAGTCAGATTTCTTTAAGCAAATATGCCCACATTTAATACTGCTCTCCTCTCTAACAAATAACATAACTGTAATATGCACTTACGTTATATTATGTTCATAATCCTGGCAAAGGCATCTAAATGTAGTGTTACTATGAAAAGATTACTCTCTATATCCAAGGCCATGGGTGTGAATGACTCATTTAATGCTCCAACCTGTTTATTTGGGTGTCTTAATCCTTGACTTGTATCTTTTTCATGATTTCATAACAGTGATAATTCCAATATGGGCTAAACCCAAAATTATGTAATTTAATTTCAGAAAAATTTGTGTATCTCAGGGTTTTTAATGTCTATGTAACGCTTATTGGGACGGAGACAGCTGCACTGACAGGAGTCAGTGGGTGTGAAGTTAAGAGGATTGGGAGTGAATCTGTGTCCATGTCCCGGTGGAAGTGTGAACACACATGCAGACTAAGCAAACCTGCAGCACTATGAACAAAGGAAAAGAATTCCATTTATCTATTTTAGCGGTGTGTTGGTGTGTTAGCGTAATCTGTCTGTTGAGAATACTGCATAGGATGAATGCTTCACAAGTTGTAATCACAACCACACATTACTGTAATGAATTCACAATCCCATACACAAACTATTCCTCCACCTTTCCCATAAATGCATGAGAGGCATTTAAATGTAGCTCTCATACATTAAGTTAGCATGACCGTTTTTGATTGTTACACCAAATCTGAAGACAACCTATCAGACAATTATAATTTCAATTTATTTGATGTGTTCAATCTGTTTCTCTGTATTATGGTATGCTAGCCATGACTGGAATGTGGGTCCCGTGTGAACAGTCCAAATTAGGCCCACATTGGCATATTTACTGGGTATACACATCATCAGAACCAAGAGCAACTTGTTCCATCAACTACACAGCTATCGACACATACTGTAACAGAAGGTCCCTGTTGTTATTATGAATGTTACATGGTAAAAAAGTGCCACACATTCTGGCTCCAGATGACAAGTCTTTACTAAACAAAATAAGTGTCGGCCTGTAAGGTCTTCATCAGATTTTTCCTGCTGTCTAATGCAACCTGGGACTGTTACATTAACCCTAGCACCATGGGGCTAATCATAGCACCATGCTCTGTAAGCTGACCCAAAGAAACTGGAGCAGCAGTTAATCATACCTAGTGTAACTAGATGTTTCTTGTAACCTGGGACTGTTGACATCGACAACAAAGGACTAATACACACATACAAAACAATCTCTCAGTGGTGAGGGGCACAGCACTGGTGATCAGACCACAGATGGAGATGTGGGTGGGTCTGATGGAAAAACGACCAGGGACACGTTTCCCAAAACCATAGTTCCTAATTAAGTTAGCAACTTTGTTGGTTGCAATGCAATTTCCCATTGCCAACCAACTAAGTTGCTAACAGGTTAGCAACTATGGTTTTGGGAAACGCACCCCAGAGTGAGGGCTGGAGGGGTGAGGCTCACCTGGGGGGGTGTAGGCATCCATGGATGTCTGGACTACCAGCGAGCGGCGCTTGGAGGGCATGGGCACGGCCATCTTGCGCTCCTTGTGTTTGGCCAGAGCGGCCTGCACGGCCTCTGTGTGCACGTCTACCAAAGAAAGAGAGAGAGAGACGTGAGCATTCCAAAAAGAGGGAGAAAAAGGGATACAAAGGAGGAAATAAGACTAAGAAAGAGAGTGAGAGAGTAATAGAGCACCATTAGACATAAGGGACAGGGTGGTAGTGGCGAGTCATGCTATGGCTCAGTCACCAGGACTCTGAATGAGAGAGTCAGTGATCAAGTAAGACAGGAAGAGAAGAGAACAGGACAGGAGAAGCACGAACGCGAGTGAATAAGCAGAGCGGAGGAGAAGAGAGGGAGAGCAGGACCGAGACCGAGTGGACAGGGTGAGGAGAGAGGGGTGTAAGGGGGGGAGTGCAGGTTACCGCAGCCAGGGTACCACCTCCGGGCCGTATGGCCGAGCAGAGCCCACTGAGTCACCAAGGTGACTGGGCTCCTCTAAGAGCTCTCTGCCAGCAAGGGGGCACAGATCTGACGTTAGCATGCTGCCATTTCTGGCAGATTTATGCATGTGTGTGTGTGTGTGTTTATGTATGTGTGTGTGTGTGTGTGTGATAGAGAGAGAGACAGAGAGAGAGAGAGCAGTGTCAGACAAGACCCATGTGTGCGCTCTCCTTCCTCTCTATCTCACACACACACACACACACACACACACAAATGCTTAGTGAAGCCAAGCTGCTCACTGTTGGATGGCTCTACAAGTGCACAGATGGGCTAAGCTCACAGATCGCCGGATACATGAAGACTTGTGACGTGGCAAAAACAGGAGGACAATGGCTGACCTTTCTGATTGGCCAGCATCTTTGTCAATCGTGAATCACATCATGTGTGGGAGCATAGCTCTTACAGTAGGGCACATTTCTCATAATCCTGTATGATTTCAGATTACAACAAGAAAATGTAGTGAGGGCCTGAAGGCTTTGATGTATAGGTTGAGTTACTGACATATGGGGTATGCTATAGATAGAACATGATTAAATATGGATTTGCTTCAGTTTTGGCATTGCATAGAGCTCTTTCCTGAGTCTTTTGTTTTCTTTCTTTTGCCACATTAATATAAAGAAGCTTTGTTTAAAGCTCAGATCAATCTGAAAGGGATACACCAGACGTTGTGTGTGTGTGTGTGTGTGCACCCCAATGTATGACAAATACACTCAAAATGAAATAGAGGTGTGAAAGTTCGCTGACACATCCATTCACATAAATTATAGTCTCAGGGCAGTTTAGCGACACATCAACACGATGGGAGGTGAGAAAAAAAAAGCGGAGAAATTCATAATTTCCAACCCACTCCGGCCCTTTCTTCCCAGCAGAGGGCAGGTGTAACTCTGAAGGAGGCGGCCTGACAGATGGTGTTATATGGAGCTTTGGGGCCAACAGAGAATTACACATTGAATACAAGGCACAGACAAACCTCTGCTTCCATTCTACCCCGAGCGCTAATAATTTAAATAATTCCTGTAGTACCACTGACATGGTCGCCGAGGGACGTTCTTTGATATTCTGTTTTATGAGGGGAAGGGACAGACTCTCTTAATCCTGCTAGATTTTCTCAAATCCTACTTTCCTTTCCTCTCCCGCAGGCAAGCAGTGTTGGAAGCACTCTCCTACAAATGAACCTTATCTGAACAAGGTTATATTCTCCAAGAGAATACACCTAATTGGCATTGTGGAATATGGGGTATATGTTAGGGTGTATAAAAGTGCCTGTTTAATATATCTGTGGTATAGCAGTGGTGGTGGTATCAGTATATGTGATGGTGTGTATAGAGGAGTCTGTGGCGCTGGTGGACAGTGGGGTGTCATCGGGAGAGGGTGCTGGGGTTCTCACCTGATCTGTAGCGCTCGTCTCGGGTGCCTGAGGAGCGTCGACGGTGGTAGCGGGAGGCGGAGGAGGGGCCCATTGGAGGCCTGCGCTCGTGCGCCATCGACGCCTCCAGTCCTGGGGAACGGAGAGAGAGAAGAGGGAAGGAGAGAGAGAGAGAGTGGGGGAGAGAGAGAAGAGGGAAGGAGAGAGAGAGAGAGAGAGAGTGGGGGAGAGAGAGAGAGTGAAATGATGATATGAAGCAGGAAAATCAAATGTTTGAGTGGTGAGAGCAGAGAGATAATAGATGTGTGAGGAAAAATGAAAGTGGCACAGAATTGATACAGAGAAAATGCGAGAGTGAGTGAGAGAGAGAGAGTGAGGGAGAGACAGAGAGAGAGAAACGACAAGGAGAAATAGTGTTACACAATATATTCCGGCCTGTCTCCTTTGATTAGGGGTCCATCTCATGCATCTCATGGGTGCTGTACTGACGCTGACAGAGGGACCAGCACACTGAGAAGCTTCGGCACACTAAAGCCCTTTTGCGTCGCCACTCTATTCTCCTCCCTTCTCTGTCCCACATTCTTCTGTTGTCTTCTCTTCCTCCCTCCCTTCCTCATCTCACTCCACATCCAAACTCCTCTCCTCTCCCTTCTGTCTCTAGGTTTCAGCATCTCTGCTCTGTGCTATGCCATCCATGCATGTGTTTGTCTGACCAACAGCTGGTGTTGGCACCAAAGAGCAGCTCTGATAGCTCCTGAGTTCAGTATGCTTTGCATTCTTCTGCACCAGCACCTGTCCCCCTTCTCTTCTACAATTGTGAGCAAAAGGAAGCACCGCCCTGCAATGCATTATTACTGTAATAATCAGGTTTTTTTTAGAGGAGGTCACATCCCATAAAAACAAGACCATCAGGACACACTCAGAAGGGGACACGTGGGCCTTTATGGTCAGTCAGTAGCAGCGTTGACACAGCAGTGACTCCTTACCCTGTGATGAACTGCCTGACCCCTAGCTGACCCACCCTCCCTCCATAAAAGCCACAGGCCTTCTAACCTCATGGCTCCAGACCAGCCCCTCCCCACTCCAATGATGGTGGAGCCATCCAGTCATTTCCACCAATCACATATTATTGAGTTAATGACCCTCGAGCGACAGCGTTCTCTGGCCAGACAGCTGTTCTTCTGGACGGGTAACCCGATACTCCCAAGTCCCTGAAAGACCAGGGGCAGTCGAGTCAGGTCTAGTCAGTGGAAGCGGGCATGGGCCTAGGCACTGCCCTGCCCTTCATACCCAGCTCCGGCTAGCCTGTGGCAGTGGGCAGGGTGGGGGGCGGCGGGGAGGTTGGCAGAGCGGGTTCATTATGTCTGTCTCTCTGGATAAAAATGCTCTCTCGCGCGGGTCTGGAGTGTGGCTGGCTCTGGAGATTGATTCTCCACGGTGGCAGAGCAGTCCGCGCTGTTGGAAATAATCATCTCGTTATTCACCTCTGATCCACCCCCTCCCCCCCCCACCCCCACCACCACCCCCATCCCCTCTCCCCGACTCCCTCCTCCAACGCATTTTAACCGACGCACTGAACGAACCCAAAGCCCACAGCTGCTCTCCTTCTCCTCTCCTGTCCTCTCTGGCACGACTGCAAACTCCTGAACTACATCATGATATCATCCCCCACCCACCTCCCCTCCCGCATCCACCCCCCTCTCCTCATTTCTGGCGGGCAATGACAGCTGAGGACACAGTCTCTGCCGTTTGCTGCTGCCTGTTGCTGTTGCCATAGTGATGTGCCCAGTGACGAATGCGTGGCTCATCAACAATGCGGGGCAACGTTACTGCTTCATTCTCGAGAACCTTCAGAAATGTCAAGACTACGACGGGGAGCTGATCGCGAGGTGGTTGAAACGTTTCAACAAAAAATAAAGGGGAACACTGTATCAGAATAATCTCCAGACACACACACACACACACACACACACACACAGAGCAGTTCATCTTCAAACGGCTAGGACAGTGTCACAGGCTCCAAAGATAAAATGAGCAATTACTTTGGCGAGGCTCTCTTCATGCTAATGGCCTCAGCCTGTTCCCATTAAGTTCAGCCTAATGCGATCTCGCCGTCTGATGAGGAGACGCCCACTCCAACGCTCGCTTGGACGCACCGTCTCGCTAGCAGCCCAGGGCTGCATGGTGAAGACGATCAGACGCCGTGCATTCGGAGCTGAGCGTCAGTGCAGCTGATACAGCTCCATTTAAGAACAACTCATAGCCCATATTTGTTGTAGTCATAAAAAACAAAGAAGGTGGGAATAATTTCTGAGAGATGTACACTGTGAGTGTACAGCAGTTTATAGCTTTTGGGCTCCTGCAACCTTCAATTACAGAATAATGTATACCTACGTTTTAGGTCGACCTGAATCTGTTAAATCTACTTGAAAAGTGTAAAAAAAAAGACATTTGATTATAATATAAAAAATATATAAACATCTAACCACACAATAGTTAATCTCAGCAGAACCCCCCCCCCCCCTTAAATGCAGTGGAGCTTGAAAGTTTAAACCAGTGATGGGTTTGTTTCTGATGATGCAATCAGCATTGTGTAGTGTTTACATAAGGAGAGCGAGACTGAAATAAAAGATGAAAGGCTGAGCACTATCGCGAGCCTCTCTCTGAGGGGAAGCCAGCCTGTTGTTTATGGTGAATCTGATGAGGCTCCTGAGGACAGAGCAGGAATCTCGCCTTTCACCAGCGACCTCTTTTTTTTTTTTTATCTGCGCAGATTTTTTTCCCCTCTCGATAAACAAATAAACCAAGGCCAGGAAACCGAGGGAAAAAGAGCAAGATGAACTTCCTGTCTGGTTGTGAGGCTAGATGCCGCCACTGTGACTAATGCCTTAAGCACAGCTGAGCCGTCGTAGCATAGCAGTGGCTATGTGCCACAGGTGTTGCGCCAAAAAAGCGAACTACTTCTGAGCAGAGGAGAAAAACATCCCATTTTTTGAAGGGGCTCGAAAGGAGAGATTGGCATCAGGGAGGGAAAACAATCCTTCGGCTCAAATCTTAAGCTCTGGAATAGTGTGCTAGGAGGAAGCTGATTCCCTCTCCGGCCCACAGAGCCTCCTTCAGCAGCGCTAAAAAAAGCTGAGGCGTAAAACCATCTCACTGTGCGAGACGCTAGCTTTCCCAATAGCATTAACACTAGCCTCCCACTCGTCGTGTTTGTGGGTTTCCTCCTCTGAGAATGCAATTCTGTAACTTCAAAGCGATTTTTTTTTTTTCTTCATGTAGATGCTTGATAGAACATCCGAAATGAGGAGATGTGTGTATCTGGGGGAGTTTGGAGGGTGGCAAAGGGCAAAGAAGGGGGCAAAGCTGAAACCCCCCACAAAATTTACCTGGAGGCTGTGGCAGGTAGGCCCCGAGTAGTTTTGCCCTCTTCTTTTCATAGCCTTTCTGAGTGATATCACCTGCCAAAACAAGAGAGAGATCATGTGACTCTTGATATTAAAAGGGTGACAATATCAAAAATCCATGGTCCTTCCAGAAGCCCAGGGACCCTAAACGGGCCACACTGAGCTTTCTGGGAAGCTTTGCCTAAATAATGAAAGCAATAGAGATGCAATGAGGCCTAAAATGAGTCGTATTATGGTTTACAATGTCTTTATTTATTCAATGTTGTCATTTATTTGACGTTACTCTACTGAGAGCATGAGTAATGAGGTGGCTATTTGTTGAGCCACAAAACATTTCAATCTCTTAAGTAACCAGATGCTGGAAAAACAAAAAGGTTTGTATCTGACCACTGGCTGCAGAAACAGGACATGCATTAGACTTTAGGAAAAACGTTGCAGTCTAACCAAGCTTTTAACTGTCCATTCACATTAGTGATTTCTTTTAACCTTTTAACCACTTCAGGAGCTCTAGTGGGGTACTAGTTACAGTACAGCTATATGTTTGTCTGTACTCTATGTGAAATCTTACCATGACACCAAATGAATGGGCTGCCTACTTTAATACAAATATGTACACTGTATAGCCCCTATTAGGCAATGATTATAAGATGGATGTAATCTCTAATGTCAAACTTTGCTTAAAAATCATCCAAAAGGTGATTTCTAAGCTACTAATAAACTATACTTATCATACCAGCAGCATGTAAACAGTTCCTCAACTATATTCTTTCATCTAAAGCAGGTCAAATACAACAGAAATGCTTTCCCAGCACCTTGCGCCAACAGCCTGTGCTTCCTGAGATGAAAATACATATGCCAGTTCACATATAAACAACGTTATCAGTAGAGGAGTGAAATGAATGGGTGCAAGGCTACAGTAGTGGCATACACTAGTTAGCCTTTCTGACACATGGCTGGCATGTGTACATGGTCTGAATGGGAACATGTGAGTGTTCGGGGAGGGGAGGAGGAGGAATGCCATGCACTGTGTAATGATTAATGCAACAGGGCTGTCTCTGTGACTCCTGTCACAAAGCATTAGCTATCCGGGCCTCCTCATTTTGAGGAGGAAATTGGGTGGGGGGGATTTGGTGCAGAACAGGCAGGCGAGTGGTGAGAGCTTGGGCATAACGGAGAGGGCATAATGGAGGAACAAACCCATCCTCCAAACCCACCATCCACCCACCCATATATAACCACCACCACTACCAAATACCTCTGTCCCACTAGATGAGGAAGAGGGGCTAACACCAACATATGAGTGTGTGTGTCTGTGTGTGTGGGCGTATGTGTATGTGTATGTGTATGTGTATGTGTGTATGTGTGTGAGTGAGTGAGTGAGTGAGTGAGTGAGTGAGTGAGAGGGAGGGAGAGAGGTAGAAAGAGAGAGATTCGCTTTGGTTGGAATCCATTACAGTGATCAAACGCTCAAACGCCTTGTTTCATGTCTGATCCAGCCCTTTCCTTTTGAAAGAGAGAGAGTGTGTGAGAGAGAGATAGACATACAGAGAAAGAGAGAGAGAGAGAGAGAGAGAGAGAAGAAGCATTGGAGAGAGCTGAGCTTTGAAGACGTCTCTCCACAGAGTGCCTTGTGGTGCTCAGGCTCCTATGATGATGAGGATGGAGATGAAGCAGTCGAAGACGCTTGGAAAATGGAGAGCACCGGGACGTCAGGCAGGTTTGAAAATAACAGCCAGCAGAGAGGCAGCCATGATTCATTTCCTCCACGCCCACGAGCCGCCAATCAAACTTAAGCTGTCCTCCGTGCCTCTCCTCACTCCCTGCTAACCTTCCACTCTCTCCACTCTCCACCTCCGTCAACATTCCGTCACTTAGAGCTTCTCATTCTCCCTTTCTTTCTTTCTCTCTCTCACTCTCTCTCTCCCTCTTTCGCTCTCCCTCTTTCGCTCTCTCTCTCTCGCTCTCTCTCACTCTCTCTCTTTCTCTCTCTCGGTCTCTTTCTCTCTCTCGCTCGCTCTCTCTCTCTCTCTCCCGTAAATTCCGACACCTCTGGCTTTTGAGGTCCTGCGAAAGATTGCGACGCACCCCGCATGCAGCTGAAGGACGGAAAACAATCTCCCCCTCAGATGGGCTGACGCTCTAAAGGGACTCTGGGAGGAGAAAAACAGAACCTGGGCCCAGATGGGCCTGACAGCAGCGCCTAAACCTCTCGCTGCCTCCAGAAGACTGCTCTACTTCACACAGATTAGTTAGGAGGTGCATCACGCAGCACGACAGCATGGAATCCCCATTAGAATCCCTGTCAGCTACTGCAAGCATAAATCTATATCTGCCCGTACCCAAATTGAGCATTTCTACTAAATGCCAATGATGATAGGTAATGGCATATTGATGCTGAATCAGCACTCAACACACATTTCCTGGCTTCAGTAGTAAGCAGTCAAAATCTTGATTTCGCGTAACGCAATCTAATGACAAAACCGAAGGCCTACAGCATGAAAAGAAACACAGACTATGCCGTCCCCAAAAGTCTTAAGACAAGCACTGCACAACACATGCAATTCTCTCAAGTTGAGAGGCCTGCAAAATGATTAAATTACAAGCTGAGGTATGGCGTGTGCTTAGACAGGGGAAACCTATTGACTTCCACCTGGTGAGTGGCAATACTGAAAGAGGCCAGGCTCCCTGGGCACTGCGCTCTTCCTGGGTATTGTGGCTCCACTCCAACAAAAACAATGAGCTTTACAAACATATCTGTGCTTAACATCAGGGAATCACATCTAATCCCATTTGGGAAAGAGAGAGATAGAGACAGAGTGTTTGTGCGTGAGAGAGAGAGAGAGAGAGAGAGAGAGAGAGAGAGAGAGAGAGAGAGAGAAAGGCTGGGGGACTTCGCTGCATAGGTTGCTCTACTGTTAAATAAATCAGATGACAGGAGACCTTGCTTCCATCCTGCAGTGTTTAATCTTGAGATGAGAATAAATGAGAGCAAATACCTGCAGCTATGGTTATGCTTGTTCCAGAGCTGCTTCTCCAGGAGTCAGCCATTCAGACATAAGGCCTACAAATTCCTGCATCTACCATGAAGGGGTACTGTACATCTGGAGTAGAAGTTATGATTGCTTTAAAATGTCCCTGTGCAAAACAGAATAAAATCTGACCTGGGTTTGACTCCATGTGTTCTTGACCACACAACTAATTCTGTCCACCAACTACCATTCCCTCACTTGTCGTTTCCGACTGCAATAATTACATGTGTCTGTGTGTGCATATAGATGAGCTGCTCTCGGGTTTGTTGTGGTTTAGCCTCGCTCGCACCGAGTCTGTAATTTGCCGCACTCATCTGCGGAATTTACTCTCCATTCCGGTCCAACACATCATTTCCCTGTCCTCTGTGGATCACAGCGCTGACAGCAAAACACGTCCCTCCTTCGCTTTTGTTTTCCCTCCCTCACTGCACTTGGTGTGCAATTAGTCTACGTGCTACAGGTGACAGAACTCCATGCGTACTTGGGCTGTGGCAATGTATAAGATACCTGATTTACTGAACAAAATGTCTTAAAATGGGCTTTGGGTGGAAAGTGTCTGTTTCAGTAGAGGTTGTGTAAACATTCCTCTGTCTCAGTAAAGGCTGGGCAATGCAGAGAAAGTGTATTATTGCTGTGAGCGATGACCTCTTACTGGTGTAAATATACAATGCCAATATGTTCAATCAATGTCATCTCTACAATATGGCTGTTTCTAGCCTTCAATCCAATGCTTCCTCCCAGATCAGACTCTCCCAACCAGATAGAACCACCAACTACCAAGTGCCCTCACTGTTGTTTCTGTCTAAAACTCACTGCTGTAGGCATTGTATTGATTGGGTACATAACATATAGCCATATAAATAAACCTATAATAAATAATGTTTCAACAGCAGTGACATTAATTCATGTTCTTTCAAGTAGATGATTGCATACAGTAGACAGCTATGTGAGCTATGTTCAACAGGTAATTGGGTGACATAAGGTCATATCGTTCAAGATGCATTTACATCCATTGAATGTTGACTAACCTTGAGTTCATCCCAAAGATCCAGAGAACCCTATGTATTGATTTAGTAGCATTAGCATGCTTTTTACTGTATACTATTAAAAGAACACATTCAAAATGGAGAACATGGCATCAAGACATTTGTCATTCTGTGTGTTCTATCTTATGAATTGCTAATGGTATGCTTTCAAAGTCTTAGCAGGATGTGCTATTAAATGTATTCCACAGAGTGCTACGACACAGGAAATGAAAGCATCAGGTTAAAGAGAAGCAGAGACGACGCGTTTCTTTCGGCAACACGCTGAGAAGGTTCCACAACAGCTCCCTGAGGGAACGATGTCACAGGGCCACACGCCAAATCAGGCAGGATGCAGTGATGTCATCGGTTTCCTGTTTGGTGTGAAGTAGTATTCCACGTGGACTCAATCAGGGAGAGCCCCACTCTGGAAGGGGAGGGGTGTGTGTGTGCACTGGAGAATGGGAATGGATCTACTTGTGTGTGTGTGTGTGTGTGTGTGTGTGTGTGTGTGTGTGTGTATGTATGTGTGTGTGTGTGTGTGTGTGCACATGTGACACACACATTTCTGTGGGTTTCTGTGTGTTCAACACTGACAGAATGGGCTTAAAAACCTCCGGTTCAGCCGACAATACCACATTCTTTAAAGCGCACAACTGAGAGCTGAGGTTCATGAGATCATGCGACGTGTTTACACACCAACTGCAACTCTCCTCAGATCATCTGTGCGGCATGTGGGGGAGAGGGAGGGGGGGAGGTCAGGGACAATGAGCTGTGTGTTTTACCACCTCCAGCCCAACTAGATCACATTACAAAACATACCGACTAAGGGAACACAGGAGTTCTAGCCTGAAGGGGTAACTCTTGTTCATGGCAGTTAGAGCCGTTGTCTTTTGTTGAGATGAAAGGTGGTTGGCGGATTGATGTTGTTGTTGTCCTATGTGATCCTCAACAGACGCACTTCAAATAGACCTTTTCTCAAGGTTGAAAATGAAGCCTCCTCACTTTGCAGTGAAGCCGACTAGGAGGTGATTTATGCTCAGAGACACAACACAGACACCCTCATGTCAAAAGAGAAGGACTAATACTGAGTGGTTCTGAGTGGGAGGGGAGTACAGGCTAGAGCTGCTGCATCTTTTCGAGCCAGTCCAAGCTCATCGCCA
The DNA here is from genome assembly GCF_046254945.1 of Alosa pseudoharengus. Classification (NCBI taxonomy): domain Eukaryota; kingdom Metazoa; phylum Chordata; class Actinopteri; order Clupeiformes; family Clupeidae; genus Alosa; species Alosa pseudoharengus. The sequence continues at coordinate 22,355,791 of NW_027468650.1, read as the reverse complement.
AGCGAGGACACCGTGTGTTCTTAACAGAGCCGTAAAAGCATCAGCAGCATATCAAGCCCTGCAGTACATTAACCGCTCAGGCCTCAGAGATCCTCTACCGTGATAAATCAGCCACGCTTAAAATGAGATATGGCCGCTTCCCTCAAGGGGAGAGCGCGTCACTCACCCCTGACCTCCGTCTAGAGCATGCTCAGAAAAGCTTTAGAAAGGGGCGGGATGACATGTCAATATCTACATCCAGAAAAAAAAAGAGAGTGAGTCCTAGCCAGATAACAGGGATCGCTGGCTGACAGGAAGATGGCCTGTCGACAGTTTCAATTCTGACAGGCTTATCTGATCAGATACGTCCAGCATGTTGTGCACCACAGCACTGGGCTGTGTGCAGTATAAACACTGCCCCACCAAAGCATAACAGTGCGAGAAAAAGAAAAACATAATCAGCTGGATACTGTTCCTTTTTCTTTTTAACTACTCAGCACAGATGTGCCCAAAAATTTGGGAGCTAAATTCCACTAAAATGCCCTGTAAGAACAAGAGAGCCATGCAACAAAGGGAAAAGGTGATCGGCAGACAGTGACGAAAAGTGATAGTAATTATGGTGGTTGGCAGAGCAAGGGATGATGAGCAAAATAGGGAGAGGAGAGAGAGAGAGAGTGCAGTGAAGCCGACTAGGAGGTGATTTATGCTCAGAGACACAACACAGACACCCTCATGTCAAAAGAGAAGGACTAATACTGAGTGGTTCTGAGTGAGAGAGAGAGAGAGAGAGAGAGAGAGAGACTACTCAAATCCTGAGAGGTCCAATTGGAAGAAGGCCTTCATTCCACAAGGGTCGAAACTCATCCAAACGGCCCGGTTTTTTAACAGCCCTCAGTAGGAACAAACCCAGGTGCATCAGTAGGGTTTTTTACACCAGAGTGGGTAGGCCTATAGAGGTGCAATTATCGCATCACTTCAAAGTACTCAGAAACAGCCACATGGCCGCATAAATAGAGCAATTCATTAGCCGTCATTAAACAGCACGATGATCGAAATCATTAATTCTCCAGTGCTGTAATGGAATTTTTAGCAAGCGGCATCTCACATGCCATATCATTATGTGCCATTAATCATGCACCAGGTAATCTATATGGACTTTTTCCAGTGCTGGAAAACGCACAGGCTACATAAGAAAAGACGGCCTGATCAGTGGGGCAGAGCAGAGCGGCGCCGAGGAAGCCGAGCAGTGGGGATTAGGCCCCAGAAGCCACGCGTCGGCCCGGCAGAGGGACCGAGGGGCGCGGTTGCTCCGCTGGAACAGCTGATATTGCAATCAGCTCTGTGCTTGCGCCCGGTGGGGACACGGTGCCAGCTCTAACGAATGCCTGGCGCACGCGGCAGGCAGACGTGGCAAGCCGAGCGACGGGCCGGCCCGGTAGACTTCTCACAGCCCCCCCCTGCGGCTGCGTCACACTAAAAGTGCTGTTAATGGTATGCTTTAATGAAATAAGGGTCAGTGGGACTGCAAACGCCCTGATTCAATTAAGGCAAGTATAAAAGCTTTATCATGAAGAAATTTAAACATTTAATGTGTTCTGCCAATTAAGTTTTAGAACTGCTTTTTGATGTCATATCTGCATCCTTACAGAGGGAAAGTGCCATGACACTGAAAAACTCAGGGGAAATTACTTCATCAACTTGGAAGAAAATAAGGAACGGCTCCAAAGAAAAAAAAAAGAAAAAAAGAGAGAAAAACGCATATTACCTCTCCAACTTCTATGGAAGGAGCAGTCAGCCTGCTGTCAAAATGTCTTACGGCGTAAAGCCTCTTTTCAAATCCAGGGTTACTACATTGACCTGTAGCTGTGTAATACCCCTCAGCTTAAGCTCAAATCACCCGCACAGCATTTAACTAATAATAAAAGGCCCTACAACCTATCTCACTATCACTGTGGCTGTCTTACCACAAATGGTTTGTGCAATAACAGTGAATTGTGGTTATGATTGACCACATTTCATAGAGCAAACGAAGAAGTGAGAATATTTTCAAGATCTCAGCCTTTCCATAACTTGTCAATGTCAGTGGCGGTGGGGTTGCTGGGTCGGACACTGCCCTCTGTATCACTCTATCTAACCTGTGGTGGCGCCCTCACCCACCAGCTGGTGCCATTTTGAAGGGTTCTGAAGCACCGCCTCTCAGCTATGTCACTCTGTCAGCAGGTAAAGAAGCACTCCTTCCTAGTTGGCTCAGGCTTCCCATCTGTCCATGTGCTGCTGCGCGCGTTCTGTGGGCTCCACCTGCCCGTGACGGAGTGCGGCCGTGGGAAAAGAAAAGGCGAGATTGCTATCTCGTCACACTTGGCTGTGCTCCAAGACAACAAAACAAGGAGAAACTATCCGCTCCTTTGTCTAAGAAGACAGGCTTGGAGGCTTTGATTCCATGTTGTGCCTCACTCTTGTCTTGTTTTAGGCTTGCTGCTGAACCCTGACAAGCCCTCATCAACCACAGCGGAACAACACTCCAGTCGTCCCCACCCCCACCAGCATATACACATTCTTCCACGAGTGCTTTACATAACGGACCAAAGTACCAAACCACCTCTGGTTCCATTACTGGACAAAATGCATTCTGGTCAAGCAAGTCTATCCTGCTTTTGTACTGTCTTTTGGGGCAGCCGTGGCCTACTGGTTAGCACTTCGGACCTGTAACCGGAGAGTTGCCGGTTCGAACCCCGACCAGTAGGCACGGCTGAAGTGCCCTTGAGCAAGGCACCTAACCCCTCACTGCTCCTCGAGCGCCGCTGTTGATGCAGGCAGCTCACTGCCCTGGGATTAGTGTGTGCTTCACCTCACTATGTGTACACTGTGTGGTGAGTGTGTTTCACTAATTCACGGATTGGGATAAATGCAGACACCAAATTTCTCTCACGGGATCAAAAGAGTATATATACTTATACTCTTTATCTGGAAGTGTGGGAAACATCTTATCAGTTATTAGTTAGGCCTACTATTTGCATTCTGCTTTTTTGGCTCATGATTCATTTCAGTTTAATATATTTACAAATGTCTCAAAGTGTGTGTGTGTGTGTGTGTGTGTGTGTGTGTGTGTGTGTGTTTAATTTACATCCTTCACACCCTCTTTCCATGTTGAGACACATTCCTCTCCATAAACATTTTCCCTTGCATTTCCAGTGACGGACCTCACACCCCGATGCTTATTTGCATTTAGATGAGCTAGTTAACTCTGTGGCGCACCCCGTACCCCCATGGTGGTACGATCCAAATAAAATCCACTTTAACTGTTTAATTTCCAAAGAGCCCAGCCAGGCTTCACCACTCACCAGCCAAGACAGGGAGGGACAAAAAAAGAAAGGGAGAGAGAGAGAGAGAGAGAGAGAGAGCTTGGAGAAGAAAAGTTGTGATAAATCAATCCACATGGTGTTTCGCACAGTGAGTCACACAGACGGATGAGAGCGAGGTCTGAGCAGATGGAGGAATAAAAAGAGCTGCAAATCGAAGTTCACTGAGACTCTCCACCATCAAAGAGCAGCAGACTGAAAAACAAGAATTCTCTCCCTCTCTTGCTCTCATGGCAGAGAGAAACGTGGAGAAGCCACCGTGACACCTGAGGGAAAACCTTTCGATTACATTTGGGGTAATGGACCTCTGATATGCAGATATAGACCTGGTTTTGCAGCTCATCAAACAGGCAAGAACATGGAAAGCAGGGGAATTATGGAGGAAAATATAAATGTGAAAGCTGAGCCGGTCTCGATCGACATTTGCATAACTGCAAAGCACAAAGGAGAGATGAATTGGTTCCACCTACAGAACCTGCGTCCCCAGTGTCGCCACCCAAACCCTCCATCCCAACCCCCCCGGGCACGTCACTGTGGAGGCAATCACCTTAAGTAACTCACAAATCACCAAACAGTCCTCTTCATATACATTCCCCACAGAGAAACTATTGTTCTGGTTCTTACTGTGTACACACACACACACACACACACAGTACTTCCTGTAGAGAGGTTGCTTGTTTCCTCCCCCTCCCCCTCTTTTTGCTTCATGCCAGAGAGTACATCGTAAATCTGATTGCTGGTAATACAGGTTGATGCTTTTAAAGTGGCGATCCTATTCAGACCAGCCATGGAGACGTGAATAATCGATGACCACCACGCTGCCAGCACTTTGGGGACACTATGTTCCCTCCCTCCCTCTCCTGCTCTCTTCCTAAGGCTGTAAGTGGTAAGCTGGCAACGGGGCCCAAGTCGTTTTTAGCGGGGGCTCAATAAAGCCGTCGTACCGGATTCCGTTCAATCAAATGAAAACGCCAAGCGGAGATTCAATCAGCTCGGCACTCTGTTTGTCAACTGGGCCCGGGCACAGCATGTAGTGTATGCAGCCTAATACTGTACGCAGTCCACACTCAGACCCACCATTCAAACAGCAGCCTCTGATGAATACACCTGTGCCTCTCTGCATTTGGCACACAGGCACAGTGTCAGCTACGATCATACTCTTAGCAGAGAGAAATAGGGACTGGGAGCCACTGTGTGTGTGTATGTGTGTGTGTGTATGTGTGTGTGTGTTTGTGTGTGTGTGTGCGTGTGTGTGTGTGTGTGTATGTGTGTGTGTGTGTGTGTGTGTGTGTGCGTGTGTTTGTGTGTGTGTGTCGGTACACACACAGGTACAGCCATCAGCACTCACATCCCTGCACACGCACGAGTACACACACTTGCACACAGCGCAGGTGAGAGTAATGGGCCGAGCGCTGGCGTATTGGCACGGCATTGTTTTATTAACTCCACCGCCGCAGCAATAAAGGCGGCCCGGGTGGCGAGGTGGCCCGGCCGAACACGGTCCCCATCGCCCTGCCGCCCGCTCCAGGTGACTCACGCGTCCAATTGATTGGCGTCGCGGCAGACGCTCCAAAGACATTAGGCACAAGCACTAAAGGCTGACAAAAATAATGAAAAGACAGAGCGAGAAGAGAAGAGGAGATGGAGAGAGAGAGAGAGAGAGAGAGAGAGCGAGGGAGGAAGACAAAGAGGGGAGAGATAAAAGGAGGGAGAGTGAGCAGAGGCAGGCGGGCAGACAGACGGTCGGTCGGGACGTGGCAGAGGAATGTGGCTGGCGTGGGTGGCCTTGCATAAGGGGTGACAGCTCATCATGGGGCTGAGTAATAATATGGTGACAAGGAGGCCATTATGAGCAAGGGCCGCACGGAGGAAAGGTCGCACGCTCTCCGACAGGGATGAGACGAGAGAGGAGGGGAGAAGAGGGGAGAGGAGAGGAGAGGAGAGGAGAGGAGAGGAGAGGGGAAGGGGTCTCACCTGATCTTAGCGCTCAGCAAGGGGCTAATGAGGGGATGACGTGTGTGTGTTTATGTGTGTCTGTGTGTGTGTCTGTTTCTCTGTCTGTCTGTCTGAAAGAGAGGGAGCAACAGGAGGTCACAAAATGCTTCTGTAGTTCTCTCCCTCTCTCTCTCGACAAACACTTGTAAGCAGGGACTTTTCACAAAGGGCCCTGACGACAACACATTGTGTCTTCGCCTGTTACCATGGTGATGCCTCCCTGTCATCCTAGACAAGTAGTTTCTTAGCAGCTTAGGTCTGTAATGCCCTGCACAGTGGAAAAGGCACCTGTTCCTCTCTCTCTCTCTCTCTCTCTCTCTCTCTATCTTCTATCTCACACACACATACACACACACAGCAGGACCTAGCTGATCCTGTGTGTGACTGATGCTGGTGTTGAGAGCAGGCCTGATACCCCCCCCCCCAGGTGAGCTTTCACAAGCCGTTTAGAGTCCCAGTGGGGAGTGAGCGGGCTGCAGGTCAGGGGCAAATTAACCCCCCCACTCCAAAATCCACTCCTCGCCAACAACAGCCCCACCTCTTCATATCAGCCCCTGCTAATTAAGATAATAGACTCTGGAGCATATTCACTAGTTTAATTACCCCGGGCTCCAGGGGGTGGGTGGGACACCGCTGATACCTGTCAATCACGCCGGATGCTAAAGCACACTATCGCTAAATGAAGAGGAGGAGAGGATCAGGATCAGCATGCTGGTGATTTATCTGGGCTGGAGAGGAGGAGTGAGCCAGGGAGGGAGGGAGAGAGAGAGAAAGAGTGCCGCCGCAGGGAGTGGATTTTGGTCTGGATTGGCGTCGGAGAGAGGGATGGAGAGACGGAGAGATGGAGCGCGGGAAGGAGGTGACCTTGACAGGCATTTACTCAACCTGCTGGCCACCCACACTCACAGCACGGCCACTGGCTACAGCTCGATCGTGCTCTCTCTCTCTCTCTGATTGTCACTCTACTCCTCTTTTTTACACACTCACACTGCCCAACACAGTAGCACATAAACACTCTCTCCTAGTCTGTCTGCCTGTCACTCTGAAAAACACACACACACACACACACACACACACACACACAAAAACAAACAAGCAAGCACATAAAACACATAAGATACACTCACACACACACACAAACAATGAGTGAAATAACATCTACCTCTCTTAATGCCAAACATCGGCGGCTACAATTTGTCTTCCGACTGAGCGGACCTTCCTCTCCTGATCGCCAGCATCTGATTCTTCTTTTTGTTTGAGGTCCCTTTGTTACACAAGCAACTGCAGTGTAGAGCAGGTTTATCTGAGTACGCAGATAAGCCTGCTCTACACTGCAGTTGGTCAGTCTTGGCCATCCTAGCTTTAACATCCTACCCTTAGGTGAGTCCAGCTCTCCAGCTATACCAGGGCGTTTGAGCCTCTGCATGTTGAGCGCCAGCGTCGCTCTTGGGCGCTGTGACAAGCATGAAAGCCTCTCCTGTGATGATTAAGAGCACACATGGGCCTCAGCCTGTGCTGTGTGTGTCTGTGGCATGTGGAGATTGTGTGTGTGTGTGTGTGTGTGTGTGTCTGTGTGTGCGTATGTGTATATGTGTGTGTGTAAAGAGACATGGGCACAGGCAACTGTTCCTGCATTCCTTTAACTACAGATGGAGAGATATTGTGTGTGTGTGTGTGTGAGTGCCTGTGTGTGTGTGTGTGTGTGTGTGTGTGTGTTTGTGTGCGTGCGTCGGATGGAGCAGGGAAGGGAAAGAGAGACACGAAGCGGGAGCACGCGAGAGGAAGCGGAGGGAAGGGAGAATGATGCGGTAGGCTGCAGCTCCGTCATAAGTCACGCGAGTAGCCCGCACTCTGCCACGGACAGCCTGAGACGGATGCAGCCAATTAGCACTGGAGACAGAACACTGCTCACCTCCCCACCACCACACAGGACAGAGAGAGGGACGGGGAGAGAGAGAGAGAGAGAGAGAGAGAGAGAGAGAGAGAGAGAGAGAGAGAGAGAGAGAGGGAGGGAGAGATGTGGGCCTCCGATAGAGATAAAGTGAGTAATGTTACATAGATGACTGGAGGGAATCAAGGGGTGAAGATAAAAGGAAAATGAAAGCAGTGATGAACCAGGTAGCATTATGTGGCCAAACTGACAAATGACCATTCCATATGCCTTCTGTCCCTCTCTTTATCTTTCCATACACACTCTCCCCCTCTCTCTCTCTACACACACACGCACACGCACACACAAAACCTCATACCCAAAGGCAGCTATCTGAGGCTGAGAGGGCCGAGTAGAATGAATATGCTGCTGCTCATACCTTGCAGGCTAGTGTAATAATAGTGGTGAGCTCTCCAGCAGCTCTTTGGCTCTGGACATGATCCCCCCCCCCCCACACACACACACACTCTCACCAGCCCCGTGCCCTGCCCCCTCCCCTTGCCTGCCTGACAACGCCTCATCTATTATTCAGCGGCTGAAATTTTTCCGACCTGTTGGATTATTTAAGCGTGGCACATATTTCTCCGGCCGCGCTCCCTCTGATCCCAAAATGTCACTTTTGGTCCTGCGCACGCTCCAAAGGACTGACGGCTGACACACACACACACACACAAAACAGGAGTAAGAGAGGGCCCATGGGATAGCAGGACACACACACACACACACACACACACACACCACTCAGACACACACACACACACCACTCAGACACACTGACACAAAGTAGCAGCAGAGCAGGGAGGGCTGGGTGTGTGTCTGGGAGGGTCGAGTACTGAATGAGCAAATGCCAGAGGGCAGACACACACAGGGTACACAGACATCCACTGCCTCAGCCATGATGAGGTGTGTGTGTGTGTTTCTGTGTGCACACATAATTTAGTATGTGTGTATGTGTGTGCCTGTCTCTGTGCGTGCGTGTGTGTGTGTGTGATAGAGAGCCAGACACAGTGCACTGCAGTCAAGCCAGCATTCAATCTGATATCAATCTTTAAAGAGCCGGGGCAGTGGCAGACATTTCTGCTGGTGTGGACCTGAAGGGGCTGAAAAGCGCTGATACTGAAGGTCTGCCCCCCAGATCTCCAGACAGCACAGCAACAGGACAGCAACCGCACGCAACACTACAAATACACCCCCCCCACCCCCCTGCCAACATGCCCTATTAACCCAACAATGACTCCAACACACAAAAACACATATGATGGCCAAACCACAGATAAGGATCAATCAAAAGAAAGAAAAGGCGATGGGCTACCCTACACAAGTAATAAAAAGATGTCCAATAGAAGGATTCCAAAGAACTGCAGTGAGATGTGCTGCTGCTCTGTCTCCACTCTCTCTGGATGGGAGGCCAGCCGTGCCACTGTTAGCGTGTCATAAGCCTGGAGATTGAAATTCTCCCCACTTCACTTCCTCTTTGCCTAATGGAGGTGAGTGGAATGATTGATCATTCAGTTATGGCAAGCAGCGCAACACTCACTGCCTCCCTCTCTCTTTCTCTCTCTCTCTCTTTCACTCCTTCTACTTCCCTCTCTCCCTCCAAATACTTGTCTCGAGCTTCCTCTTCCTTGGGAGTTGATACATACAACTGTGCAAGTATGCGGGCCTTCAGGAGCGACAAAGGGAGAAATGGAGAGAGAAAGAAAGAAAAGAGGAGTGAGGAAGGAAAATCAGGGCAACAGTCTCCATGGCAACAGACAAGAGTTGCCCTCCGCTCTCCTCCACCCAGGTGGGGATGGGCTCATCGAAGGCTTCAGAACTGAAGGTGAAACCAATCCAGCGGCCCAGGGAACCAGCCTCTGCAGTGAGTGCTGCTGACTCTGAGGCTCCATGTGTCAGGCAACCACTCATCATCCACATTTTAGAATGATCAATCTACAGTAACGTTATTGCACGACTGATACGAATGATAATGCAAACCATAGTAGGGTTTAATGAACTGCATTTGTCTTCCGATGTGGCTAATAATGTGCAGTCAAGTGCACTGTAGTGTGAAAAAATAATTTTGAGCCTGTGCAGAATGTTGTGATTTTTCATGCATTGCATTTTCATATTGACACTGAATTAGCATGTGTACTTATGTACTGGGGTGTGAACATGCTGGTGTGTGTGTGTGCGTGTGGAGACCGATGCAGATCTGCTATATCACTCATGTGCATATGTTCCTGCAGCCTGCTGGCCGTGGCACTGAATGGGGCAGCAGGATTTCCTGTGAGCTGCGCTCGGGCCAGATCCCTTCTAATCTGTAAATCTGCAGTAGACAGAGTCTGCCTCGCTCTCCAACATAAAGCCTTGCATTAAGCTTAGCCTGGACCGTGTTGGGGTGTGTGTATGTGTGTGTGTATGTGTGTGTGTGTGTGTGTGTGTGTGTGTGTGTGTGTGTGTGTGTGTGGGGGTTGTGTGTGTAGCGGGGCTGTTTATATTTCTGCACTTCTCACACGTTAAAAAATGCCACATGGCTGTGTGTTTAAGTACCAGGGGCTGAGGTGAGGCGCTCCTCGAGGCGGCCTTCCTAGGGTAGGGTTCACGGGTATGCCGTAAGCGAGGAAAGGGAGGAGGTGGTGGTGGTGGTGGTGGGGGGGGGGGGGCTGGGGGTAAAGGAGGAGTGGAGGGAGGGGGGGGGGGTGACGTTTAATCAGGTTAATGGAGGAGCAGGGATCAGAAGAGGTCTGCGTGTTCCTGTGCTTACAGGACTCAAGATTTGTTTGAGGGGGAGGCGGAGACGGAGTGAGGCGGGGGGGGGGCTTGGGCTATCA
>NW_027468650.1:22218215-22340715 GCF_046254945.1 Alosa pseudoharengus | reverse complement strand
AGTGCCAACAAAGCACAGTAGCTCTGCATCTTCCCACCGTAGGAAAGTGATGATGGTGCTTTTCCAATCTCCTCTTCAAATGTGCAATTCCTAAGCTTTTCTTCACCAGTGTTTCCCCTTCAGGCAAATTGGCAACTGAAGCCTAACTCAACTAGAGTTGGCCTGCTTTAGTCACAGTGGGCCTGCTTACTTGCTGCCTATATCCTATGATCATTAGATCATTAGATGGCAACTGATCGAGAGTCAGTGCTCTGTACAGCATCAAATATGGTGTTTAAGTGGTCTTGTACTGCCACATGTTTTTCAAAATCTGCAGCCAGTGAAGAGGTGAGAGAGGTCAGACTGGAGACCGCTAGACTCATAGACTCATCCCCCTCGTCTCCGTGTCCAAAGGGGGGTGAGTGGCCACGCCACAGCTGAGCTGCAAGCCGCAGGAGCAAGAGAGACAAGCGCAGAGCAGAGGAACGCACGTGTGAATGACAACAAGCCTCCAGAAAACACCCCTCCCCACCTCCATACACCCTGCTCACCCTCCATCCATCCATCCATCCATCCATCCATTCATCATCGCCGCTGCCCCCCCAACCCCCACCAACGCCACCATTTATCCCGCTGACGGGCTCGCTGCCACAGCCAATAAGACGAGGAATGTTCCCCTGCAGAGAAGACTGCTCCCGAGCACCCCCCCCCCAAAGACACTCACACACAGACATCCTTTGTCTCCAAACAACGTCAGATACCCCCTGGCAGGAGCTGATTCTCTGAGGCAGATTGTTTGGGCAGAGTTTGCTGCAGTCTCAGCTGGCTTCCGCACAGACTCATGACTGAAGTTTAGGAGTTTCACACTCTCAGAGAAGAGAGTTCTTCATCATGAGAAAACCTAACCTAACCTAAAACCGTCTCTACTTAACTTCCATACTACAACTACAAAAATCAGCTGATAGCCACACTAACCAACAATAGCCAAACACTCATCAGAAAGCTCCAAGTACAAGCTTTCAGACCATTCTATGGAGTACAGGCTGATAGTCCCAATGAAGAGAATCTCTGTCTATACTACAGTTCAGACAGATCATCTCAGACAAGGCTCAAACCTGAGTTTTAGATCTGATCACTTGGATGCAACTTCAACACTAGCTAGCCTAATGGGACTCCTAAGTGCTGGCGTCCGAACAGCAAAGGTCATGTTATGTTTGGACTCAGTGAGTGTGCTGTGATGGGTACAGGGAGGTGAGGAGGAGCCAATCCGAGGGCCTCAGTATCGCAGCAGCGTCGACACTGGGAGATAAAGACCCTCCAAATGTCACCGCGCAGCACGTGGATGTGGCAGAGGAGCGGCAGGAGATGAGAGGGTCTGGAGGGCCTCCGAGAGCCGATGGCCAGATAACACTGATGGAACATTTGGATAGGGGAGCAGGGACAACCAGAGGGTGGGCCGCATGTAAACATAATGCCCATATTTCCCACACCGCTCACTCCTGTCCCTGTCTGTTCTCTCTTCTCTCTCTGTTCTCTCTCTCTCTTGCTCTCATTAATGTTTTTATTTTGTAGTATTTAAACACCAGATATTGTTTTAATAAAGGTGTGCTAAGCCCCCTCCTCTCTCTCTCACTCACCCTCTCTCTCTCTCATTAAAGCTCAGGTACTAGCCAGGAAGTAATGTACCCAAATCCTTACTAAGGGAAGGCCAACTCGTAACCTGCAAAGCTTCAGTGAACATCCAACTGTAGCATAATGGTGGATATGTAAAAGTAAAAGCAGTAAAATATGCACTGCATAAAAAAGGATAAGCTGCAGATGGTTGGCTGGGCCTCCAGGAAAAACCAAAAGGAATGAGAGAGAGAGAGAGAGAGAGAGAGAGAGAGAGAGAGAGAGAGAGAGAGAGAGAGAGAGAGAGAGAGAGAGAGAGAAATGCAGAAAAATTGTGTGAGAGCGAGAGAGAGAGAGAAACAGACTGAGGGACAGGAGAGAAGGAGTTCTAAAGGGGGTCCGTGAACATGTTTCCTACACTGAACAATGACACACACACACACACACACACACACATGTGCGCGCACACACTCAAGAGGGGTAACCTAACACCGCGAGAGTGCTGGGCCACGCCTGGCTGCTCTCCTAAGAGACACACATACGTATGCACACACACACACACACACACACACACACACACGTATGCACACACACACACACACACACACACACACACACACACACACACACACACACACACACACACACACACACACACACACACACACACACACACACACACAGAGAGAGAGAGAGCAAGGGTCCACTCTGGGCGGGGCAGGGGGTAATACTATCCCCACGCCTGCTTTGTGTGCATGGGAGAAAGGGCTTTTCAGCACATAGGCCTATGTTACACAAGACTGGATAGAAAAGGTTGTTCATGTACGCTGTGAATGTCTGTGTGTATTTCAATAAGCTTGAGCATCTCACTGTATGCATGTATGTGTGTCAACAACTTGCATGTTGAAACACTGCTAAAAAAAACCTAATGCAAACAGAGCATGCCCCAAACCCCTTTAATACACACACACAGACACACACACACATGCGTGCACATACGCTCCCGCACACACACACACGTGCACACACACACACACGTGCGCACACACACACACACACACACACACACTGGGACTATTTTATGGTGTGTTCAACAGATGTAGTGCACACACAAGCACGCACACACACACACACACACACACGCACACACACACACACACACACACATAGAGCATTTAACATGGCCGAGTGTGAGCACCCTCATCAGGCTAATCCCTAAGAGTTAATAAGAATCCAACGAGCAGGGCCAAGAGGGGAGGGGAGGGGGGGTTGGAGCTGAAGCTGGAGCCGGGTTTAGGCTGAGCTGCATTAGTTTGGGGTTGAGGAGGGGATGTACTTTTGTAGCTCAATCTGCAGCACCACAGAGGGGGCCCCCTTGCCAGTGCTCATCCAGCCCCGCTCCAACCTCACGACGCGTCTACCCTCAGCTATTGTGCGCTTCCCCCACCCCCACCCCCCGACTGACCGTTGTATGAAATGTCAGCCCAGCCCAAGGGTCTCGGGGTCGAGGCTGGGCATTATAGTGCGGAATGTGTTCCATATTATATGTTACAGGCCTTATTGTGTGGGCTCCTTCACAGAACATTAGAATCCAACCCCCCCCCCCCCCCATCCCCAACTCCCTCCTCCACACACACACCCCACCCTGCTCTCCATTCTCCCCTCCAACACAGCCCATCTCTCATCCCATTCATCGCAGCTCCTCTCCATTACATCCTTATTTCCACACTCTCTGTCTCCTCCTCATGCCAGGGACCCGGAGAGGACTAGTGGCTATTGGCCATGACAAAGGATTAAAAGCGGCTTAGTCTCTCTTTTGAGATTCAGGATTCTCTGCCGGGTTTCGAAAAAAGGGGATTACTTTAACACACACACACACACATACATACACACACACACAGAAAGAGAAAAGGGACAGAGAAGACCACACTTGTATCTCTTGCTGCTTCCTGCTCTGAATGACGTCAGGTTTTGGTCAAAAGTCTGTTATCAAGTTTTCCTTTTAAAGTCCCCTCACCCCCATCCCAACACCACCACCACCACTATCACTACCACACACACTCTCTCTAGAACTACTCAAACCTGGAGGGCTGGTCCAGCTGTTCTTGTCCCCTACGGAAGCTGATGAGGGACATGCCATGCTAGAGAGGAGCACCGTTAAGCCTATGGTAAGACAGACGCTGTCCTGAAAATCAGGACAGCGACAGATCGAGATCTTGGCAGAGGCCTCAGAAGTCCCATCACCCCCCCCCCCCCCCGCCTCCACAGGCACCCCGCTGAGCGTAGCCATCCTCTACGTCACGTCTGACAGTGCCAGGTGTAAAATACAAACATCTGTCAAAGTGCCCTTGCCAAGCACGCCTCTTTCCCCCAACAAGCCACCAGACTGTAAGGCTGAAGGCTACGAGTACTCAAACGACCCCATGAACCCAGTGCCACACTCTTATCCTTTTAAATGTCTCACTAATGCATTCAGCACACTCAGGGCCTTTACACGCCCTACAATTGTCGTGGGAACTAAGCCCCTTTGTCAGGTCAGTTCTTTGGCACGGCTCTCAGAGTGGCGCTGTTTGAGTCCATATGGGAACACACACACAACCACCAGGTGGGATTGGGAAGAGAGAGAAAAAAAATTAACTTTGAGAAGGAGAGCCAGAAGGAGGAGGAAGGAAAGAAGCGAGAAGGAGGAGAAAAAAAGCCACAGGCACATTTGTGGATAAAAGCCGGTTCTGCAATCTTAAATTGGCGCGCTGGTGCACGAGTGGCTGATAGGAGTGGCGCTCGGGGTCCTTATCTCCCGAGTTGTGCGTGTGCTCCCTGCATAGCCCTCCGTGGCTCGATAAGCCCTGCATGAAAAGACCTGTGCTTTCATGCTACGCTGAGAATGAACACCCTAATTACTCCAGAAGAGAGAAACAAAGGGGGGAAAATCTGAAAAACTCTTAATGACGTCATCACTGGGCAAAACAAGCGATAAAATTATACAGAAGCCGGGAATTGCTTCTAAGCCAGTTGTTTCAAGGCCCTATAAGCTTCCCCTTGATCACTTTCCCTTTTGTGAGCACTGATCCATTAACAGGTTGGCTAGGTATAAATGAAGCAAATCAAGTGGCCACCATATTGATTTTCCTCTTCCGCCTTTTATGAAATCAGTGCTGCTGGAGGAGGCTGTGTGGTGGTAAAGGGAAAAGGCTGCCCCGGTGGAGAGTAGGCTGTGTGATGGCAGTTGGTGATACGACAGAGCACAAAAGGGCCTCAGTTCCAGCAGGGAGTTCTTCAAACTCCTGAAGCGTATCTTCAAACCAAACCCAACCAATCCCAAATGATCCAATATTAAATATAGCGCTACAGTCTCTGGGGAATACAGACTGGAGATGTGATTCAGTCCTAGCCTAACTCTGTGCCAGCGGTGATGCAGAGGGCTAATAAAGCTAGCGTTTTCCATGTAAATCAACAAATTCACTTCTGAAGCCAGAAAGGCCATGGGGAAATGTCTTAAAACTTAATTTCTTTTATTCCTCGGAAAAAAACCCAGCAAGACTCTTTTTTTTCTTTATAATGGAATAGGGATAATTTAGGTCACGCTTTAATTGCAAATGCATATCTCTCCATTTCCTCCTCCACTCTCTCTCTCTTTCATTCTGTGTTTGTGCCGTTCCCCCTCCCTCATGAGCCAAAAAAACCCATGACTCAACGCAACGCAGACTCGCTGATGGCACAGCTTAGTGCGCCGGGGATGCTCGCGAAGCCTCCACGCAGAAACGCCTTCTCATGAGACAAAGCGCAGGCCTCTCTTTCAAGCCACTGCCTTCACATGCTCCTGAGGACTAAAAAAGGGCCTGTCACAGAGACACAGACAGAGAAGAGCAAGAGAGAGCGAGAGAGGGAGAGAGAAAGAAAGAGAGGGAGACAGAGACAAGGAGAGAGAGAGGGAGAAAAAGAGGGAGAGGGAAAGAAAGAGAGGGAGAGAGAGAGAGAGACTATGAATAGAGTGCATTGTCATGGTAGCCCCTCTCGGTGGCCGTGGTCTCGGTGAGGGCCCTCTGGCTTCCTGGGCTGAATAATTAGAGTCGAGGCAGCGGCCTCCAGAGAGGCAGGCTGGGAAGCAGGGCAGCAGGCAGGCTCCCATGACTCATGTGCTTTTTATCTCTCCCTCAGTCTTTCTCTCACTCCTTTTTTTAATCCTTTTATTCTGCATCGTCTTTTGCGTCAAGTCTGTGACCTCCACTCTTTCCAGCCCCATCTCGTTCACTCGCTCACCTCTCTCTGCCTCTCTTTATCTCTCTGTCTGCTATGTACTCTGGTTTTAGATCTCTTTTTTCTCTTTCTTTCTCTCTCTCTCTCTCTCTCTCTTTCGCCATTGCCCACCCTTTCCTTCACTTTCTTTTCATTTGAGAGGCGCAGTGATCAGCCATGATACAGCTCCGGTCACGGCGAGGAATGAGATCCCTTCTGTGTCCCTCAGCCGGGGGAGGGGGGTGGGGGGGTGGGGGTTGGGCGGTCGGCCGTGACGCTGTCTTGGATAACGACCCAACCGACAGGCTGCCAGCATCTGTCGCCAAATATCACAGAGTGAGCAAACGTCCCTCTGCGTCAGGCTCCTCCTTCCCCCTTTCTCTCTTTCCCTCTCCCTCTGCCTCTCTTCATTCCAACTAGCGCCCCAGCCCTTTCTTTTCCTTCATCTGTCTTGCTGTCTGTCTATCATTCAAAGCCCTTCATTCCCGTCTTTTATTTTTCCATTTTTTTCGGTGTCCCTTTTTATGCACACATGCACGGCTGAACAAAACGTTAGAAGCAGCGGGGAAAAAAAGATTGTCCATGACTGCTAACGTTTTCAACAACACGTGCTGCTAGGTCCAAAAACACAAAGGCACATTCTTTCCCATGCAGGGGAATGTGAAATTGAAAACAGAGCACATCAGCCAGCCTTTTCCACCCACTTCCATTTTTTTCCCCTTCCCTGTTTGTGTCAAAGAAACTCAGGGCTGTGTCTTTAGCACTCCCCATGTTTGGATTACAAGAATGCACATATTGAGCAGACAGTCAACAAATTACCACCGAAATACAACCTTAAGCAGAGGTCACATTTTTGGCCTGTGTCGCCATGCCTGGATCTCCAAGCTTGTGGATAACCATTGGGAAGGGTCCTCTGACACACCCGAACACAGAGTGGGCTTGGCAGCTCTCTTTCAAATAGCCCAAATTCTGGGAATACCTTTTTCTCCTCATCAGTGGTCAGACATTCGCTTCCAGTTCCAATCTGTGTAGTCCCCAAGTATCCCACCTCTACCAAAGGCCTTGGGAATCAACACTAATGAGAATGAGCAGAAAATTGGCTCATTCTCATGCACACAAACTCAAAGAATCTATAGATCAATACTAAAGCATGGTTGCGTCATGGCTGGAACCACATCTGCTTTTGCAAAGGTCTCCCGGTCTATAGTCCTCTTTACTCCTCATGGACTTTCTTTGGGGCATTATTACAGTTCCCCATCCCTGATGAAAACCCTGACCAAAAGGTTGATCTTTGCTGAACCAACTGACGTTTATTTGTTGGTGAAATAAGTGGGCACTGTCATTACCAGAGAGTGGGCGGAAGAGCAGTCGATGGGATTGAGGAGGGAGGGTATTGATTGGTTGGTAATACAGCTTCTCAAAGGATTGCGGATATAAAAATAAGTGGCATGGACTCCTCTACTCTCTCTCTTTCTCTTCCTCTCTTAAGCTTAGCTGAGAGCTGTGTCATACTAGGGGGTGCTGAGTGAAACCACCAAAACCTTGAAGGTTGCAGAGATCAAAATCTTCCACTCTGGTAAGTCCAGTGTTGGATACATAAATCTTCTTCTAAAACAGAACTCCCCTAAAGCTCCATCGACCAGAGTTCCAACTGCACACCACTTGTGAAAACCAACACACTCTTCTAGAGCAACAAAGCCACCAAAATGTCACATCACAAAAGCAGATCTGAAAACATTGACCAAGTCAGGACTTCTCTCAGTGCTCGTGTGGGTTGCCTCTTCTGGGTGGAGGCAGTGTGGGTGCAGCAGAGAGGGCCTAGGATAAACCGAGCGCCCGACACAAGCACATTGTTCAGGAGCAGCACTGTGATATAAACAGAGGGGCCGATTGAGCCCACATGACCACATTCCTCCAGAGTCTGCAGGGAAGCACTGGGATAGGCAAACTTAGGGAGGGGAGAGGACGCATGTGTGACTAGGAGCGTGTTGGCCTTGCCAGGCTGTGCAGTTGCACAGCTCAAGAGTGTGTGACCTGTCTGCACACAGAGGTCATATATGACACCAGAGGCTCCTAACAGGGTCCTGTGCTAACCCCAACCAACCCACAGCTGCCCCACAGGGCAGGACGCGTATGTTGCCACTGAATTCCATATGCAGGATGTAGCCAAGCTGAGCCATGACTAGGAGTTCTGTACTCGCTTCCAAACTGAGAGAACCATGCATTACATACCAGTTAGAATGATAATTAGCTCTATAAGATAAGAGTGTCCAAACTTGCAATGGGTTGAATGTACATCAGAAATGCCTTCACAAGTAGGGGACACAACTTTGCTTTGATACCTGTAAATATATTTTTTTTTTAAGCTAGTTTAAGCAAAAGGCAATTGATATTAAACCAGATGCTTTGTGCTCTATTCTGACCAGGATTAATAAAGAATTAACCTTAACCTTAAATCTAATAGCATTTTCTCCAAGTGCTTTAAGTACATTTCTTGAACATTAGCATTTCAACAACTTTGGGTGGAATAAGACCATCAAGCTACAGTTGTAATGGCTTTAAAAGTAGGCTAATGATTAACTAAGGATAATCCTATTTTATTGGCAGCAATTGGGTGGTACATCTAGGATGTTCTTCAGGCAGCATTTGGCTCAGATATCCTCCTTCCTGTTATACAGTAATTACCCTTCTACACACCCTTCATTGTGCTTCATACAGGTTTGACAATTACCCCCTACTGTAAGTAATGAGCAACTCCAGCAGGTCAAACAAATATGTTAAGATAAATGGCATGTCTATATATGAGTAAGACACAGCTACAGGAAGCTCCGTACTGAATTTCCTTAGACTAAGCTTAACTTCACTTTAACTGTCTCACTTCTTCACCGACACTCAATAAACCATCAGGGTGAAAGCTCAGTCTGCATAAACTCAGTGGCTTTCAATCAAACCTTCAGCACACACAAAAAAAGGGGGAAAAAAGAAACGAGAAGACATCTGCAGCTGTTAGCCACACAAATTCAACAGAGCTCTGCTGTTGCCTTGGTGGCGGCAACAGCGCATTCTTCTGCTCATGTGTTTGAAACTCAACCCCCCTCCTCCTCCACAACCACCACCAGGACCAATCCCTTCCCAATCGACACTCCTCCCAGCCTTGTGAAGTCATACAGGATGCCAGGTGTCTCCCTTTCCTATTTATTTAGCATGGCCACCTCTCTCTGTCTTTCTCTCTCTCTCTATCTCTCTCTCTCTCTGTCTTTCTCTCTCGACGAGACAGACTGTGGAGAGGAAACAGAGCCTACACCTCATTGCTTGGCCATGGGGTCAAAGTTCACCCAGCGCTCCCTCCTCCCTCAGCATGTACAGGATGTGGGTGTTTGGGAGCATGCACATGACATGTGTGTGGAGGTAAAAGGCAGCTAGGCAGGCAGGCAGGCAGCAGCTGTGCACTCTGGTTTTGGGAGGGTCTCTGAGGCAGGGGCTGAGAGCCAGCTCACACCGAGGGGCCAGTGGGGACCCGGGCCTGAGTGGCTACTGAGGCTCAGCAGGGGCCCCGTCGACGAGGAGGGGAGAGGAAGCGAGGCGAGCTGAGCTGGACGGGCGGCCCGTCAGCAGCAAAGGGCCCTGGAAGTGTGAGAGCAGCCGGGTGTGAAATTGTTTACTGACTTTCTCGGAGGACACCAAGCTACTCTTAATAATTAATGATAACGACAGCGCACAATTACAGGTCATCGCCGTGTGTGGGGGGAGAGGCGAGGAGGTGTTGAGTATGACCTTGGCTGTCTTCATAGTCTCTCTCTCTCTCTCTCTCTCTCTCTCTCTCTCTCTCTCTCTCTCTCTCTCTCTCTCTCTCTCTCTCTCTCTCTCTCTCTCTCTCTCTCTCTCTCTCTCTCTCTCTCTCTCTCTCTCTCTCTCTCTCTCTCTCTCTCTCTCTCTCTCTCTCTCTCTCTCTCTCTCTCTCTCTCTCTCTCTCTCTCTCTCTCTCTCTCTCTCTCTCTCTCTCTCAGCATTGGTAAGATCATGAGGGAGTCCAACTCAGGTTGTTTGGGATGGTAGACTGAATTTCTGATATTATCACTGCTTTGCTATCCCTGAGCATCCTTCAAACAGTCACAACAAAGACGTAAACAACAGAGTTTCGGTCTCATAGGGAAAGAGCCAAGGGAAAAACCCTCACACATATTTTTTTTCGGGCTCAGTTAAAAGAGTCTTAGTCTCCAAGCCAGTTGAATTCACTGCATTCACTCAAGTATGTAAAATGCTCCAAAAGCAGGCAATTTTTAAAACATCTAAAAATAGCCATCAAAGTGTATCAAAGTGTATTGGGTCTTAACCTCTAACCTTTTGGAGGTCGTGGGGTCAGCGGGGAACAGTGATTGGATTAAAGACGGGACTGAGCAATCTGAAGGTCAGTGGGATGACATAATCCCTGTGGTAGCCAGCACTGGAAACAGCTCCATGGTAGCAGATTGGACTCAGACACACTCACACACACACACACACACACACACAAACATAAACAAAAGAACACACACACACACACACACGCACATACACACAGATTCACTTTCAAAGCAATAACACAGCCATTCTGCATTTTCTCCCTCACACTGGGACTATTTTATGGTGTGTTCAACAGATGTAGTGCTTTCTCAGCACATTTCACCCAAAGATACAGAGGGAGGTCAGACAAGGGAAGGAAATCCATCATCTATCATTTTTTAAATCCCTTGTCTAGTGGCATTTGGAAAGAGTGCATGGACCAGTTTGGCCGCAAAAAACAGGGCTGTTTGGTAAATCTGCAGCCCAGAACCAGAGTCCGAAAGCCCGTTCCAGACAGACATTGGGGCCGGAGAGTTTGCGCTTCCCTCTATGACAGGGAGCCTGTCTGCAGGGGAAGGGGAGAGGAAATGAGGTCTTGCAAGGTGCCTCAACATCTGGCTCCTTTAATGTGAGGTGAATTTCAGGAATGACTCTCTTTTAGACCCAAGTCAATATTTAATTACCTGAGAATGAGAAACCAAACTCACCGTTTATGTTCAATGCAGCCCAATGTGGAGATATGCCATAATGCACACACTATGGGTGCAAGTGGCTTCACGCTGGAAACCTGGACTGTAAAATGTAGCATGTGAGCAGGCTGCATAGTCAGGGAAATAGTCTGACTTCTTTGTGGCATTTAGGAAATGTCATGGCTCATCTGTAGAGCCATGCTGCTGTCTGTGATGCCACAACCCTCACACTGCTAGCCAGGGTAGCACACAACCTGAAGACCTGACTGCCAAACTTCCTGTCGGCTCTGATAAACGTAACACTCCTGTCGGTGTGTGAGTGTGTCCACGCATTTAAATGCCAGACAATGCAAAAACAGCACGATACGTGTTATGGAATACCTGACATTCCCCACCCCCAAAACTGTAATGTAATTCCAAGGCGTCCCCTACTGTCGCCCCCACACAGGAAAGCAAACCTGCTGGTGATCAAAGCATCCTTTTAACTGCAGATCTGAAAGTGAGCTGACCTGAGCAGTCCCCACTGAGAAAATCAAGCCAATCGCAACAACACCGGGCTTCAAGGGAACTGAGATTTCTAAACAACAACAAAAAAAAGAGGAATGCTTTAAAAATAAAAGGGGATGATAACGAGATGGCATGACGGCACATTCCTTGTTGCCACGGCAGCAAACTGCTACAGTCGGCTCTCCTCTCCAGTGTCCAAGGCAGTTTTGTATTTCGTCTGAGAGACAGAGGGAGGGGTGGAGACATTTGGATAAGGAAACTATTTCCTCATGTCAGACACACACATATGGCCATACCATCACTAAGGAAGGACACATACTCTACATTCCCATGGGAGATGTGTTACAGCTTGGTCACTGTAGTCAAACACACACACACACACACACACACACACACACACCTGTTGGCCACACCAAAGCCAAAATGTACTGAAATCATTCTTAGCACTCTGTCTACACTTACAGTAAAGCCCCAAAACGGATGCAAAGTGCCATGTGTTCTATAAAAAGGCAAATCATATCACACACATCCCTAATGCATTAGGTCTTATAATACTGTAAACACGTGTGTTTTTATTTCAGAGAAGCAGCTCTTTTAAAAGACTGTGTGTGTGTGTGTGTGTGTGTGTGTGGCACAGAAAGAGAGAGAGAGAGAAAGGCATAAGCATACTCTTCATTTCATTCAACATTCTGTCCATTAAGAGATCAGTGTGACTAAAAGAGAGGACAATGGCCTGGGCCTGAAATGGCACTGCAAATCTGTTCTTGCATCCTATAATAAGCACTAACACATTAGATGCATCATCAGAGATGGTTCAGTGGCGGACGGCACTGACAGCCAGGCTATATCTCCTGGAAATCCATCTCCCAATACTTGACACCATCAATGTGTGCTAAGACCTCTTCACTGTATACAGAGTTCAACACGAACAGTGAAAAATGTTAAGATGACCGAGGGCAGGGTAGTCGTGCGCCAGCATCCCCTCGCCTGTGTGAGCGTCTCCCTGCGTCACCCTGGCACCCTGATGAAAGGGGGTCTGACCACGGCCTCGGTAGATGTAGGTCACAGAGGATTGTTCTAATCCAACCCCCCGGAGACTCTTCGTTTTACAACTTAAACCAGACCTCCTGTTAATGCGACACCGGCGTGTGAAACCTGATCCCCGGGCTTTACGCGACACTTAAGGAGCTAATGTTGATTTTGGCTTTTTTAACAATCAAAGGGGGCCTCTTCTCGTGGACACTGGGCCCCCAAGAAGGATAGAGAGCTGTTTGGGGATAATAGTAATACTATTGAGTTCAGGCTCAATTAAATCACTCATTCACTCTCTCTCTCCCTCTCTCACACACACACACACACACACACACACACTCACACACACTCTCTCACACTCACACACACACACACACACACACGAGGAGAGAGCACCGCCCAGCTCACAGGGGACCCGTGAATCTGCTACGGAATGAGCCAATCACAGCCCCGCAAGGCTCATAAAAAGTAGGACACAAACCTACATGGAGGAAAACAAACATAAATTATGATGTCAGACACAATTGTGTGTAGAATTAAGTTAATTCCCCTTTATATTCCCACCAAGTAGCCTGTTTATTTAAACACTGATGTGTTGAAGGATGTCTTGTAAATCAGCTTAGGAATAACTGGACTTGCGCAATCTGGGTTTGTGGGTGAAATACGGATCAGGGAAAGTATTAGTCAAAGCACAGTTCAACGGAACTTGATGAGTCAAATTCAGCTGAAACCTTTGAAATACAGATAAAGATATTTTGTTTTCAGGTCATTATGTGGTAAATTAAAAATTAATCTCCTTATGTCACACAGTATTGTAAATATCACGACTGAACAAGATCAAGCTGGCTTGATCTGCGCAGACTCATCACTATGGCAACCACTGATTAAATGAAAACAAAAGGGACACGGTGCTGTTGCTGCCCATGCGCTTTTAAACTCTGCAGTCTGATGGTAATGACATCACCCCTTTGATTTAAACATAGACAGACATATATTTGCAAACCCACACACACCCACACAGAGCTTACAGATGACTGAGTGACACAGAACTTCCGTCAGGAGATAAGAAGGCTTATCTTTTAGTGGGTCCAACAGCTCTTTATTACACACCGTGCTTTTGGCCCATTTCTATACAGTTATGGGCGGGGTGCTAGCTCAATAAGTTTAAGTCACAGTGACAGGTGTTCCAACTGTCAACAGGTCAACTGCGCCCTCCTCTTCCTCTCTCACTACACACAGACACACACACTCACTCACCTACTCTTTCACTCACCCACTCTCCCTCTCTCTCTCTCTCTCTCACTCTGTCCTCTCTTTGCTGTCCTCTCACCTTTTGTACTGTTGGCCCCTGTCCACTGCGAATCATGCATCATGTCAGACGGCAGCCACTGGCTCTCTGCTAGGATTTACTTGCAATGCCAGGACCACCTCTGATCCCCCCCCCCCCCAGAAGAGGAGGATTAATGGTGCCCTGTCACCTTTCTCAATCATGACTGGGCTGGTTGCACGCCACCCTCCCAGAAGGGCATGCAAGTACTCACATAAGCACAGTCATAAAACACGACTCACGCCGAGACCTTGAGGTCTTCCGCCACATGCATGTGAGCCACGTGGGGCAGTGCAGTCCACGTCTTCCGCACATCCCTTGCCGTGTCTCTCTCTGTAATGTCACCGGTTTTGAACTCAACGGGCTACGGCTACGGAGCACGCGGCGGCTAGACTGGCGCTCGAGAACTAGCCAGCCAGCCAGCCAGCCGGGGACTGTAGAGAGCGGCTGCACGGCAACTGTACATTTCACACACTGCTGTCAGGCTGTCACTCGTCCATCAAAGGCCACTCATTACAAAGGCCCCCTGGTTCTACTCCGTAGAAACAAGTCCACACTGTTGGTGAATGACAGGTTGCAGCGACTGACATGTGCAATGTGCCGTGATGGAGAGGGAGCCAGAGAGAGAGCGAGCACTTTCCACCACACTTACCCAGTCCCAGGGTAAACTGTTCGTCCATCAGTGACCAAGCAAGGTAGGGTTCACTGACGGGACACTGGGGCAACAGGGCTTTTTAGCACCCTCACAGAGAGGGGAAACGAGAGTCAGGGCGCGAGTGTGCTTCAGGGGTTCCTATCCTCCTTCAAACCAAAAACTGGAAACAGCATGTAAGGAAGAGAGACAAAAGAGCCTATATGAGGCAAAGAAGACAAAAACCTAATGAGGCATGAAATGCATTTGAATATAATTGTTCTTTTGTCCTGATGAGCACAAATATAGGTCCAGGTATGTTTTCTGAGAGAAACCACCTGCTCTGTCATCACAACCTTCTGTTGTCAAGTTAAGTGACATAATCCACAATCCTCAATGTTAGTTGATAGACAGCATGCCAATGAGTTGCCGTCATCAATTATTTAACAACCTTACCCACGTAGTCCTCTGCATTCTGGTGAACTAGGGTGACTACACCTTTTATTGTTCATTCATTCGGGGCCCTAAATGAGAGGGACTTGTTGACATCATAGTTTACCGAGCTTTGGTCTCTGCTGACAGATTTTGGCAGGAGGAAGCCATACTTTGACCTGCATGAGACCATGTGATGTGCTACTCCACGGCTCTGATTTTGAGGAGACCATCAGTGATTGTCATGGCAATGAAGGGGTTATGTGGGCCGCTGCTTTGACTCTGCGCACTGGAGCACCAGATGCCTGAGGCCTTAGAGGATGTGTAAAATGAGGCCCAGATGTGACTGAAGTGGAGACTGCATTATGGGGGAAGATTTCAAAAAGCTGCAGGAAGTCCAAAAAGCGCTGATCCCAACACCCCCCATCCATCCCAGGCTCACATGTCTCACTGCATCTACTGTAATAAACCTGCTGGCATCGTTATAGTCCTCCATGACGGTGACATGCCAAACATAACAAATAAGTAGTCAATGTAACATTATAAGCTGTATGCAGGGATATGTTTGGTCATATCTAATATCAGGAACGTATGCAATAAGTCCATGCTCTTTACTTGTAGCCTATTAGTATCAATGTCAAACAGCAAGGAATGGTTCTATGTATCCTACAACCTATGCTCAAATAAGCTATTCCTCGGGACTGGTGATGTCATCATACCATCGAATTCAAAACCATTCATCTTTACAGCACTAGCTTGTTCAGTTATCAATCTCAGACAACAAGATCTATATTTCCCACAACCTATGCTCAAGGTAACCCATTCATCAGGACTGGCGGTAAAAAGAACATAATTATTCACATTTGATGCGGCATAGGCCTATCTCTATCCGTGGAATTGCATCCGGAAAAGAAAACAAACTATTCTTCCCCATTTCATTGCAATGTTTTCATAGGGCCAATTTTTCAGTTGCTTAGCTCGGGGCAAATGGTTTGCTAATGGAAGCCCAGGGTGAAGGACAGACGATGCCAGCCAAACGTCTTCATTTCGCTACACCACCGTTCCGTCGTCCTAAGCGAAGGGTCCCGTCTGTCTGGGACGAAGTTAATTCAAAAGGAGTAGGCGGGACTGAACAGTCGCGAAAACATAGCATTGGGTTACATTCCTCATAGCCAAAAAAATCTGCAAATGGCACATTCACGTAGGCCTACAATCCTACACTAGAGCAAAACAAGCACTGGAGCTTGTGCTGATATAAAGGACTCGAGCATACGCTACGATACCATATTTGTGGCCTATTTGTGGTTGTCAATATCTTATCACTAATATATGGAGCCTACAGGGTATAGGCCTGCATCATAATTTGACAATACCCCCCCCCCCCCCGAAACACAGCTCAAGCCTACAAACGTGAGGCCAAAACATCCATGGGCGTGCATGTTAAACAAATTCTGGTCCACTTAGGCTATCGCCTTAAATGGTTCAGTTCTGCACATAACGGACAATCACGCACAGCAGCAATGAAAAACCACTAGGATGACGGAACAAACAAAATACAGATTTGAGACCACTGCATTGCCTACCCTATGGAAAACACTGCGTTAAAATCAATGGAAAAGATAGACCGTATACGTAAACACATTTTAAGACATTTTCCTTGACGAGTGGCAAAGGGAAAAGACAGAAAAATAGTGAAAGGTCCAAGGTTGTTTATGGCATGTGGGTAAGGCACGATTTGTCTGACAATCAGATTTTTGGAATATCATCGCTTATATAGTCTGATCGACTGGGTTCAAATTTCTAAAATATTGCTAATGCCTTGGCACTAAATCGTCTTCGGAAGACCACTACTTTATTTTTAATGTAGACAATCTTGGATGTCTTATTGTAGCCTAGTCATTACAGCCTGCATTCGAATCAGAATATGCACTGGGTCTCACAAGGAACTCTGAAATGGGCTACAACAGTCTCCAAGTCTTCGGTTGTTAAATTCAAGGTCAACTAAACGGTTTTAGACCTGTGTGCAATAAAGATGATGCTGGAGACAGTCGAAAGAGACAAAGAAAACTGATGACATTGTGTAGCAGGCTGTCGTCTTCCAACTGGATATTCTGTATTTGCTATAAAGGCAGTTTGAATGATAATTGCATTCAACATCTGGTGGTGGTGGTGGTGTTTTGAAGGAGGGAGGGGGAGGGGGTAGGGGTGTTATCAGATATTCTCCGCTACAACCGCTTTTAGTTAAAAAATGAATGATGGACGGTAAAATTAGTCTTACCCTCCGATAACTCCAGCTCCAACTCAGCTAATCTGGCTCGCACCTCCAAAGGAAGGGGCAGCGCATCGCGGTCCGCCATTGTCCGTTTTAAAATCACTCTCGTCCTTTCTTCTTTCTCTCGCTCTCAACCAAGTCTTTCAACGCTGCCCTTTCTCCCCACCACAGAAGAACATAAGGGCAGAGGAGGTGGTCGTCCGAGCAAACCGTCGAGGAACAATAATGCTTAGATATTTTTTCTTTCTCAGCGAAACCCCGCCATATCTGTGCGTCTCCTCTATTGGACTGTGCAGTAACGTCTTGAGTGCAATGCTGGGCTGTCAGTGCGTCGGTGTGGCTCGCCGTTCACAGCGGTGTTTGCGGCTCCTGCTTCTTTTACTGTCACACTCGCATGACGCAAGGGGACGTGCGTTGTGCCATTACCAGACGAGGGCGCTACCACTTTCATGTGGCAGATTTGTTAGCCCTACCGTAGGCTACCCCATCCAACGGCTCCCTCCACGCCCCCACACGTGAGGGGTATTAACGGCACGGACAAGTCATTTCATTCGGACACAATCTGTTATAAAGGACAACATAGTCGAAATGTAGGCTGTGAATAACAACTAGTAGGCCTATGTGTTTTCTTTATTCCAACTATTTAGATTTAAAACCAAAACAAAAGCAATTGCACCATATTGAATTACCAAACATTTCTAATTTTACTGTAGGTTCCCAAATCTTGAAGACGCCCTCTAAACTTCTAATAGTATTCCAAAAATGATGTTCAATCTATGGAATCTACCACGCAAGTGCCGCCCCCTTGTGGACACATTGGCTTTGTAGTGCCTCCTTAAGGACATCGAAGAACACCAGGTTAAATGTTTAGTTGAAGGTCTTTCTGAAGATTTAAGGTACAGTAAGCGATGCTGGATGATGGATGCGTTTGCTTCTTTAGCAGATGCTTTTATCCAAAGCTATTATTCTATTACATTTCTTATTTATTATTCTATAACAATTCTATTACTTTATTTGAACCAAAGCCCAAACCAAACACTAGAGGCAGCTCACTCCTTCCTTCAGTGAACCCCAGTGTCCTGTTATTTTGTGTTTATGAATGCTTGAGGAACAGGCCGTTCCATTTCCAGTTCACACAGCTAGATCTGTTCAGTAAGTCCGTTGCTTTTTTCTTTCCTTTTTTGCCGTTTTCAGAGAATGGAGAGCTAGCATACAGTCAGGAGATAGTCGCTGAATGTTACAAAAAGTGTTGTTAGAAATCGCTTACCCTCCCTTTAAAGGCACAGTCAATGATTGTAATCCTAATCATACACTTTTGGTCAAATTTAGTCATTTGTAGTGATCCGGTAAGTGTGCACTCCAACACACAGTACTGACTCTAAGGAAACAGTGGTTTTGTACGGAACCATAAAAAATTCTAGCCAATCAACACCTTGCTTCAGGAGCAAATTGACTGTAATAACAAGGCTGGTAATCAATAACCTTTCCCCAAAAACAGGGAATACACCTTTAACTTATTTGTTAAGCAGCAAGACAAAATTCACACGGGAACGTCTGTGGCATCCAATTCAGCATTGACATTTATTTTGATACATCTTTTTTTTCCTCTTTTAAACCAATGTAAGGGTACCTCTTTAATATTTTTTTTTCTTTTCAAATTATTTACATCTGTACAGACATCGTACACACATCTGAGTGCACATATTTAATACAGTATCAACTATTTGCATTTACAAAAAAGAAAAAGAAAATCAAAGAACTGAATAAACAGCCAAATGAGATTCTTCCATTTCTTCCTTCACTTAATCCCAAGTGTGCTCTGCTATTTGGAGTTCGAAAAAGACAGAAAAGAAAACAGAAACTGAGCAAGACAAGGTGACAGGCTATGTGAACTTTTTTTTTTCTTTCTCCAAAAACCCTTGGGGTGGGGGGTATAAAGAAGGGATGAAAGCTAAAAGCTAAGAAAATAAAAATAAAAAAACTCCAAGTGATTAGCTGAACAGTTAAGGCAAACGTCTTCTTTCAAGTTTAAATAAATTCAAGTTTTTAAATGGTAATTTCTTTTACATAGTGACCCTTTTCTGCACATTTTAAAAATAACTGCAAAGGGGCTGCTTAATTCAACCTTTGTATCGTTTCTCATAATAGGGCTTCAACCCTCCACTCCCCATCCCCTGCTTGAAATTTCAACCTTGTAGATCTGTGTGATTCATGTCACACAGCAAAAATGGCCAAACCTTGGTGTCTGTTAGCCCAAGAAGGAAAAGCAGGAAGATCAGAAGCGAGATGCACTGGATGAGAAGAAGGTCTTCAGAGCCCCCTTATTTGACAGGAAGACGTCCATTAGGAACCTGGCCGGTGGCGTTCTGTGGCCTGATATCGACTGAAGTTTGACTGGAACACAGCAACGAGAAGAGACCAACACTTGACAACAAGGCGAAGGGAAAATTAACGAAACCGATGGGTGACCACGGCCCACGAGAATGGCGTGCTCACAAGCAGGATGGGGAACATGCAGAAGAAAGTGAAGGAAGAATGCCACTATGCACACAGTTTCTTTGCTTCTGTCAGAGTGAACACCTTCTAGTCCTGTGTGGATCGTTCGAAAATATTGGGTCGAGACGGACTAGTTAATGTAGGACATGAGGTTTTTTTCTCCCTCCATGGTATTTTTCCTAGGCTTCCCCCACGCCCAAAAACTTTGACAACACAAAAGAGGAAAACACAAACAAAAAAACACAACTTACAGAAGAAACAACCCATTAGCACCACGTCAGCATGAGTAAAAGACTTCAAGAGAACAGATGCCAGTTTCAACACAAGACAGAAAACAGGCTAGGCACATTAAACACACCCAAACTCCCACCCCACAAAACCCTGCTCTACCCTACCCTACCTGAGCCCTTAGCCCAAGCCCCCCTGAGGACTCATCAGTGTGCAGTTCTTTTGACTTCCACATAGAATTTAAAAAAAGAAAGAAGAAAAACAAAACAAAAAAAAAAACATACATAACAAAACAAAAAGACAAAACGTAAGGCGCTCAATTAAAATTAGAAACCAAAAATTAGATACATCTTTTTTTTAAAAAAAGAAGAAAAAAAAAATCATACACAGGACAATGGAATACTTCTCACCAGCTACTGTACCACGCCAATACAAAGGATTCAAAAGGTATTACTGTGTGCTGGTGCATTGTTTTAGTTTTCCTTAAAAAAGAAAAAAAAAGCGAGCAAATTCTCCAGTGCTGATTTGTAAAACGGTAAAAAAAAAACTGAGGGAAGATTTTTTTTCCAGAATGTTTCAATCATGCAGAACATGGCTACAACATCTGCTTTCAAGGAAAATGTTGGACAAAAGTAAAAAAAAAAAAAAATCCAAACCAGTGCTGCCTAACATCACCCTGGTTTAAAAAAAGGATTATATAAAATATATTTATAGAGATGTATAAAAGAAAAGTGTTCAGCACTAACCCAATTTCCACACTTCTACCACCAACACGTAGCTACATTAAAAAGCATTAGCTTCTTGCCAAACTACTCAGAGTACATACTTTCTATCTGTGCCAGTACTTAATTATCATTGTCCTTGAAAAGGAAAAAAAAAAAAAAAAATCATGTTAAGAGTAGAGAACATAAACACACACTCACACACACAAAAAGAAAATGCCTCTGCACTCACAAGTGCTTCTGCCTCCAAGCCCTGATTCCAGTGACAAGCTATCACGTATGCACTTAGGGGGATTGGGATTGCAAAGCAGCAGGGTGGGGGTGGGGGTGCAGGAGAGAGAAGTGTCACTAGTGAGAAATCAGTGGAGAGAGCAGAGATAGTCTGAAATCAGGGAGAATGTGCAGTATGTGTGTGCGTATTCATATGTTTGTGTGTATGCGCGCATGTCTCTGTGTAGGGGTTATTAATGTTGCAGCCCTGACAAACTGGGGAGAGCGGTGGTAGTGGGGTGTTCTACTTCTCTCTCTTCCAGTCCTTGCAGGAATGGAGCTGGTGAGCCCCTTCAGGTGTGGTGCGCAGAGGAGGAGGAGGTTGCGGCCTCAGTGCCAAGTCTCTCTCCGCCCTCTGGCTGGGGCCTCCACGCCTCACGGGGTCGCACGGCAGGAGGCTTGGCGTCCTTGCTCTTGGGCTCGCCCGACTCAGGGGCCCGGATGTCGTCCCCGGAGGCCGGCCGGGCCTCTTGGGGGGTTTGATGCGCGAGGGGAGCCTCCCTTATTCTCTGGCAGATCTCAGCGTAGCTGGGCTTCCGTGGCTCCTGCTAACAGAAAACAGCTCACTGTTACTGCACAAGGAAGATGGCGGAGATCCAGAAAGATTCAAGGTGGGTTCAAATTAATAAAAGGGTAATGGATGAGAACATTTGGGTTGCAGCAAATAATGCAGTCAGAAAATATAATGAAGCACATTTTGTTTTTCATACCCTCTATTCGCTAGTCCTCTAGTAGGGTGATAATTTTAAATAAGCACTTGAACTGAACTTGCAACCAATGACACTGTATACCCCGGCAGTGGTTCTGAAACTGTGGAATACGACCATAGGAGCAGTCTGGTTGCCAAGCCCTAGGTAGTCCCCTACCCTTACCTTAGCTACGGCGGTCTGCGGAGTAGGAGTGGTCAGTGACGGGCCTGGTGCCGCCGTCTTATCTGCAGTTAGTGGCTTGTCTTTGGGCTTCTCCAGTTGAGCCTTCGGAGTCCTGCAGACAGAAGACGACAGCTCATTTGAACCCGATGTGCCAAGCACATGAACAACAGGAACAAATGGTCATGTGTGGGATGTGTTTTTGATGGGTGGCTGAAGCTGGTTGCTGGCTGTGATGGTTGGGACTTACTCTTGGGAGCAGGCTGGAGATGGGGGCGGCTTAGCGTCCTGGACAGGCGGGGCCACAGCAGGTTGGGGTAGTTCTTTGGGAGACACCAAAGCCACAGAACGGCTGCTGACCAGTTCCTTACTCACGGGCTGGACCAAAATAAAGAACACAGACAAAAAACCCAGTAAGATACACAACGTTCACACCAACACACCCATAGCCGTACACAAACCAAGACAAATTAAAAGAACATATAAAAGACCACAGTCCACAGGGTGTGGATTTGGGATACCTTGTCTGTCTTAGTGGTTCCAGTGACGATAGCGGACAGTCTGCTCTCGGCGGGGACTTCTGCCTTCACCTCAGGCTTGAGCTGGCCTGCAGCGCCAGGGAGGGGCGGAAAGCTGGACAGGCCCAGTTCAAAGCTGGGCGAGGGGGCGCGCTCTGGGCCAGGAGGAGGGGACTGCGTGGTGGATCGCTGTCCAAAACAAACACACCCAGAGTTTAGCCCAAGAGATGGGCGAGCAGCACACTAAAAACACTCGCTCCACAGTGACACCAGAGCAAAAGCCTCACAAATAGAAGACACACTTACTGTAAACTTGTCATCCCGTCTCTTTCTATTGCCATACACATTTTTCCTTTGAGAAAAGAAAAGAGCAAAATGTGAGCAAAAACTAAAACAGATATTAGAGTGATTTCACAGCTCTACAAGGTCATAATCATAATATCCTTTAAAGCTGCAGTTGGCAAGTCTGACAGATTGAAGGGATTTAGCCAAAATGTTGAATGTTTGCAACTCTCATGCCCCTCCCCCACTACCACCGAGCACCCCCTCATCGAGTCTGTGCTCATCAGTGCGCACCAGACTGCACCCGACTGTGATTGACAGTCAGATCTCACACAGCCCTGCTCTGATTGGACCAGAAGAACCAGGAAATAACAGGCTCTAGGTGGAGGTAGAAGTGCGGGTTTTTTTTTAAAACCTGCTGATTTATGTTGTTCTGTTGGAGCATAGTGTTGGCTTCAGTGAATGTGATCAAAAAAATCTTGCCAACTGCAGCTTTAAGGGGAACATGTCCCTCCCAAATTCAACTATGCTCAAAATGCCCCCCCATATTAAGACATAAATTGTTATGAATTATGTTGTTAAATAAATTATGATTGTTATAAATTGCTACAATAGCCCATCACTCACCGCTGTCTGAAATAATCACATGCAGATGTAATCACAAACAACTGTTAACTAGATACATTCTATATGTAACAAGCCAACAGCCCATAGCATAGTGTTATAATGTTGTAACACCATACCAATACTAACACAGGATGTGGCTGGAACAGTAACGTTAACATGGAACTATCAGTCAACTATAATGTTAGTTATCAGGAAAGTAGTCCTGACCTGAACATCATGGAAAAAAATTACTAGGTACTATTCATGGGTTTCATCAGGTCCCTTTACACAGGTGTATTAATCAAGTACCATTCAGTCTGCATTCATAATCTAGGTGCTTGATTTTATACACCTGTGGAAAGGGACCTGATGAAACTCATGAATTTCTAACATTTTCTCTCTGGTGCATTCAGAGTAAAAAGAGAGTGAGTGCATGATGATATCAATTGGGCAGGCAGTGTTTCCCACAAAACTGAATTATATTTGTGGGGGTAGGTTTGCAGAATTAACTTGAATTCAACAGTTTTTAACAAATTTGCGTAGCGTGGTTATGATGAACCAGATTTAAGCACAATTTAGTACAACATGGAAAATAATTGTGTGGTGGTCAATGTTGATACTGTGGTGGGCCGCCACAAATAAGTCAATGTATGGGAAACACTGGCAGGGATAGTAGATGGCATGGGGTGAGCGAGGAAAGGAGTGAATATTTCTATTAGTTAAAATATGTCATAGCTTAGTCTAGGGTGCAGTTGTTTTGGTTTGAATACTGATTGCATGTCAACATGGAGCCATGGTAATATAGCCAAACGTCAGCCTACCCACAAGGACAAAATTAGAAGAAAGCAGAGCAAACATGCAAATGTTGCATGCCCAAATGTTTGTAAATAAAGACTACAATTAGCATTACTTAGGCCACATTGTATGACTTATATTCCAATAACAATGCATATGGAGTTATGTACATATTATAGTTATGGTTGTAATTTATTAATCCCTAATACACGCCATTACTAATGCTTAGATTAAAAGCATTAAAAAGAAAACAAACATTTCGCCCCATAGACCCCAATTGAATAACGGACGAAGTGCAAAGTCTTAAGTTTACCTAAAGCTAATTTAAAGGGACACAAGGCAACGTTTTTGTGTTAATTAATCATCTTCGTAAGTCGGTATATGGTTAAATGACTCATTACGGGGCGAATGAAGGCTCTCTTGCCCGCCCCTACTGCCTGTAGGAAGAATATCCCACTTGCAAGTTCGGTGTAACCTACCCCCCGACCGAAGCAGGATCAATTTACAGCAGAGGCAGGCTAACGAAACGCTAGAGATTGTTGCAAACGTGTGTATAATGGCAGAGCCGGTGAAGAAGCAGCAAACCCTCCTTGACGGAAGACGCAAAGAAAAGGAAAAGGGCTTCAGACCGAGCGAGGGGGAGTTTCGTAGAGAAAAAACATCAGGCTTGCCTGGTGTCCCTTTCACAACTAGGCTAAATCAATTTACTAACACCATGTTAGGCTTAAGACCTTAAAGGGATACGCCACCATTTGGGGAAATACACTCATTTTCCACCTCCCCTCGAGTTAACAATTGAGTTTTACTTTTCTCCAGTTCATCCAGCCGTTCTCGGAGTCAGGCGATACCACTTGTAGCTCCAGCCTAAACATGGCGATTTTTTAGACTGATGACATGGAAATATACTTTCATTCCAGCGTAATAATCTGCTGCAGCTCAAACTTGTAAGTTATAGCCTACGGGGACTATTTTCAGGTGCTGCGTGATATCACTGTGCTGCTGCGCCCATGGTACGTTCGCAACATTCCTTAGTTCTCCCTGTAGTTATGATGCCATTAAGCCTCTAACGTTATACATTAGACAAGAAAACTTTAGAGTGCATCACTAAATAATATAATTAGTAGATTAATTCTGAAATTATTTTGTACAATTATTAACTAATACAGAATATTTTAAACAGCAAAGAATTTTAACAATAGTGAATAGAGGACATCTACGTGGTCTTTCACGCATGAGGGTATGCATGCATGCCCTTTCAAGCAAAGTGGCTATGTCATCTGGTATACGTCCATTTATGGCAGAGCGAAAATGACCAATTTAACAAAGGTCTGTGTTGTTGCCTGGAGACATTTGTAAATAAAATTTGCACTTTCCTTATGTGTTGATGACAGAAACAGGCGATGTTTTCCAACCAAATAATGTAATGCGAATAGAAACCAGCAGGGACAGGGAGACCAAATAGCACATGGCCTTAACTTACCTTCTCTAGAATAGCTAACAAATGGTTTGCACTGAAATATTTTCAGTTATAGTGAGGATCAATGTACTGCACTGGCTAAGCTTAGTATTCTGCTAATGATATTTGTTCTAAATGCCATACTGTTAGAAACTGGTGTCTGTTCTTTTAACATTAGCTCACTTGTTTGTTATAGAAAGCATGTCTTGTTAGAGAAACCAAGTCTTACAATCCTCTCCATGCAGGCAATTAGCCTAAAGTACAACTGTATTATTTACACAGCACCATACTTAATCCTCCAAATTCATAATCAGATAGTTAAGGATACCCCAAAAAAAAAGAGTTTCATGATGGACAGAACAATAATTTGTTGGGCAGTTAAACTCTCAAGACTCTTTAAAGTGGTTACCTGCCACGGCCAGCGCTGATGGAAGAGTTTGCCCCGTTAGGCTCCATGCGTCCACTGCCAACCTGCTCCCGGCGAGGGTGGGGGAGGCCAGTGGGCATGCGCGTGCGGCCAGGGCCCAAGGGGTGGGGTGGAGGAGCGCGGGCCCCGTTGGCCACGCGGTCTGCAGGGAAACTGGGGAAGGGGGGAGGGTTGTCTAGGATCCCAACACCTCTGTCCAGACCCAGGGTGTTTGAACGCACATGGGGTTTGTTGTGGTTTCTGCCCAAGGAGATGGATAGAGACAAACTATGAATGAACACAAATAAAACCAGTTTAAAAATAAATCAATAGAATTTAAAAAAAAACATCAGGGGCCTCATGTGCAAAGCTTGTGTACACACAAAAATGTTGCGTACGCCATCTTTCATGCTCATAGTTGGATGTATCAAGAGTAACTGGGCGTGAGAATGTGCATTCCTCCCGGGTTTCTCCACGGCAACTATATGTCCAATGTGTATCGTCAGTTGGCGACACTTGGAGGCAATGCAGCGCAACAACATTAGTTTATCACGAGTCTAGGTCTTTATTTGCACAGCATATTGCGAAATGTGGTCTATTAAAAATGATAACACTTCAAAGTAGGTTTCTAGTAAATGGGCATGCAACATGCGCAAATACTACTAAGCTATACAACAGCCTACATCTATAATGAGAACTGTAGTCAGAGGAGATCAAGAATTAAAAGGAAATGTGAAACCTATTTAGAGACAGCGCATACCGGTATATTTAGTTCCACGATTGTTGATGACTGGCTTATCAAACATTTCCGGTGATGAATGGGGTCGGTTTCACGCATTTACCCATGCCGTGAACATTCGCCAGGTGTTTTCACTTCATATCTCCGATAGTTTTAATTCAAAAAATACATATGGGACAGGATGATCCAAGTGAATAGCTAAAGCCTGACTAATAAGCACGAATTGAAGCCATTTACCTTAGTGGGATTGACTGCATAGGCTACTTTGACTTTCCTCGAGTAAGCATTTGCATTATTGTTCACACTTGTGTGCAAATTATAGGCATATGATCTAGCAATCATAATGTTGTGGCAAGGTGGCCTGGATCAACTTTGTCTATTCTACTTCGGGTGCGCGATGCGTGGTCTCTTACTTGGGACACAATTGATTCAATGACTTTTTAAATAATGCCGTTATTTTGTAATGGTCCAAATGCCCACCAAACCCCATTATGCAAACCCTGTCACCTACTTGTAGACTGGCCAATGAATCTGCCACGGTGTCTGACCCTAGTAGCCACTGTCACGCTCTGCCACAACGTGCTCTGCACATCTCTTGCCATTTCGTAGGATAAGAGCATTTCTACCTCGCATTCACTGGAAATAAACTTTATTTTTTAAATTTGATGATTTCAATTATTACATTTTGGAGCAGGTACGGATGGATCCACAAATGAGTTCATTCTTATTAATATTGCGGGATAGGCCATTTTGTCTTCGCGGAGGTCTGCGCTCTCGAGTGGCCTTCTAGTTAGCATATTAAAATGAGTGTGATTGAGGGAGGAGAGGGGGTGGAGTGTAATGCTCATGCATGTGCGCTTAATTTCATGTTAATTGGGATGTACAAAGAAAAGTTGCGCGGATTGCTGCGTATGCAGTTTCATACATCTACATTTTTTTTTTTGCGTGCGGTACTTTCCAGGTTTTAGTAGGAATTCCACGGAAGTCTTTCTACATGAGGCCCCAGGAGAGGATTGTTCAGACGGCAGAACAACGGTACCTGTTTCTCGGGGCGTACGGTCTTATATTAAGAGGGGATGTAGCGGATTTGAAGTTCGGGGACCCTGGAAAGCCATTGATGAAGCTTGGGTTTGGAAATGGAGCCACCTGCTGCATACAAACAGAAAGTCTAAATTAGAGAAATCAACAGCACAACACCATCAAAAAGAGGGGGAAAAAAAAACAAAAGTCTTTGCTGTTGAAGTAATGGTGCAAATACAGCGCACTCACCATGGTGGGATCCAAGTAGCCTTGTGTTGTAGACCAGCCTTGAGGGGCCACCAGTCTGTAGAGAGGAGGAAACTGTTGCTGTGCTCCATAGATGGGGGGCATGTAGTAGGACTGGTAGCGCTGCTGGACGTTAGCAGGCACCTCAACCGGCCGGTAGCCGTTCTTTGGCGCAAATGTGTTGATGGCAATGGCTTTGGCCTTTATGCGGGCCTACACAAGACAGAGGAAGAGAACTATATCAGTCAAACATGCACTCTAAATGACAACACGGCTGAGCTGTCAAAACACACAAACAAGAAAGACATTTGGCTGGCTGAACAGTTACCTTGACTGGTTTTCCTTGAAAGGTTTTCACTTCCTCTCGAAGGTACTGGTATGCCTGAAGTAGCAAACATACAAGATATTGATTTATCTACTGGAACAAAATATGAATTGGATAAAAAATTCTGGCGATACGATACACATCTGGATACATGGGTTACGATTCAATGTATTGCAATATATTTCAATACTCTGCAAAAGGCAATATATTGCAATTTTTAAGTCTAATTTTCGAAAAACTGATCATATAAAGAAGACACTTACCTGTTGTGCATCTGCCTCAGATTCAAAGGTGATGAACCAGTTGTCATTGTAGGCAAACTCACAGTTGATAAACTTGGGTAAGTTCTCACTCTTGAAGAGCGCTTCGACTTCCTGTGAGACCAAAACTGTAGCATCAGCAGACGCAAACTCAGACTGACAAATTACAGGCTTGCCACAGTAATGTTTTTTTGTTTAAGGAAGAGAAAATCCAGTCGGGAAATGACAGACAGACACAGACAGACAAAGATAGACAGACGCTTGCCTCCACTGGAGTGGCCTCAGGGACCTCCCTCAGGATGACGATACAGCGGTTCTGATTGGGCCGCACCTTCTCACCACACGTATCCACCTGGACCAGAGGCAGCGCTGGAGGGGGTTGCAACACAAAAAAAAAAAAAACATTGAATAGAGAGCAAAGAAACCAACACAAAGCAGTGGTTTTCATTTATCAAACCTACTTATAATAGGTTTGAGTACTTGGCCACCAAGGTGGAACAATGCTTACATTTTAGAATGTCAGAAATGAGCTCCACGTCAGTGCTGAGCTTCTTGATTTGGTCCAGATTGGCCACGGTGACGATTGGCACGTACTGGTCGCTGTCCATCTGAGAGATGAGGTACATATCATTGGCGAGGTTCTCCCTGAAAGAGACAATTAAGCAAACAAACAAATTTAACAAACAGGCCAAAGAGTCGCCAGCCACTTTCAGTGCCCTCACAAAAAACATTCTGCTCCCTCCCTCCCACCCAAGGTCCACCCCAAACACATTCTTTAGCTCTCAAAAACAAAGATTGGCGTTGAACAAAAACACTCCCACAACAGCAAATTGAAGTCCCACACAGGCATTTGCTGCTACACATGCACAAGAAGCTGTACAAACAAAAGACTCTTTGCTGCGCAAGAACCTTGCTTAAAACACCACAAAACAATTAAGGCAGAGTCTCAATGGGGATTACGACACTTCAATGGCAGAACAGTTAGGTGCCAGTTTTTGGGTTGCACAATTCAAGCTATCTTGACAGCAATACCATAACGGGAAACAAAAACACATCTCATAAACATAAATTCAAAATGTTTTTTTTTTGTTATTGATAAACAGATGAATATAAATAATGATATACGAAAACCAAATCATATCCAGTTTCAGGTTCTTAAGATTTGATGATTATTACATATAGCAGTTTAACTGCAACAAAAGTAGTCACATTACACTAGAATCTGGTAACATATGTTGGGGAAACTTAAAACACCTGCTGTAAGGCTTTTTTCCCCCCTTTTAAACTTTTTCTGCGAGTTAATGGACAAATCAAAAGCACCAACAAGATTCAACTTCAAAGCCAGTGAGGTCTACTCTTCTTAGAAAGAAACAAACTCAAAACATTGACAAGACTAATTCACTTTTACACACAGGATAGTGCACACAGAAAACATTCAGTCAACATTTAACACCATATAACTGAGTTGTTTGCATCAGGGAAACTACCCCACGTCACAGTAATGACCCCTTCACAACGTCACCAGCTAAAAATAAGAGGCCTTATCATACAATGATAAGTCAGGTATGTTAGATCCTTTACCCACAACCAGACAAGATATAGAGGATATTTCATCTTATTGTCTGCCAAAATTATTTAGGACAAATATGTCTGCCAAATACCATAAAATTGCATTGACAATGTCAGCTG
Source organism: Alosa pseudoharengus (assembly GCF_046254945.1). Classification (NCBI taxonomy): domain Eukaryota; kingdom Metazoa; phylum Chordata; class Actinopteri; order Clupeiformes; family Clupeidae; genus Alosa; species Alosa pseudoharengus. Next base: position 22,310,749 of record NW_027468650.1, on the reverse strand, counting down.
ATCAGCTGAATTCCTGGAAAGTTAAGCAGGAATTCTGGTAGTGTTAGTTTTCTGACTGAAATGAGTCTCAAGAGGAACATATTATCAGTAGTTATTTCCACTCACCGTGAAAGGCAGAACTCCAGCGTGGCCTTCAGTTTCTCCCGGAGATCCTCAGACTGGCTGGAGGGGTCAGTCTCACTCCCACCTTTTCAGGCAGAACATAGAAGGCACAGTGCTGAATTTCAACATACTGTACAACCACATTTAAAAGTGCACAATACAGAGGTGTGTACATTTACCTTACATCTAATATTACATATTATTTCTACTCCAACAACATGAAAAAGTTTCTTTCATTCTAAAAACATTCAATGTGTAAGACGTTGCCATGTCCAGACTGTAGCCTGTACCTGCCAGGTTGAGCTGCTGTTTCGAGTCTTTGGCAGCACTCTCCATGTCCACGGGCTTGGCCGGTGTTGTCAGGGTGGCATCCATGGAGACTGTTGCATGCTGATGCTCACAGCTGGTTTCGTACCCTGGTAATTAAATCATATTACCTTCATGGTGATGCAATTAAAGGACCACAACTCATGCAAAGTGAAATTCGTTAAATACACATTATTTCATATTGAATGAGAAGATAAGCTTGAAGATTTAAAATGGTTAACATGGAAACTGCATAGCCATCATTCTTAAAATGATATAATTTCCATGTGCACCTGTCAACAAATAATATGTGACATCCTTGCACAAATACAGTACACTGCTACTAAATACTATGGTTTACCTTCTGTCACAGAGTCTGCTGGGCCGTTAGTTGTTTCCGGCCATGACTGCAAGGTGTCCGAGTAGGCTGTTCCAGAGGCCTCCAGGTTAGGAACATGATTGGCCCATGCTTTTGCATTCGGGTTAAGGTCCGAGACCTTTGCAGACTCCTAAATTGACAAGATACAAGAATTTGATTAGTTCTAACTTCCGCATCAAATGACAATGTATAACAATACATGCAATAACAACTTTACATACATTGCCGATTCATAAGAAATTTGCTATGCCCATGATGGCATGGCACCCTTTTGACAACTTGCACCTGCATGCATGGTATTGTACAAACACATGTGATAGTCCTCCCTAATACTATTTCCTTTATAATACTGATTTACATATAGCATCTAAAGCCACGATTATCTGCCAATGCTATCTGCTTATACTTACAAGTTCATCATAAGCACTCTGCCAGTCCCAAAGACAAGTACCATCAAGAGCCAAAAGGCTATATGAATGGGCTGCCATGAATGCCTGGAAATTCTTTAGTTCATCCTCAGTGGTTTCTTCACCATCTTCACCTAGGGGCATGTTAGAGAAGTCACGTTCCCAAGCAGTCTCTACAACATATCCTGACGCTGGATCGGAGCAGAGTGTGATCTGATTCTCCTGAGACCACACTGGAAGGTACTGGCTAGGATTAGCATCTTCGTTGAAATCACATTTTTCAAGCAGGTTGCAGACCAAGTTGAGCATTCCTTGCTCACCTTCCGATTCATCAGTGCTGGCTGCAGTCTCTGGAGGGACTGCAAATGCATCCCCATTTAGTAAGTGAATCTCATAAGATGGCGTAGTGGCATTCGCATCCACTTGGTCTGGCTCCACATCTGAAACAAATGGCTGACTAAAGTCACTGGTTGTGATATCTCGCTCCAAAGCCACGCTGACCTCAGATTCCGTTTGCATTCCGACTCCACGAGCACCAAACAACGTGCCACACATGCCAAGTAGGGGCCCCTTAAATATGTCAGTTGTAGAGCTTTTGCCTGTGGTATTCTCATCAATGGCAGCTGGCCACTGTTCATCATGTTGGAGGGGCTGGCTTATGCAACTCACAGGAAGTGTTCGGTGCTCAACTACTTCTCCTTCCCCTGAATATAACAGACCTGGATGATTCAGCAGCTCACATTGTGGTACCGGACTCATTTCAACCAGGGAGTTTGACATGGTGACAGACAATGAGGACCTAGTGTCAGAGAGACAAAAACTGTTCTGAGGAAAACTTTCTATGGCAACTGGTGATTCTGGCATGTCAGACATTGACAAGGTACACTGGCCTTCAGGGGTCATGTCAAGGTTTCTTTCTTCATCGTCTCCACAATGGTTCATCTGCATGCTTTTTGAAAAGTCTTCTGATAACAGGTTATCCAGTACCAGCACCTGTGGTGGTTCTGATGCTACACTCTTGAGATCCAAAACACTCAGATGATCTAGTTTCAGGTCCACTGGCTCACCAGGTTCTGTACACAGACTTGCGGGCGTCACAAATCTGTCCCTCTCTGTAGATTCGCCAGTACTACTAGGTTTGCACTGGTAGTTAGGCTGCATGCATTTCTGTTCAGAAAGCTGGTCACCAGTACTACAGTCCACTATAGAATTTTCCATAATTGAGGTGTCCTCTGCATGGATCAAACACATATTGCTCAGCTGAGAGACATCTGCAGGATGGACAGAAGAATGGTTGACCTGTTCCAGGAGAGGACATTTTTTCTTGACTGCAGGAATGAGAGGTTCATCCATTCCTTCAAGTTGGGAGGAACAGTTGGAAAGGTCACCAAAATCTTCACATTTGACATTAATGCCAAGTTCAGAATGTTGTTCTTCCACTACATTTTTCTCAACCGAATTAGGGACAGAGGTGGGAATGGCATATTCTATTCCTTCATCACAACCAGAGTTTTCTGAAGTTTCATCACTTTCAGTACCTACAATGGGATTATGTGAAATCGATTCCAGCAGTTCATCGCAAGGCAAACTTTGTGAATTCACAGGATTTTTCTGAGAATGAGAGGGGCCTATGTCAATGCATTCACTAGAAATCTCTGGTGTGACAGTAGGCACGGCATTATCTATTCCTTCATCAGAACCAACAGAGTTTTCTAACGTTTCCTCACTTTCAGTACCTACAAAGGGATTGTGTGGATGTGATTCCAGTAGATCACCACAAAGCAGACTTTGCGAATTCACAGGATTTTCCAGAAATAGACAGGGGCCTATGTCAATGCATGCACTAGACATCTCTGGTGTAACAGATGCACACTGTCTGTCAGTATTTTCGTACTGTTTAAGTTTTACACTTATATGCTCCTCAGTGGCATCACCTCTTACGTCCAAATTGCTATGTTCTAATGCTTCCTTACATTCAGTACTTACAACGGGATTATGTGAACTTGATTCCTGTAGTTCATCGCAAGGCAAACTTTGTGAATTCACAGGATTTTCCTGAGAATGAGAGAGGCCTATGTCAATGCATTCACTAGAAATTTCTGGTGCGACGCATGCACACTGGCTATCAGAATTTTCATACTGTTTAAGTTTTAAGCTTATTAGCTCCTCAATGGCATCATTTCTAAAGTCTAAATTGTCTTTTGCACTCTTTGCTTCGGCCAATTGGTTGTGAGCTGCGTCACTTTCTTCAATGCATACATGTACATTTTTGGTGCCTTCTGTAAAGCAGCCAAATGCATGGTGATTAGTTTCTTCATTAGGTGACTCTCTGGCCACAAAAGATGGCATGTTCGTCATACACTCAACAACAGAGCTTGTGTTTGTGGAGTCATTTTCAATTTGTTTAACAGACATCTGAGAAACAATTCCTGATATCTGTAAATCAGGTTCTGGAACGAGCAAACCAGCAAAATCATTATCACAAAGAAGCTCCAAGTTCTCATCCTTGTTGGAAGTAGAGACCCTGAGGCTGCAAGACTGCAGCATGTCACCACATTCAGAAGAAGCTCCAGTTGTATCTGTATTCAAAGCCAGCCTTGAGCCTTCAAGGTTAACATCAACATCATCCTCTAACTCAGACTCCACCTTTAAATGGCACGGCATTTCTGAGCGGAGATCTCTCTGTGCGGCTTCGGGCATGTGTGCCGTGCGTTCACGGTCCAGCTGCAAACTTAACTCAGGAGTGCACTGTGGCTGCTGTGCATGCTTGTAACTGGACACCTCATAAACACTAGTCGAGGCGTGCTGGTTTACAGGATGGCCCCTGCTGTGCTCCGCCACTGGCCATGACTCTTCTCCACCCAACTCACATGAAGACATCTGCCCCTTCCCTTCCAGCAAATCAGGGGAGGCATCTTCTGTGACCTCCATGAGAGCACCAGTAGGACATCCATCAGGGAGTAACGCAAGATGGTCTTTTACCTCTGGCTGGTCAGCAAGCACTTCATTCCGAGTGTCCTGATAGGGAAATGGGTCCTCATCTTCAAAAACTGAAAGTTTACATACAGATTCTTTGGAAACAAATGTCTGAAGGAGATCAGGGAGAGCTGGATCATCATTGTGAGATACAGACAGAAATGGTACACTTTTGGAAGATGGAGTAACTGAAGTCGCTACAAGCTCTTGGGAGAATTGTTGGCAATCCAAAGACACAGATTCTTTGACTGGACAAGACACAAAAAACTCTACAGCAGAGGGTGATGTCTCACCACCCACTGTTATGGTTACTGGTGTTCTATCCATTTCTCTTGCAGTCTGGGCATGGGTCGCTACAACCTGCCCACACTCACCTTCCAGGTCATCCGCATCAATAGTACAAATACTATAGAAGCTTTGTGTTCGCGTTTTAAAACCTTGTTCCAAGGCAACACCAGCATCCAAACAACTATCTCCACCGTTGCACTTCTCTATAATATCAGAGGCTTTACGCTGATATGAGATATACGCACCAACTGTGAAATCATTTGCTGATTTTCCTATTCCCATTTCATGAGCTTCAGCTGTAACCTGACAAACATCCTCTGAGGCACCATCCTTATCCAGTGACTCAACAAAGGCATCCTGTGAATTGACTTTATCAAAGTTAAGAGCACCAGTGAAAGGTGATTGCCCAGGTAATGTTTTGAAGCTCGTCTCAGGCATATATAAACTCCCAGATTGTGTACCCTCCTTGAACCAGTTTGCCCTCATAACAGCATTTTCAGCGATTTTCCTTTTTACAGAGTTTGACATAACTCTCTCTGTACACGGCTTGATCTGTGGTCGAATTAATTTGATATCCGTGGCCGTTTTCTCCAAGTTTCTATCTCTTGATTCACTATTTCGTCTTTCATCAGTGGACCTAGGTTTATTGAGAGAGGATTCACACACAACAGATTCGGTCCAAAGTAAACTCCCATTCTGTACACTGCTGCTGCATTTCTCAATTGGACTGAGTCTCGTGGACAAGGCTGCCTTGGTAATGCTGCTAGTAGTATCCACAGGGATGAGCTTGTTCCCATTTTCAGAGAGCTTCACGTCAGCCAGTCCTTCCATAGCATGTGCATGTTCCCTCGTTCCTTCCTTAATAGGGGAGCCTTCAGGCACAGTCGACTGAAGAAGACCAGTCCTCTCACTGACTAAGTTTGGATTAACTTCTTTACTAAAACAGCAGCCCATTATACAACTACTAGAGAAAAAAATAACACTCTTTCGAAGAAACTAGTAAAAATTGGAAAGCGAAACTCCGCTCACTAGCTTCACCGAGAGAGAGCACGAGAGAGAAAGGCAGTCGGTGCTCAAGTTCCCCCTCCCCTTCCCTAAAATAGCACATTTAAATTTGTGCAGGGGTTCACATGGTCCTGTCACTCAAAAAATAAAGTCCCAACCCCCATGTGGGATTGTGTGGTGGGCAGGCACACACTCTGCATGAATGGGATCAGCAAACTGGCAGTGTGCCATGGCCCTGAAACATGAATATTTCTTTCCACAAACCCTGTTACCAATCACCACAGACTAAAATCTGTGATAACTTGGCAACATCAAATCTTCTTTGGATTGGCCTCAGGTAAGACTAAATAATACATGAGGAAGTCATGGTCATACTGTACCAGAAGGGGGATGTCTTCCTTGGCTTCCTGTGCTTGCTGCACCTGGGGTTCCGCTATAACTTTTGCTTCCTGGTCCGAAGTCATGAGCTGTCCAGATCCTGGCTCCTTGCGGAGGACACTCTGGGAGACCAAGGAAGCTTTGAAGGAAAACAAAGTTGACACACACGTGTGTGTGTGTGAGTGTGTATGTGGGGGGAGGGGCGGGGGGGTTCTACTATACTTACAAATAAATAGCAGGATTTACAGTACAAAAATTATGATTATCTAACCATTACAAAACTATTCTTTCTGTCTTCTTGCAATATATCTGCTTAGACATCTTAACACATGATACATGATTGAGCAAAATCAAATTGACATCAGTTTTCTTCTTCTTTTAAAGTACAGTTTCAATAGTGGGCTGGCTGTCTAATATATTCTATTCATTTAATTGTGAGTGGATATTCCAATTCACTTTGCAGCAGTCCAACATGTAAAACAATGTACAAAAATGTTCTAAAAAATAAATAAACAAAATAATTAAACAAACAGAAGGGTTCAAAGCACCGGGTGCTCTAAGGGGCACCCTATGGGGTGTGGCCATCGTGTCATTCCACTTAAATGCATGCACCATACATCCAACTGTCTGGTAGTCAATAAATGATTTTGCATTAAGATGGTGAAACTATGATAGAATTAGTTCACTTTTCAACCTAACAGGAATCTTCACATATTGAAAAATGTTTAAAGTGAAAGAAAAAGTGGAAAATTGAGTTTTCGTAATCCCACTCTAGATTGTAAAACAACGATTGGCATTGCTTCTTCGAGGCAACTGGCTAACGTAATCTAGGTTGGACTCATGTTTTTCAACAACCAAGAGCCTATGCTACATCCTAACAGTTTGCCATTAATGTCATTTTTATACTAATAAGGTAACGATATCTAGCATGGCTGCCATGAGGAAATGTTAGATCAAGCTAGCCAATGTTGCCTGATAGGGTAGCAAGGTTAACGTTAGCTAGCTAGGAAGCTAGCGATCAAATTATGATGCATGAAATGTAGACGTCCATGCAGTTTGTCAACTAACATCAAGTAAATAAGTAATTTAACAATATGTTAATTATGGATTTTGCATGTGCTAGACTATTTATAAACTTAGCTCAACTAAGATGACATGGTGGTAACATTACAGCTGTCGCACAGAGCAACGTTAGTTACAAGCTAACATTGGTTATCCTGGCTAGCCAAGTATCTCTGACGTTTGTCAACCAGCGCTTTAATAAAACATTCTGTAAACTAGCAATCAAGAAAGCTAAAATAACGTTAACGTTATAGCGCATTGTACTTGTGACTAATGGAATAGGGATACTCACAATAAACCAAACAAACACCCCCAAGATAACGTTATCTGGCTATCTATAGCTAGCCACGATACCTGTTGGCTACCACTGCTAGCTAGTCAGTTCAAAAAACAAACTTGATAGTTTATGGTAACTTACTAATGTCCACTTAATAGGAGACCGGACTGTGCCGCCAGCAACCAAACTGTAAGTTACCGAACTGTCTATAAACTTACTGTTGATTATGTTTTACGTTAGCTGCGGCTACAAACACGCCAGACAATGAGAGCTGGCCTTCACAGGGTTTACCATCCTGGACTCCTAATCTAGTATTACGTCGAGGATCTATGATAGCTTGCTAGCGATATCTTATTAAAGCTGGCTACATAGGTTTCTGTTAGCATGCTAACGTTAGTTGGCTAGTGTAAGCTAATGGCAAACGCCACAGCAACAACAAAAGCTAGCCAATATTGCTTGCGTTCAACATATGCCATCGAGTAACTTAGCACGCGTTCCCAGATGATTGCAAGTTTGCTTGTTAACATGGTGATTTAAACAGCGTACACAATACAGACGTTTTCCGAAACACCGTCAACTGCCATTTCACTCTGATATTAGGATGGAAGACGTAATGTTAGTAGGCGACTCACCTGCCAGCTTTATCTCCACACGAGTGACTGTTTTGGGCCGCGTCGCTGGCTTCAGACAACTCGTCAAGTCAACCCGTTTCTCAAGATAACATTGCGAAACGGATAATCACAACCACGTAAATAACTGAATAAGACGTTACAAAGGCTAACTATAGTGTTTTGACAGTTGGATATCTTAAAACTATTTACTAGTTTAATTCATTTTAGACTACAACAAACACTCCTTCAACAAAACACGTCGCTACCACAAGCTTGCTAGCTACAAGTACAGCTAGCTTACTCGGTTACAGTGTCCGAGATGTTATTCTTCGAATTCGAGTAGCAATGTCAGTGGTGGTTGTATAGAAAGCACGAGATGCAGAACGTCTGGACTGTTCCTGGCTAAATCTCCATCTCAGGAGAGATTAAGCTAGACAGCATTATATCGAAAGCAAGTCCGTAATGCATCACCCATATCTTCAGATTCGCAATGCAACCATTACACTCGCAGCCAAACGAGTCAGCGAACTCCCGCCTCATTTTACTGCAGGATTTTTTCGGTTGGTCGAAATGAATTACGGCAAGCCGAAGAGTCCATAAATACACGATACGAGCAATGACAGAGAATAACTTTTTTCTTACCAACGCCAACGTTTGTCGAGCTTGTTGGTTTCCTTTTCTTAATTTACTTTCTCCACATGTAATCTACTTAAAAGTATCTCAATGTCTGCGATGTAATGTGAGATTCCCAAAATAACTGCACGTCTATGAATAATACCAGTAAGGAGTGGACCGCAACGATAACGAACCAATTGAATTATATTTCAATTATACTTCCAAAACAATGTGTGCATATCTGAAGTTAGACCACCCCTTTGGATCGTTACTGAAATTGGGAATTGACATTTTTGGATTATTATTATTACAGTATTTTTGTCCCAGGACGTGAATGAGATCTGATCAACTCATCCTTAACAGTGCTACATTGCTTTCAGTCCGCAAGGGGGCATTCTAACTCCGGTTTAAGGTTACGCCATTTCATTGTGGAAAATGCCACCAGATGGCAGTTTAGGATTGCTTCTCTCCTGAAAGGCGCGGTTCCGCTTGAGGTCCAATTTAATATAAAAAATACGAACAATTGGTATCATAACTTGATTGTATTGAGAAGGAAATAAACACCAGTGCTCAAATTATAGACTCAGGTAAGTTGTTGCAAGTTTTGTTCTTTCCGTAACCTTATGCCAGCCGTGCTGTAGCTACGCTAGTAAACCTCCATTAAAGATGGAGGACACAGAGGAGTGTGCGAGTGGGGGATGGGAATGCTAAAGCAACAGCGGCGGATATGCTTCCTTTGCCTGTTAGCATTGTTTTACGTTTCACTGTTGTTAGCTCATTAGCATGCAAGCTAACCCTAACAGTTCTGTGCTGGTTTTCCGTGGCAGAAGAGTTTCGGTGGGGTTGTCACAATAGTTTGATCACTGTGGCGTCTTGATAAGATTGTAAGCGTGCATTAGTTGTGATACGCATTTAATGAAAGCTTTTAATGATCTGGCTGTTGTAAGAACTGGAGAAAACTAAAATTTACACTCACCAGCTAGCTTGCTATTTCCATCAAGCGCGCATGCAGTCCTCTTGGTGCTTTTCGGACAATCTTCCTGTTGCTCTTCCAGACATGTTGCAAAGCAGTGTTTTGATTGTAAATAAAATAGTTTATATATTTACATATCAGCCGCAACCAAAGTAGCTAACGTTAACTTAACGTTAGTTAACATTGTAGAATGGTTTAACATCAGCTAAGTTAGTTACTGTTGATTTGCTGTTACCCAGGGGCAATGCGCATTAACGTTACTTCAGAAAAAGTTGTTCATCTTAATACAGTCACTTTAATTCATCCTGTGATCGCATACTGTTTCGTTGCCTGTTGTGAGAGTAAAAAGGCATTAAGACTTTCTAATGTGTCTTATGTTAGCTACATGGAAGTGAATTTCTGTCTGTCTGTTAGTGGCGCCACTTTGATTCATAGTCCGCGCCTTTGCATTCCTCTGTCATTCTTTTGAGTTGCCTGAATTTCGCGGGTAAAATGATTGCATGAAGGTGGGAACGTTATGTTAGTTGGCCAACTAATAGGCTTTTTAATCAACATGTCTTACAGAGCACACTAGTTACTTCCTTTGTGAAGATTGATTTTGTTGCACTGTAACGTTATTGCCTTGCATATTTTAGATATGTCCATTGCAGTAAAAGAGAAAACGATTAGACCAATGTACACATTATTTTGAAAGGCAGGTCTTGTCACAAGGGATCTGTTAAATGTCTTTATATATAGGATTTGCATGGTACCATTATTTGGGTCTATTTGCTTGGTCCAGTATCAACTGGGTGGTTGCGTGGTAATGTATGCATGTCCAGGCAGATGACCCATTAAATATCAAAAAGTGGTAACGTTATGCATTTAAGGTCACTGGTGTAGAGGAAGAGGTTTAAGATGAATAATTCATATTTTATATTATATATATTAATCGGGATATATATTAATCGGGAGCATTTAAGGTGTTGTCTTTCCTTTACACTTGACCATGGTTGAGAAAGTTCACAAAGTCACGATGGGGGATGCCCTATATCAATCAGAGACAAAATGTCAGGTTGATATTTCATATTTTACAGGATATATTAATCGGGGGCATTAAAGGTGTTTTTTTTTTTTTTCGCTTACCCTTGACCATGGTTGAGAAAGTTCACAAAGTCAGGATGGGGAATGCCCTGTATCAATCAGGGACAAAATGTCAATTTCGAGCTGCCTGTGGTCTGAGTAACCACTACAGGGGAATCAGTAAGTGACTGAATCATGAATGAGTCAAAAATCTGGCCATTTGAACCAGCATTAGCAAATTGTAAAGCAGAAATCAGTAAAGCTATATATAAACTGGCTTTATAGAGCATCAGACCATAGTTTCTTGATTTCATCAGTTAGAGCTTGGAATTTAAATAGAAATTAATGATCTGATCCACAGAGTTGTGTACATCATTGTGGCAAAAAGAACGCCTCCACTGTAAAAGGCCTACTCCTTAAGATGACAAAAATGCTAATGTGTGCTGCTGAAATGGGCATGTCTTTATTGAGTAGCAGGCTATTATGCAAGTCAGCATGTCTCCTGAATATTCCATGAATGAATCAAGGTTGATATTTGGCTCAGGTTGATATTTAATTTTCACATCAGATTGTGTTATCAAAGGGAGTGGGGGAATCGCCACATGACTGTCTTTTGTGGTACTTGTAACCTTGACATTGAATTGTCTTCCAAATAAGCCCAAAATCCCATGCTGCTCATCTTCATCTATCTCCTTTTTTGTATTTGCATCATTTTCTGGTTATCCAATGCAGCGGTAATGATGTGCTGAAGAGGCGATTGCATTGTGTTGGTGTTCCTTTAACACAATCTCCCCACAGGCTTTCCCCTTTCTTGTGTGTGTGTCTGTATTGGAATTCTCATGTACCCTCCTGACAGAAGCCCAAAAATCTGAGAAGCTCAGCTGTCAACAAGGAGTTGTCCCTGTTGTCCTTTGACTTCTGTGCAAGCATACCCCTGCATTGTGCATTGCATTCTTCTGAATTTCTTAACTCACTTTGTTTACTTCTCTGTTTGTTTGCAAGTGTGAAGCTTGTTTCTTTCAATATGACAGTTGTGTGACATGGTCAAATGTTGGGTTTCCATATTGTGTGTGTGTGTGTGATTCTTTTGAGAGGAAAGAGTATTCACATTGTTGTCATTAGTAGTCTCTGCTTAAAAAAAACCCAGTGCCTTTATTCTAAAGAAACACTAATTCAACATCAATTATTAACCTTCTCAAACATTTCACAATGTATTTCTGTGGGCAGCGATTTGCAGCTCCTTAATGGTCACTTTTGAATTTTTTATCTGTCATGAGGAATAAAATATGAGCATCACCAAAAGGCTTTTTTTCTCTGTGTGGGATTGTTTGAAAACCACTTTGCATGCTTAACATGTATTCCAGTAGGCAGGTGTTGCTATGGCAACACTCTTACTGTAGGTCCAATGCTCTGCTCCCATTCCTTGATTTTTATTGGGTAGGTGCACAGAGATCAGCAATCATTGCTTTGCTTTGCAGGTACAAGAGAAGTCTGTGTTTTCAATAGAAACAGCTATATTGGATCTTTGTGGACTTTTTGTTTTACTGAAGTAACTCGCGTTCACTAATCTGTGCTTTTGCAAAGCATTCATGCAAACCCACAAGGGTGTTGGCTCACAGTGTCATGATGTGCTCCTTGTCTTGGTGTATCGCTCAGAGATGGTCAGTGGTTTTAAGGTGGACTCCAGTCACCAACTGCCTTTCATTGCCAAGGGTTTAGGGTGCGCCAGGATGCTGCATTAGACCAGTGTTTTTCAACCACTGTGCCGGGGCACACTAGTGTGCCGTGAGAGATCATCAGGTGTGCCGCAGAAAATTACCCAAATGTCACTCACTGGTCCAGAAAAGCAACTGTTGCATCAAAGAATTTATAACCACATGCTCTCATTGATTGTATGATTGCACTATTTGTGGTATGCAGGCATTGTACAACGGGGGCCCCATATCCAGTATTCACAGAATCATCACATATCCAGTTCATAACAACAATTAAATTAGATATAGTCACCTACAAATGAAACAGAGGGCGCTTGTTTTATTGAGCAGGTCTTGCATAGAAGCCATAATAAGGCTATAAAATATTATAAATAGTACTTGATTGCTTTGTTGTGTTTTATGGTGTCTCAAGCATCTTGTCAGTATGTCACACTTGGCTGAAGCCCAGTATCCTCTACCTTATAGGAGCCCTTTGGGGCAGTCCAATACAAGGCCAGCTGGTCAGTCAACAGGGACTGCCCAGTCAGACTCTTCCTGCTCCTGCATTTCTCTTAAATGCTGATTGTGCTGCTTTGTCCTACTGAGATTTTCTTCCCCTCCCTCTGTTTGTCTGTCTCTCTCTCTCTCTCTTGCACTTTTTCGGCATGTCTAGGACTTTGTCTAGGACAATTGTTTGTGGGATCTTGGCCAAAAGCTGTGGTTCAGCAGTTCAGCCTGGTGAAAACATAGGGCATGGCCATTACGTTGTAGTGCTAGCCACTCTTCTGCTGTTGCATTTTGGATTAACTTGTGCGTCTAAGAGCTAGGCTTGGGGGGGGTATATCATATTTTATGCATCTCCATGCCTTTATGTAGTAATGATGTGATGATGTAGTTGGGGTTAAAAACAGAAGTGTGTGTGTGTGTGTGTGTGTGTGTGTGTGTAGGGGTGTCTTGCTGAAGACTTAATACTTTTCATCGTACGTAGTCTTGTGATGGTAATGGTCTACAGATGGTGTGCGCACGTGTTGTGTTAACTCTGCAGATATGGGACCTCCTTACCATGGAGGTTAGTGGCTGGTGAGGGAGTGACTCGACAACACTGATGTCGAGAGACAAGCTCTGATCTATAATGCAGCAAGATTAGTGCTAAAACCTGTGGTGTGTGTGTGTGTGTCTGAGGGAGAAATGCAAGACTCCGTCTTCCCCTTTTGTCTCTCCTCCACAGTTCATTAAGAAAGGTGTGTGTGTGTGCGTTGAGAGCATATGAGACCATCTGTGGGTGAGTGGCAATGCTGAACTCTCTAGACAATTGCATCTATTTATACAGATGCCTTGGGCAGCCTCACAGTGTTGGATCAGCCAGGTGAGATTTTGAAAAGCTCATAACCAAGGTAGTGGCTGCCCCTATTAATTATCTTCTTTCATTGTGGATTTCAATAGATTAAGTTGGGTTGACTTGACATTAATTCATCTCCTGTTGAGGCAAGAAGCTGTGGAGTTGTTTGAGGCAAGAAGCTGCTGAGCTGATGAATTGATTTTTACATTAGAATGAGTCAAGGTCATCTGTCTCCAGCCATTTATATTGCATGCTTGCCACCTTCCTAGGTTACGGCAGTAGTGGGTTGGACTGGTGGAGTATTCTTCCATGGCCGTTCTGATGGATCATATTCCATCACTCCTTCACTGTGTAAGTCTCGGTCTCAGAGAGCTGTGGGAATGGGGGGGTGAGTGAGGAAGGCAGTTTTGTTTTGTAGAGCATTATTTGTGAGGAAGGGTTTTACGGATCTTCAGTATCCGTCTTCAGCTGGTCTCCCTCTTCGCTTGTAAAGGGAGTTACTGACCACTGATCTATTTTTTTATTTTATTTTTTTGGTCACCTCTCTGTAAGGACCAGGCAATGAAATAGCATATAGAGAGAAACTGGGAATCAAATGTGCAGATTAAATCTGCATCAGGGGTAAATCATGAGCGCTTTGTATAAAGTGTCTGAGCTTCAGTAGAAAATCACATCACATTACCTGTGTGCTGATAGGTTATCCTGTAGTTTAGTGTGGCATGCTGGGAAGATGTGCTCCTCCTCCCAGACATCATGCTCTTCTGAAGCTGCCTCATCACATGCCCTTCAGTATCATTAGCTTTTGACCCCAAATTGAACCATGATGATGTCACTTCACACTTCCCCCTAAGATCAAGGAGCAGTAGGTATGGGAAAACACCCTCTCTCTCTCTCTCTCTCTCTCTCTCTCTCTCTCTCTCTCTCTCTCTCTCTCTCTCTCTCTCTTTCTTTCTTTCTTTCTCTCTCTCTCTCTCTCTCTGTGTGTGTGTGATAGATAGATAGATAGATAGATAGATAGATATATATATATATATATATATATATATATATATATATATATATATATATATATATATATATATATATATATATAAATACTATACATACATACCCCACATAAACAAATATATCCCACTCACTCACATTCTCACACACACACACAATGTGTTCCCTGTCATGTGTTCCCTGTCACCGTTTTTTTTTTCTTCTTTTTTTCTTGTGTTCTTCATTGCCATATCCTTGTTGTTGTTTTGTATTTGTTTATGTAAATACAATGTATTGATACATTTAATTGTATGGTATGTGATGGAATTGTATTTCTGTGCAAAGTTCTGAAATTGATGAACCTATCTACCGTCTGATAGGCTGGTAGACACACTTCCTCATACAAGCCCTGTTCTGAGATCAGCTTTACTGTGCTACGCTGCCTGGCTGGGAGCCGCCTGCACTTCTTTACTGCCATTCCCTGCCATCCATGGTTACGTAATCACTCCACTGTTACATAACACCAGCGTCCCCTTTCAAGCAGTTAAGGGATAGCAAGTATAAATCTATCTGTGTAGACCCATATTTGATTTCCTTGACCTTTTGATTGACCTGGAAATTGAAGAGTGAGCGACTTCACTGGTGGGGATCCTGAAGTGGAGAATAATATCTGGTTTAAGCTATTGTAACCTGTTCATAACTAAATATCAAGAAACTTATTATAGTAGCTTTGTTGTATTTTTCGCACAGTTTTGTGCATGGTAGATTGAGAAGTTCCCCCCCTCTGGTTGGCCTATGCAGCATTTTTTGTGTTGTCAGCAAAGTTTGGGATGGGGGTTGGGGGAGGGGGGGATCCTCTCTGAACTGGAGTTGGAGCGGGAGTTTAGTGGCCACAAGTAGACCGGAGTCTCTAACACTCTCCTCTGGAGGTGTGGAGCCATCTAGTGTCAGGACGAACACCCCCAAAGCATTCACCTGCCATCCATGTGGCTGCACTGCAGCTCCTTCACTAACTCAGGAGTTCAAGTATCCTGTTGCAAAGGGACCGTCCGTTTCAGGAAGCAGTGGTCAAACCCATACTTTCCATCTGTTTTGTTTTTTTTGGGTGGTGAGATCTGCGCTCACCAGACAACTTTGGTCACGCACTGAGTCATCCATGTTTCTAAAGCGGGCCCTCCAAAAAAAGCTTTCCTAGTCTGCCCCCTACTGTTACCATGGTGTTTCTCCAAGTGTGTTTTGTCTGCTGTCATGACAGATTATATGAAATGACAATTTTTCACTTAACAAAGTAGGAGTTGGATGACATAATTAATTTCCTGTCTTTCTTTCAATGGGAGTGAAATTTGTATCCGCCTTGCAACTGATTAGAAGTCTAATTCCTTTTGGTTGAAAAACTTCATGGTGAACACTGCCCCTAGTGGATGCCCCATGGAGCCAGCCACGTAAATGTCGATGTAATTGAATTAACTAAATTGATTCTTCTTGCTATTGTCTTCAACTCAACAACACTTCAAGTCAGCCCACCCCCCCCTCCCCCATTTTGGCTTCAGAAGAAAATGCTTTCTGCAAAAAATATGCTGAGTTATAGGGCAGTTAGTATTATAAAGTATAAATAAAGCATTCATGAAGTATGCCCAAAACGGCCTCCTCTGTTTTCTGTACACTGGTGAACTGCAGATCACATAAATACGGTTTCATTTTAGACCTGTTCCGATGGCATGTAGCAATTTATTCTCTTAATCTGTTTTTTGGGTGTCCATATAACAGGCTATGACCTCATTGCCACGCAGTGACCCCGCCAGCCCAGCCGTGTGGAGCTAGAGTCCACTCAGCACTCGAGAGGAGAGCAGCCCGAGGCCCCACAGCCCCACGTCCACAGTGCGCCCTCCACCCTCTCCCACTCTACACACTAGCAGCAGGACAGCCAGGAGCGGACATGATCACCTCAGAGTTCCCCATCCTGCAGTGAGTATGGGGAGTGAGAGAAGGTTAATTCTGGAAAAAAAAGTTAAAATTGTTTTGTTTGTATTTGTTGATGCTGTTGATTGAAACTTTGACTAAAGAACTTGAAAATGTGTGTGTGTGTCTGTGCTAGGGACTCATCTAATGAGTCAGGACAGGGGGACATGGTGAGCCTGAGCACTGTGAGTGTCAGTGAGCTGGAGGACGCGGGGGAGCCCAAAGGCAAGAGGAAGAGGGGCAGGCCAGGAAAACAAGCAGTAAGTCCCATCCACAGCATCTCCCACGCCTCCTATGACCTACCATCTTACATACAGAGACTTTCACACACTGCCATGTGCACACTAACTGTATGTTGGGTTGTTACCAGGCGACCAATAAAAAGCCACGGAAGTCTCCGGTGGAGACGGGCCAGCTTGGGCCTCCCCGTGGGAAGAGAGCCAATGGGGTGGCCCAGCTAAATGGGGAGGGCGACCCCACCACACTGTTTGAAGTGGTCAGAATGGGCAAGAGTGCCATGCAGGTGAGTTTGCATATCTCGACTCAAATAAGAACACGGGGCACTGCGCTTTATGCTTGTTAGTATATACAAGTCTAGATATACATAAACACTTATGCATCTGCATGAACCTTTCATTAGCCACAAACCAACTGTTGAGTCCGGGATTCACAACGGCAGAATAAAAAAAATAAAAAAACATTTGCTTCGCTATTCTCAGACTGATTGCCCCTCTGTGGCTGGCTAAAAAAAAGTGGAGTTAATTATGAACCACTCTGAATTTTATGGTAATTAAATATCCATGCATCCGTGTTGTGATTTGAGCCAGTGCAATTTTGTATTGAAATCTGATTTAATGCAGGAGTGTTGCCATGTGGTTGTAAACCCAAAATGTACAGATTGTGGTACAAATGAAAATTGCTTAGCTCTTCTGCCCATGACCTAATTTTGGTTGTTTTCACAAATATTATGTTGGTTTGTTAGCCCACATATTAAACTAAGACTTGCTTTCATGTGCTGACCATCTATCGGTTAATTGCTAGTAATGTAGGCTTTGAAATAACATGAGTGACTAGTTATCTGACTTGTCCTGGCACTGGATCAACCTCACCTGAGACCACCTGTAGCATCATTAAGCACAGGTTGACCGGAGGGTAAAGGTGAGGCAAGAACCCCAGGGACAGTAGCCCCGAGGAAGCCCCACAGGGGCACAACTAAACCCCAGAAGTGATAATGGGGAAGAGATTAGCCTTCACACACCTTAATTGCCCGACTTTGGCCTGACAGTGGGGAAGTGGTTTCTGTCAGGTGTAGGGTGCCATTAGGACAATGTTATGTGACTTGCCTTGATTTAATGATATCTATGCTCTTTGATCTCTCTCAGTCTGTAGTGGATGATTGGATCGAGTCCTACAAGCAGGACCGGGACGTGGCCCTCTTGGATGTCATTAACTTCTTCATTCATTGCTCAGGCTGTAAAGGTAATTTGTGTTTTGAATGGAGCTTCAGAATTTGTGTATTTTTTTTTTTTTTTTTTTCTTTTGTTTCTTTGTGTATAGTGGTTCTTGACATGAATCTCTTACAGGAACTGTAAGAATCGAAATGTTCCGGAACATGCAAAATTCAGAAATCATCAGGAAGATGACTGAAGAGTTTGATGAGGTATGCTTTCCCTACATGCACACATTATAACTGTCTGCACAGTTGTGACTGGCACATGCGCTGTCAGTCTGACCTGTACAAATTGCTCAATCTTGGCCACCCCTCTGCCTCTCTCAGGACAGCGGTGATTACCCACTGACCATGCCAGGCCCTCAGTGGAAAAAGTTCCGCTACAACTTCTGCGAGTTCATCGGAGTCCTGATCCGACAGTGCCAGTACAGCATCATCTACGACGAGTACATGATGGACACGGTCATCTCACTGCTCACTGGCCTATCCGACTCACAGGTCCGAGCCTTCCGGCACACCAGCACACTAGCAGGTAATTATACACATCTTTCTTGACCACCTGAATGCTCTAGAATAAACTGAATTCGTTTGGTACACGCCTTTACATTTCTTTTGTATATGTATAAAAAAAAGTATGTAGGTGACTTATGTTCAAAGCCTATGTATAGGGTTTGACAGTATATATGAAAGTAGAATGGCTTGCATCAGTGTAATGGTGTTCTCTTGGCCCTGTAGCCATGAAGCTGATGACTGCCCTGGTCAATGTGGCCCTCAACCTGAGCATCAACCAGGATAACACACAGCGGCAGTACGAGGCAGAGCGAAACAAGATGGCTGGCAAGCGCGCTAATGAGAAGCTGGAGCTTCTCCTGGAGAAGAGGAAAGAGGTGAGACCCCCCCCCCCCTGTTTCTTTCATTCTGTCTCTTTATTCCTCCCTCTCTGATTCCACCGTTTCTTTTTGCGCTCTTCTCATGTTCCCCTGCTTTGATGTTCCCTGGCAGCTCCAAGAGAATCAGGATGAAATAGAGAACATGATGAACTCCATCTTCAAGGGTATCTTTGTTCATCGCTACAGGTATGTTGTGTAATGAACAGAGCGAATATGAAATGATTTCCCTCGTATCCTTTATTTATTCTCGGTTCTTGACATGTATTTATGAACATGCCGCTTACAGGGATGCCATCGCCGAGATCCGAGCCATCTGTATCGAGGAGATTGGTGTGTGGATGAAGATGTATAGTGATGCCTTCTTGAATGACAGCTACCTGAAGTATGTTGGATGGACCCTTCATGACCGGGTGAGGACTTACATAGCAATACATTTCATTGTGTTCTTTATCAGATGTCTAAATCTTACAACAATAAAAAAATACTAAAATACTATTACAATAGTCAGTATGTACTGTAAATGTGGTGATTTGAGTAAGTATGACCTGTATCACTTGAAAGGATATTTGTGGAATCAGTCAACTGGTCCACTGTTGACACTTTGGCACAGATTTGTGTATGTGTATTCATAATTTGCCTGCAGTTGTTTTGCTCCTTTGAAATGTACTTCATTGGCAGTTCATGGAGAAAATTAGTCAGCCTCAGGATGATTTTGATTTGCGGTGTAGTGGAGTGCCTGAAAAACAAGTTTCAACTGTTTCAAGGATGGTTGCATGTACAATATTAATTATTTAGGCTAGTAATTAGATTATAAGTATCCTGGTATAATATAGTTTAAAAAATGTAAAAGGTGGGGCATGATGGAGCAGCGGATATGTCAACGACTGACAGTCTGCCATTATGTCACATAAATAAACAAGTAAATAGATAAATCAATAAAGTGATGCAGAAGATGTTCATAGTTTTAGCATTTTATTGTGAGTGTCACATACAGTACAAGTTGTGTCTAACAGTAGGCTGCAGGGGTAGCTAATAAAGTTTAGGCAGTCCTCTGACTGGGTATGATTCCTAATAATCTGTATTACTGTTGTTGTTGTTGTTACTTGATGTTTTAAAAAGTCTCAACCTTTTAAATTTGGTTGTCAACTCAAGAGAAATATCAGAGTAAGCTGGGTTTCCTTCCAAATCATTTATATGCTTTAAGCGCAGGGCAGGGCAACTTTAACAGAAACGCCTAATAAAATCCCAACAAATGTTATTTGATGCAAATATACCTGTTTCTATTGACATTACTCACATTATCACCTTTGCCAGTCAGGCGTTAGGTCACCTCTCTATAGAAAGCTAATTTGACTTATAAGACTGTGAATTTCAAGCCTCTCCGGTCAATATTTGCATCAAAAAAGCTGAATAGGTACCCAGCTTAAGTCCAGCATTCAATTTTATTGGTTAATGGTTCATGATTATATCAAATTGTTTGGCTCTCTGTGATTTGCAGCATGTAATGTAAACACGAGAGCTTTCATCTGCTTACACCTGACTAATTCGCCTGTTGTTTGCTTAGCAAGGAGAGGTGAGGCTCAAGTGTCTCAAGGCCCTCCAGAATCTCTACACCAACCGCGATCTGTTCCCCAAGCTGGAGCTTTTCACCAACCGCTTCAAGGTACCCCTGCCCGAGCCCAACAAACACCACAACATTTAGTTTCAGTATTTATTCCAGAGATATGTTTATGTCATCACCACACATATTTTGACTTTTCTTTTATGCATAGTGTTATGCAATGACTAATTTAGCCACCTTTAGTAATATTAATATTGCCAGCATCGCTAACCCCTTTGGCTCTCACGCTTTTTTCCTTCTCTCTCAGGATCGTATTGTGTCCATGACTCTAGACAAAGAGTATGATGTGGCTGTGGAGGCCATCAGGCTGGTCACTCTTATACTCCAGTAAGTGATCCTGTTCTCCCACTATGTGTACTGTCTGTTGATGTTCTCTCTGCGTTCCCCATCTGTCCTTCTGTTCTCCCGCTGATCCATCCCATGATGCTGTGTTACAGGGGCAGTGAGGACGCCCTCTCCAATGAGGACTGTGAGAACGTGTACCACCTGGTGTACTCGGCCCATCGGCCTGTGGCTGTCGCTTCTGGGGAGTTCCTGCACAGGAAGTGAGTGGACTGAGAGAACGTGAGGACCTGAGGGTCTTCAGAAAGTTCATCTCACTTCATCTCAAGAGTTTTTTTGTTTTTTTCCCAGTCTGGCTTAGTGTGATCAGGCTATGGTGCTGTATTTATTAAACTGTACAATTAACTGTTTTTATGCAGTAATGATGTTTGATGCAGTATTAACATTGTTTTCATTATTATTTAGTAGATCACAAACAAGTTATAGTTCTAGTAGTTACATTGACAGTAGGTACATGTCATCATTACTCAACTTACCTTCTCATCCCAGTGCCAAGTTCATTTTCCCAGGGGATTAATGAGGCGTAATAATTCATAAATACATAGAAGAGATGCAGGGAAACAAAGGTTTTTTTTGTTGTTGTTTTTTTATGTAGATGAGCAGAATTCCTCTGTAACACCAGCAAAGTTGGGACAGTAATAGAAGTGAACATAGATTAGTGAGCAGATGACCTGGTCAGGGTCAGAAGTACTCCCAGAGGGGCACTGACTAAAGAGTAATCCCTCTCTAAAACAACCGCAAGATGTTCAAACGTCTCCCATGTTAAAGTAAGCTGGTGTTCTCTCCCTCCAGGCTGTTCAGCAGATATGACCCGCAAGCAGAGGAGGCCCTTGCCAAACGCAGAGGACGGAACAGCGCCAATGGCAACCTGGTCCGGATGCTCGTGCTTTTTTTCCTGGAGAGTGAGGTAATGGGAAAACTAGATCAAATATTTACACTGGTCACCAAACCTGTCCTGTCGGTGACCTGCACATAAAATCTAACCAGACCAAAAATTGCACTAGATTTATCTTTGGGCAGTAGTTTGTGTTTATCTTAATTCAAGCATGGCTTGAGTTCTGCATGACAACCTAAACCTCATTTCATTAATCAATACCAAAGCCTTCTCTGGAAATGCTGCTTTTGATTCCCGAGTCCTGTAGGCTAAAGGATGGAAATCTAAAGCGTAACTTTAACAACTTAAACGGTCCTGTAAACCAAGAATAAATGTGTTCTGGGTTTGTTACACCACCGAAAACGTAGCATTAAGTTTCAGAATCATGAAAAATATCAGGGCAAAGGTGCTGCCTCTCAACTGTCCTGGCACATATTTACTCCAACCATTCTCTAAAGCTGCTGGTTCTAATTGACACAACTCCTTAGCCAGATAAATAAGCTAATTTGTGAAAACATCTGTGTGAAGTACACAAAATATGCACATCTCATGCTAATGTCTGATTTTGGTTTATTGATCTTTAAGATCTGAATGGATCATACTACTTACGTTTTATATTGTTTAATTGAATGTTATGTTTGTCTGTGGACTTAATTGGTAAAATATGTCTTGTCTCCACCGTGGGATAGTGGGAAACGTAATTTCGATCTCTTTGTATGTCTTGACATGTGAAGAAATTGACAATAAAGCAGACTTTGACTTTGATACTAACATGTGGTGTTCCTCTCGTAGTTGCACGAGCATGCGGCATACCTGGTGGACAGCCTGTGGGAGAGCTCCCAGGACCTGCTGAAGGACTGGGAGTGCATGACCGAGCTACTGCTGGAGGACCCCGTGCAGGGGGAGGAGGGTGCGTCACACACGTCCATATCACACGTCCACTGCACTTTATGAGAAATTAAAAAAGGGTTTCTTTCTTTTCAGCTAATAAGCTTATATGGCCAGATCTAATTGTTGTATCATGCAGTATGTATTATGTTGTATGGATGTATTGGTGCTGAAAAGTAACAGTAGACTGTTGTTGTTGCTGTTGTTAGTGTTGGGAGACAGGCATGAGGGGGCCCTCATAGAGCTGATGGTGTGCACCATACGGCAAGCAGCAGAGGCTCACCCACCAGTAGGCAGAGGAACAGGGAAGAGGGTAAGCTCTTTTTCTTCCTCTCTCTGATCTCTTGTCACTGTCAACAGAACACACAGAGGTTATCATGTAGAAATGCACTGGACTCTTGGGATGTACAAATTCAAGTAACAGTACAAGCGAATCTTCTCAGTAATCATGAAATTTGAAATTGAATATCATTGAATTTTAGATCAGAAACCCACCATACTCCAGTCTGAGTATCATACCACTCAAGTGCTTTTGAATTCACCCCTCAGGTCCTCACCACCAAAGAAAGGAAGACTCAGATAGATGATAAGAATAAGCTAACGGAACACTTCATCATGGCGCTACCCATGCTGCTCTCCAAGGTAAAGTTTCACAACAACATATTTAAAGGGACACCAGAAAACGTTTTCGTGTTAATTACTCATCTTCGTAAGTCGGTATATGGTTAAATGACTCATTACAGGGCGAATGAAGACTCTCTCGCCCGCCCCTACTGCCTGTAGGAAGAATATCCCGCTTGCAAGTTCAGTGTATCGTACCCGCCGACCGAAGCAGGATCAGTTTGCATCCTGCATACAGCACAGAGGCAGGCTAACGAAACGCTAGCGATTGTTGCAAACGTGTGTATAATGGCAGAGCCAGCGAAGAAGCAGCGAAAACCCTTGACGGAAGATGTAAAGAAAAGGAAAAGAGCTTCAGACCGAGCGAGGGGGAGTTTCGTAGAGAAAAAGCATCAAGCTTGCCTGGTGTCCCTTTAACAGTGACTGCAGTCACACTAGAAAAGTAAATCTTGAGCCTTTCTGTTTATAATCGGGGAATAGTACAACATCAACATCCTTCACTCCCGCAGGTCTCATAGCAAAAAGTGATTTTGGTCAGGGGGAACATTTGTGGGAAACTTTGAAATATTTTCTCAATAAAGGGAAATACCAACACCTAATCATGGGGCTTGGCATTACTTCTACACTCCATCACGGGAGTTTAAAACCACTTCCTGAAATTGTACACTAGAAGTGCGTCAAGCAACTGCAACATCCAGCTTTAACTTCCACGTCTTACTTTTAGGCAGTGATTTTTTTTATTCTCTCAGCCCCATTTTCATGAGAAGTTTGGATTAGTTTTGAAATGTAAGACTATATAAATCTTGCAATGGCTCCCACCCACGTTTAGGCATTAAATTTGGCGCGTTAACAGTGAAAATGTCGCAACACCAAACTGCTGGCCTGGCATAATAGCCTGCCTTATTTGAGTGAACTGTAATGAGTATAAATGATAGATAGATAGATGTACGTGTTGGTTAACTTGTTTTCCAATTCTTACTGTAATGATGATGATACTGACCGTTATATAAGTTTGGACATCTGTACAAACCTATTTAGCCCTCCCCTCTTTTGCAAAAGGTTGTTTGCTAATTGCACCAGGATACCCATATTTGGCTCTAGAGCGAACCGTAGAGGTCCAACAAAAGCTATTGCAATTACAATTACAGTGTTACAAATCAACATTCTAAGTCTCTTTTCTTCATCTCCTTAGTACCAAACAGATTCTGAGAAAGTGGCCAACCTCCTTCAGATTCCAACGTTCTTCGACTTGGATGTGTACAGTGCTGGCAGAATGGAGAAGGTATGTGGAACCTCCTTGGGCGCTTAGAGAAGAGTGTTTTTACGCATCCACACATGTAGAGTCTCTACCAATCAGATAAATCAGGTTTTGGATCTGAAATGATGACCATATTTTTTGGCTGACGGAAAATGAAATACCGGTACCTCTGTGAGGGTGAACTGGCAGGACATTACACTGTTCTTTTTGTTGTTACTTCATCCTAATCTACCTGGATTAATTTGCCATCAAATTCTGGAGGGAAGGCTTAAAGATTTGCCATGTAAATCAGTTGAATCTCTTATGTGAATTTGGAATCTGGCGAACACGTGTATAGGACTTTATTGCGTTTTATTGCCTGCTCGTGTCTTCTCTCTTGTCTCATTTGCTCTTCTTCTCTCTCCCTTTTTTCCACAATGATAAATCCTGCTCTTTCTTCCTCTTTCCATTCACTCCTCTTCTCTGTGTCCCTCTCTCCCGGCAGCACCTGGACGGGCTGCTGAAGCAGATGCGCATTGTGGTGGAGAAGCACACGGAGCCGGAGGTGCTGGAGGCCTGCAGTCGCACGTACAGCATCCTGTGCAGCGAGGAGCACACCATCATGAACCGCGTGGACATCGCTCGCAGCCAGCTCATCGACGAGCTCGTCGACCGCTTCAATCACTCCGTGGAGGACCTGCTCCAGGAGGTGGGTGGAGGACCTTCTCTCTCTGAGTGGGAGAAACTGATGAGACCCACATGGGCAGAAACTCTCTTTTCCTTCATGTCTTTTTTTTTTGTGGTCATTGATTGATGTCTGTATCGTTTCATGCTATAGGGAGATGAGGCAGATGATGACGACGTCTACAACGTCCTTTCCAGTCTGAAGAGGCTCACCGCATTCCATAAGTATGATTACCGAAACCTCTTAAAAGTGCACATGAGGTGTTTGTTTAATGATTGTAAATGTGGACATATTTACAGTAGTATGAATTCAGAAAACTGTCTAATAGGAATTTTACTGTCTTCCTCTAGTGCCCACGACCTGACCCGATGGGACCTGTTTGGGAACTGTTACAGACTGCTGAGGATGGGCATAGAACAGGGCTCCATGCCAGAACAGGTAAGGAGGACGTGGTAATGATCATGGTTTGACTGGCTAGATAATATGATGGTGTTTTTCTAACATGTGCGCCCTGTGTCTTGTGCCCAGATTGCCACCCAGGCTCTTCAATGTTCTCATTACTCCATTCTGTGGCAGCTGGTGAAGGTCACAGAAGGGCCTTCTAAGGTACCCTCCAGTACATCTCGGTGCCTTGCTAATGCACTAATGAGTAATGACACATTTTTAGAAAACCAGAGACGCTTTGGAAGGTTTCGTCTAAAAGTCTTTTATTTCATTGCACAAACTATGAATAACAGGATAGCCAATGGTTAATTTTTAAAGTTAATCACATTGTTGTGATTGTGTGCATGCTACAGACCTCTATAGTTGACACTAGCTTACAGTGAGCTTTGTGATGTTTGTGTTTTCCCTCATTCCCTGTCCCTCTGTCTACCTTCTCTGCTCATCCATAGGATGACCTGATCGCCCTGCGGCGAGTGGTGAAGTCTTTCCTGGCCATATGCCAGCAGTGCATGTCTAATGTGAACACGCCGGTCAAAGAGCAGGTGAGACGTCCTGTGCTGCAAGGCTAGAGGGAGATGTAGCATGGAGTTGTCCTGAGAGACATCAACTCTTAGCTGTAGTTACAGGGCTGACAGCCAACCCACTTTTGTTTCCACTTTTGTGCTTAAATGATAGTCAGAGACACTTGTTTTAAAGTACCCCTTCTACTTAGTGGTTATCAGAAAATGGAGCCTACGGTGTTGTTCAGGGGTTCTGGCTTTGTTGATTCATTCTCTCTCTCTCTCTCTCTCACTCATGCACAGGCCTTCATGCTGCTGTGTGACCTGCTGATGATCTTCAGCCACCAGCTGACGTCAGGCGGTCGTGATTCACTGCTGCCGCTGGTCTTCAACCCTGACACCAACCTGCAGAACGAGCTGCTCACCTTCATCCTCGACCACGTCTTCATCGACCAGGATGATGAAAACCAGAGCATGGGTAAGGCCTCAACAGTCACCAGGGCTGCCTAAACTCTGGCTGTCACTCCAAATTCAGCACTGATGATCCCATTTTACCGTGAAGCTAACCATTATATGCCTTCAAGGGCCATGTGACTTTCATCCTCCAGACTGGCTTTATTATGGAAAAAGTATTTACAAAGAAAAGTTTCTTTCTTAAATATTAGCTTTAAAGCACAGTTTCTCACATTTCTGTGCTGCAAATGCCAAATACTGTGGTTTTCAATTTTCTGCCGTACAAATCAAACATCCCACCCTCTGGTTTTGATAATCACTCTGTTTATGATTGATAATTTCAATTGTGACCTCCAGAGGGTGACGAAGAGGACGAGGCCAACAAGATCGAGGCTCTGCACAAGAGGAGGAACCTGCTGGCTGCCTTCAGCAAGCTCATCATCTATGACATTGTAGATATGTGCACTGCAGCTGACATCTTCAAGCACTATATGAAGGTAGAGTAGCAAGTGAGGGCAAACAGAATTGGTTGATTGACTGAATTGTGATTTTGATAACATGGATCTGGAAATGTATTATTCTCCCTACAGTATTACAATGACTATGGAGACATCATCAAGGAGACGTTGAGCAAGGCCAGGCAGATGGACAAGATCCTGTGTGCCAAGACACTCATCCTCAGTTTGCAGCAGGTGGGTGGCAGACCATTTTGCTTGTGTTTCTGTTGTGTTATTGACACGGCAGACTCACTTGCCTTAATCTATATTTATCTTAGCTGGCATTCTCACCTCCTAAATCTGCACATTTTTGTCCCCTGTCTCACTTTCTCAAATGTTTTCTGTTTCTCAGCTCTTTAATGAGCTGGTACAAGATCAAGGTCCCAATCTGGACCGCACCTCCTCCCATGTGAGTGGTATTAAGGAGCTTGCCCGTAGGTTTGCCCTCACCTTTGGTCTGGACCAGATCAAAACCAGAGAGGCTGTGGCCACACTGCACAAGTAAGTCCCTCTCAGTCCTACTACTGTGGTTAAGCCGGAACCTAGTGCCTCATCCATATTTCACATAATGGACGCCTTCACTGATTTTCACTGGTACTTTGATTTTTGTAGAGATGGCATTGAGTTTGCCTTCAAGTACCAGAACCCAAAAGGGCCTGAGTATCCTCCCCTTAATCTGGCCTTCCTGGAAGTACTGTGTGAGTTCTCCTCCAAGCTGCTGCGGCAGGACAAGAAGACTGTGTAAGTGCTCAATACTCAATTCAGGCCCCAGAAATAATGAAGGCAAAAATTAACAAAATGATTATTCACTTGTGTTTTGAAAGATAGTCATGTGTGTGTCTGTGTCTGTGTGGGTGTGGGTGTTTATGTCTTCAGACACTCCTACCTGGAGAAGTTCCTGACGGAGCACATGATGGAGCGGCGTGAGGACGTGTGGCTGCCGCTCATCGCTTATCGCAACTCTCTGCTGACGGGCGGCGACGACGACCGAATGTCAGTCACCAGTGCCAACAGCAGCAGCAAGGCCAGCTCCATACGCAGCAAAAAAGGCCGGGCTCCCCTCCAGAAAAAACGCATCGATGGTGAGGAAAGATCTGATCAGCCCAAGCCTTGGGTGCTTCACCTAGTTCCTTCTCTCTTAGGTAGGGATGGGGATCACATTGGCAAGCGGCAGTGGCAAGCGTAACACAACGCTCAGATCATAATAAGTTCTATCTCGTTCCTAAGTAACACAAACGGTTTGCCTAAACTGACAATGGAATACGCTCGCGTTGTGCTTTTAAAGTTGAACCAAGTTCAACGCTCAGCTTGTTCAACGCTAGCGCTGCCGAACCATAGAGAACAATAGGAAACCTGCCACTTGCCGCTGGTCAGTGTGATCCCGCCTAAATCTGAAAGCTAACAAAGAGGACAACTCTTAGTGTCCCTTCAGTACTCAAGAACGGTTATTTTCATTATTGTATGGTCTCACTTCATCCAGTTTTCACTCATGTAATTAACATTGTATGTTTTGTATACATGTTTTTCCTGTGTACAAGTCAGTCAATGTTTATAGTAAAGGCCTGTGTCCACCAATCGCATTTTTTGCGGCGACAGCGCCCTCAACCTCATTTTCAGAGCGCTTCGGTCAAGTGTTTTTTTGTTGCTATGTTACCAAAATCTTCTGCCAGCACTTTTTGGAACGTTGTCTAATGCTAACTAACTAGATAACTGAAATGGCAGCAATCGTTCAGGACTCAGCTCGCTAAATATGACTTCTACCGACAAAAGGAGTTCATTTGGCATTACAATAGAATAGGTCATCCCTCTAGGCTTTATAATTTGCGTTCAGTTTGCAGCAGTGGTTTAATATTAGTCACAATAGGACTTGGCTGATTGAGTTTTCCTCTGCCACTACCAACATTGTTGACAGTGTAGGTCCCACCCCTTCCTTGATTTCAATTGGCTAGCAAGAGAGAAGTGACATTGACGAGCCCAGCGATGTTCTAAAAGCGCTCAGAGCACCACGGGAAAAAACGTTCAGTGCCGAGGGTTTTTTTCGCCGAGGGCGCTGAGCGCTGTGAACGCTGAACATAGGATTTGTATTTAAAATAGCCGCCGTTGACGCAAAAAGCGCGTTTGGTGGATTCAGGCCCTAACAGAGTTAGCTATTCATCCTAAACTGTTGTTATGAGCATGCCTTCACTCAGTATTCTCCACCACCCCCACCTTGTCTCCTTACCCCAGAGGACAGTGTTGACGGCTCGTGGATGATGCGCAACGACACGCTGCAGACACCAGGGCCACTACAGACGCCACAGCTCACCTCCACCGTGCTGAGGGAGAACCCACGGCAGGCGGCGGAGCACATACCCGAGCAGGACTCGTCCGAGGCTGGCTCAGAGCCGGACTACCTGCACAAGTACGGTCTCACTCTTACACAGCCCTCAGCAGGTTACCCTATACTGTGAGAAGAAAAATTACAGCTCTTTTCTATTACAGTGGTATGAATAGCCACTGTACATTTTTGGCAGAAAAGTCACTAGTGTATAAGGTACTTCATAGATGATGATACACACATGTTGGAATGCAACTGGGGGCATCAAGCCATTAAAGCTGTCTGTTTTCCTATTGTGTGTGGGGCCACAGCCCTCTTATCTACTGAAGGCTGGTTGATACTTATTGATTACACAATGTAAGAAATATTTAGATCATTACACTAAGACTTTCTACTTTAATATTTGATTCGGGTGGACATGCCTTTCAATAACAGGTTCATATGTAGTTTGAAAGATAATTCAGTTACGTATCATTTCAGATTCACAAGTTCATTTCAGATTATCATTAGCAAGCCATTTCAATGAGGACCTGCTTCATAGACTTGCATACAGACAAATGCAAATATCTTCTTTTGATTCAAAGCAGCAGTCTATCTGAATAAGTTCAGCTGTTTGATGTGTGGTTGTGTGTTGCTTGCATTGACGGAGTGGTACTTTCCCTTTACAGCCCACAGATGCAGATGTCGTGGCTTGGTCAGCAGAAGTTGGACGAAGCCAACCGGAAGGACAGAGGGGGCATGAATTATATGGCGAAGGCGAGGGGTGCAGGCGTCAGACCCTCAGTGTGAGTACGACCCAGCGACCACTTGTAAGAGGAAACGGTCATTTCCAGTAGAATCTTCTGCACTGTGCCGAATGTTGGTGCAGCTTAGCCTTATCAGATGTGACCGTTTGTGTGCTCCGGCACAACAGTGAGCCCTGCATCCCTAGGAGGGCCCGTCAGCTCTGTGTGCAGTTTGGTTTGCGCTTGCTCAGCTGAAAATGAAATCTGCTTTCTCCTTTCAGGCGAGGCCTCATGGAGGACGATGCCGAGCCAATCTTCGAGGACGTCATGATGTCCTCCCGCGGTCAGCTAGAGTACATGAATGAGGATGACTCCATGGTTATTGAAGACACTATGGTCATTGATCTGGTAAGCTGGTATTCCTTGTTATGTCAACATTTCCTTTAAGTGTACAACACGTGGGTCACGTGACTAGGAAAAGAGATCATATGACCATTTTCCTCTTTCAGCCACCATCTAGGAACCGGCGAGAGAGAGCTGAACTCCGACCAGATTTCTTTGACTCCGCAGCCATCATAGAAGACGAATCTGTAAGTCAAGTACTGTTGAAATTGAACAATTGTAAATAATCCCTCGGGTGTTTGCAGAAGGTCATACAAGAAATTGGCTTAGCCTTTTGTACTCCGATGTATAGATGTACCCTTTTCAGAATTGATAAAGGATTATGTTTAGAGCTGTCAAAATAACACATTCATTTTGATTAATTAATTACATAAAGAATAACGCATTTAAAAAATTAACGCTGATTAATCAAATTTTGTAGTGACCTTTGTCCAAGTGCAGTTCTGGCTACAGTGACTGAAGGAGGCAGACAAGAAAGCTCTGCTTGGTCCAGTGAATGGAACATTTAGCCTACGTTTAGAAAAACGGCCAGATGGAACTGTTGACAAGAGCATGTTTTGTGCGATTTCTGCAGTAAGGAATTACCATAGGAGTTTGTCAAGTCTAAAGTATCACCTCAAAATACCTGAAACTGATTGCTTTAAAGTCTATAATGTTGTTTTGGCTTTTCATTGACACACTGATCTGCCACATTTTTTATTTAAATATTTTTAAAAATACGTTCATAGCAAAAATGAATGAATGCGATTCATTTAGATTAATTAATCAGAGTATGTAATTAATTAGATAAAAAAAAAATGTAATCGCTTGACAGCCCTAATTATGTTATAACGATAAATGCAACAGAGTAGAAGATAATCATGTCGTCACATTGACTGTTTAACTAGCATTATAGAAAATATAGCTGCAAGCAGCAATGTGGGGGCCAAGCATTCCTATAGCAGGAATGGTGTTGCCATGGCATGAGCAACCACTCACAGCAAGTTTGATTGCAATTGGATAAAGAATGGCTGAGAAATAAGCTCATTTACTTTGTTATAGTGCCCCTAGAGGTGAAAATTACACCAATGTCCTTGTGCGTTCTCACAATCAGCTACCATGTCCCTGGACTTCATACACCAAAGAGTTGCTGAGATGTGAGCTCAATTTGTCTATTACAGCACCCCTAGAGGCCAAATGAGACCACTTTCCTTGCATGTCCTCACAATCAGCTACTTTGTCTCTGTATTAAGTTTGGACTTCATAAATCAAAGCGTTGCTGAGATACAAGCTCACTTCCTGTATTGCAGCGCCCCCTGTAGAGGCCAAATAATGCCAATTTCCTAGTGCGTCCCCACAATCAGGTACCAAGTCTCTATACCAAGTTTGGACTTCATACATCAAAGCGTTGCTGAGATACGAGTTCACTTCCTGTATTGCAGCGCCCCCTATAGAGGCCAAATGATGCCAATTTCCTAGTGCGTCCTCACAATCAGATACCAAGTCCCTGTACCAAGTTTGGACTTCATACATTAAAGCGTAGCCGAGATGTTAGCCCACTTCCTGTTAGGCGGCATCAAGGCCATGTGTGATTGGCTGTCACGGGCAAATAAACCTGAAATTAAAAAATCTGACAAGTATCGTTTGTGCGGCTCGGGCAGAAGATCATCTCCGCCAAGTTCCGTGAAAATCGGATGAAATTTGTGACCGCTGAAACTTTTCATAGAGTTTGGACTAAATCCAATATGGCAGAGGTCCAATATGGCGGAAAGTGACGTAATAGGGGTCATTGAACTTAGGTCGTTCCAGAGATTCCCACAGTGCCTGATATGTGAAAATCGGACGCACCGTTCAATGGTCACATGCGTGAATGCAATCCAGGTTTGACCCATTGGTGGCGCTAGAGTGTTGGGCATAGAGTTCTGTAAATTGGTGAAAGTGATCATGGAACAGTGCTGAATCAGTGTGCCGAATTTCATAACTTTAGACCCAGCGGTTCAATTTTCGGCCAGATTTTGACCTGTTGGTGGCGCTAGATGGCTGGGTTTAGAGGTCCGTAAATGTGGTCAGTGGAGTGTCCCGATACTTTCTGCCAAAAAATCTGCACTTTTTAGCCAGGCGTTCTATGGGCTGCCATAGACTCCAATGGCGGAAGTGTAATAATAATAGGAAAAGCTAGTAAATCAATGGGTGCCTTCGCAGCTTCGCTGCTTGGTCCCCAATAAGAAGCTCTTGAAATTAGCTAATTTCCAGTGCATCATTTTATCACAACTATTTGTACTATGTAAAGGGCCGTTCCCACCAGGAACAATAACTATAACCAAAACTATAACAATAACGATAAAAGCGTCCACACTGACCAACGATAAGCAAAGTCTCTCCTTGTGTTAATAAGTGATCCCCAACAATATCGTTCTTCATGTCGTAGTTTGTGTAAACGTCGTCATTCATATTAACAAGAGCGATATTTTTTTTTTATCGTTATAGTTTTCATTCTTTGTGTGAACGGCGCTTAATATAGTTTAGTTTCTGTGATGCAGACCACATGAAATAAATCTCAGTGTCTGTGAGAGACTGCAATATTTTTTTCCGATAAGTTTTGGAAATATCGTCCTATAAGTAACAGTAATAGTGGATTTATTGTTTGTGTGTGTTGTTAGCTATTGTAAAGGAATAGAAGTGATGCTGGTGATTTTGTTTTGATGCAGGGCTTTGGTATGCAGATGTTTTGAGGAAAGCAGAGAAAGTCGGAGACTGGGAAGAGATTTTCTACTTCAGGATCTGGTGTCTTTAAGAGGATGCATCAGTTAGAACGGACAAGACATGGTCTGAGATCACTGGCTTACTGACTTCTGATCACACCAACACTATGAGTCAAACTCCACATGCGATATCATTTTGTGTCCTCTCAACCTGCCCCAACAAAGTTCTGTTTTGTTTTTTATTTTTTGTTCGTATTTTGTTGTTCATAGTATTTCTCAGTGTATTTCACATGTTGTACATAAAAAAAAATACTCCCATTAATCTTTTTTTTTCCTTTCGATTATGTGCCTAATTGCATTTGTAACAACGCAGTAAATCCATAAATATCCAGCCTGTACATCAATCAAGGATTTGGATTTTATCAAATCCTAATTGCATACATATGCATTTTCTTGACATATCAAAGCTCTGTCTGGTGCTGGATATACGTGGCGTTACCCTTCTTTCTTTGACTCACACTGGATGTATGTTCACCCCCAATTCCTACAGAGATAACACAACACACATCACCTATATCTTTTTTTTCTAAACTTTTATGTCCTGAAAGGACTAGGGGACAAAAGACCCTCAAAGTAGTCACACGTTTCTGAATGTCAGGGTGACAGCAGTTCAGATCAGTTTTTCTCACACCATCAGTAGTTACTGCTTAGATATGCAAGAATTTGGAATTCGGATTCATTTTTCAACCTAATGCCTTAACAGACAGTATTTTTTGCATTTCATTGAAATTTTGAGCCGAAATTGAAGCTTAAATATTGACACATTGCTAAAGCAGGGGAAAACAACATATTGCCCCTATAGTACTAGACTGAAAGTAAGAAAAAGGATTTAGGACTTCTGGCTAACCTCTGATGGTTGGTCTTCTCCTGTGAAGGTTTTTTTTTTTTTATCTGTGAGTGTGGGGAACATGAAGCATGTTGCATTGCATTTTTGTGATTATGGAGTTTGGCGGTAGGTGACATTTGGTGCCTGATTAAGGCACCGCTCCTCGGCACAAGACTGTGGTCCCAGAACTCCTTATGCTCATGTTTCTGCACAATCTAACATGAGCAGTTTTAACAGGCATTGTTGCAGTTTTACAATATGCATTTTGAAAGCATTTTTTTTTCTTTGTAAGAATATTTTGAATAAAGCTATTTAAAAATATTTGTATGTTTCTGCTATGCCACTGAACTCAGGTGTTTATGTTGTTTTAGATGATCTATTAAACACACTTCTAAACCAGATCATTACAACTGTGTTAACAGTCACCATTCACAACATTTTCCAATTAAGGATGAGTGCTGATACGTGGCAGGTGGATTTGTTGGACTATTAGGCTAGTGACAACGGCCCCAATTTTTTTAGATACCCCTACCGGAGGTAGAACTAAACCCAACAATGTTTTTCCTCATCTCTAAGATCTCCCATATATGAAATGTATTCTTGGCTAAAAATATTTTACTGCTAAGATTGTTAGATTAACAGATATTGTTATACACCCCAAAACCAAAAAAGGACCAAAATATAGCCTGTCCGTATTGGAGTTAAGGCATATAAATTAGTGCAGATCAATCACACAAGCTCTGAGACCTTTGAAACTTGGCATGTTTATAGTCAGGAAGTTGCTTTACCTACTAGAAAAGACTGGATGTGAATATCTTGATGTATGGAATGAGTAGAGACATGTAAACATACACCTAAAATAACCGGACATGCAACAAATTAATATCTATGCAGAATGTTTTCATTTACTTTGTGGCTGCTTTGCCAGGGATTATCATAGAAACACATATGATGGCTTGTTGGAAAGGTTGGGTTGTACTGAATCCAATATAGTATGACGAATTAGGGTGTTCTGTCACTCAATGTATGAGGTGTCCAAAATGAAATAAAACGGAACACTGGCAAAATACAGTCTCAAGTCCAAATCACATTATCAGTGGAGAGAAGAATGTTGACAAATTCATTGTTGCTGCAAGGTAAGTTACATAAGGTAAGTGCTACTCTATATTTACATTTAATAATGATACATTTCATATGTCCCAGTATAGTAAACAATTCATATGAAACATAGATCCAATTGAATCAGGTTAACATTGGGATGGAACACCTTTATTAAAATATTTATATTCACTTGAATTTTGTTTTGATCATGTCATTACTGAATAATGGAAAATAATATTATTAGCTTTTGTCTGTCCAGACCAGCAGTGGACAGTAGAGCCTACACTGCTTAAGAAAAAAGATCCCTATGTCCAAAACCCCACAGTAGAAGGCCTCCAACGCATACTTACCCTTGCTCAGCAGAGAGTGAGATGGTGATGTCCATAAAACTCAAGGCTCCATATACAGATGATATTTCCTCCAAAATCAAAGTTTCATATCATGTAGAGTGAACTACTAAGACAAATATCAGTGAGCAGCAGCAAGTTGCAAATGTTGAGAGTGAGAGCACATCTGCACCAAGAAGCCTGAGTAGGGTTGATACAACATTTCAAATACGGAGAGATTGTTTCATTTGTGGGAAGGCCAGCTCTAGATCAGAACCTCTGACAGCTATTTCGACTGGTACAGGCGCAATGTAAATTATAGGCCAAGTATACTTGCGTATACAAGGAATTTGGTCTCTGCATTTATCCCATCCGTGAATTAGTGAACACACAGCACGCAGTGAACACAATGAGGTAATGCACACACTAACCCAAAGCAGTGAGCTGCTTTACTACAGCAGCGCTCGGGGAGCAGTGAGGGATTGGGTGCCTTGCTCAAGGGCACCGTGGATGTGGGCATGGGAGAGCAGTGCTCAATCACTTCCCCCGCTCAACCACTTTTTTCCTTTTTTTCCTTCTGGGTCGGGGATCGAACCAGTAACTCTTCGGTTACATGCCCGAACCCCTAACCAGTAGGCCATGGCTGTCCCCAGTACCAGAGATGAGGTCCTTCGGTCAGCTTCTGAAAGGTGATGAAGATGTACATCTTCAAATTCTTTCATGCCCAGATCTCTTTGCATATGATGCCAAATACCATAAATAGTGCCTTGCACACTACATATCTAAACGAAATATAACAGCAGCCATATAAAAGAATCAAAAAAGCAGACCAATGTCTATAACAAAACCTTTATTAAGCTCACTGAAGACATTGATAAAACAGTATTGTCCAAAGATATGAAAGTGAGGACTCAATTCTTCGACTGATAGCTATGACAACATACTAAAGACCATTGCTGAACAAGAAGGTGTGTCCATAGTTCAACACAAGAAATATAGATCCTGGAAACTAAAGGAAAAGCTGATACAGCACAAAGACAGGCTTGCATTTGTTCCACGTCCAAGACAGTCAGATCTGATCTGCTCAGATAGTATGACCATATTGTGCACTGAGGGAAGCTGCTAAACTCACAGACATAAAATCCAAATATTACACAGGGCTGCAGACATATTGAGAAAGAGCATGGATCAGGTAGAGTATGACAGTGATTAATATGTCAAAGAAAATAAAGAGAAAGTCACACACTCTGCTCCACGTTTTAATGTTGAAGTGACGTTTCGGCCGTCTGGCCTTCTTCAAACTTACACAACACCAACATCCAAAGTGTCTTTATATTCATCCCAATTAGTGAACACCTGGTCCCCTAGTGCATAGAGCTCATCCATTGGTTAATCACCCTAAATGCCTCTGAGTAGCCTACAAGGCTCACTCATTGGCAAATCAGTCTTAATTAGGGGTAACCCAGAGTATTTACATCTATTTACACATGTTTACAGATTGAGATTAAAACATCAGTTCGGTTAAAACATCATAAATAATACAATCTGAAAACCTAAACAACACATTTTTTGCAGGTAACCCTTCAGAGAAAACATTTAAGGTCATATTCAACATTTAAACCATAAGGTGTTAAGGTTTTTAAATGGTATATCCAGTAGTGTTCCCTTCTGGAGAGTAAATTGTCTAGATCATCCCCTCTAGGGGGCAATGATACCTTCTCAATACCAATGTATTTAAGGGATGAAATTGGATGATTGAATTCAACAAAATGAGCAGCAACAGGATAATTCAGATTTTTGCATCTAATAGTACTTCGATGCTCAGATATACGTGTCTTCAAAGATCTGTGATTAATATGTCAACAGTGACTGTATTATGTTTCCAATGCAGCAAATATGTACCCAACATCCTGTATGACTTTGTGAACTGGTGTGTTGATTAACATGCCCACAGAGATTGAAGATTGGTTGAAGTAGCACGTCAATAGATGACGGACAAGTGCTTATCCAATCTTATGCAAGGATTTTAAAATAAGGCACAGCCTTCTGAAGCACCACTCCAATGGATCGATCCCAGATGGATGAGTGGAGCTAGGCGGAACGAAATTCATTTAGCGAGAGTCAGGTTAATAATGACCAAGCTTCAAAGGAGAATCTGTGTGTTATCGCAATTTGTCATGATCTCATTGAACAGAGCTGTCACATCCATACGCCAATCACACTGGGACTTCCCATTTTGATACATCATGAGTTTGGTAGTAAGACAATCATCAATAAGCTCATTGCAATGGGGTACTGTTTCCTATACAGAAGTCAGACACTTGTCACATCTGTTGCAGCAAACCAGATATCAAGGACAGAGAGTGGTGTCTACATCCGTTCTGGCCTCACTGGAGTTGCTGAACATGGAATTTTTGATGCAGCCATCAGCAACTTTGACCAAAATGAAGACACCCTGAATGTGAAGAATGGACAAAAGAATGGACAAAATGTACCTGTAAAGTTTATCTCTATTCATATCAAACATGTTTAAGGTGGTGAGGGACCTCTGTGGAACCTGTGTTATAGGCATTTATCTGCTGTGGAGACTTGGCCATATCATGAGTTGTATGCTTCCCATCCAGGGTGTCTTCATTTTGGTAAAAGTTGTTGATGGCTGCATCAACAAATCCATGTTCAGCGTCTCAAGTGAGAACAGTTGGGATGTAGACACCACTGTCCTTGATCTATATTTCTTGTGTTGACACACCTTCTTGCTCAGCAATGGTCTTTAGTATGTTCTCATAGCTATCAGTAAACGAGTTGAGAGTCCTCACTTTCATACCTTTGGACAATACTGTTTTATCAATGTCTTCAGTGAGCTTAATAAAGGCTTTGTTATAGACATTGGTCTGCTTTTTTTATTCTTTTCTATAGCTTCTGCTATATTTCATTTAGATATGTAGAATTCAAAGTTGTACATCTTCATCATCTTTGGTTTTGACTCTGAAGAAGACGCATGGGCGTCGAAACGTTAGTCAGTTTGCACTAATAAAAATCACTTTAAGCATTGAGTGCTTCGGTTCTGCTCCTTGGCTCTTGTTAGACCTTGGATCTCCCTTTTTATCTTCATCAAGCCTTTCAGAAGCTGCCCGAAGGACCTTGTCTCTGGTACTTGCGCCTGTTCCAGTTGAAATTGCTGTCAGAGGTTATGGTTTAGAGCTGGCCTTCCCACAAATGAAACAATCTCTCCGTATTTGAAATGATGTTGTATCAACCCTACTCAGCCTTCTTGGTGCAGATTTGCTCTCACTCTCAACATTTGCAACTTGCTGCTGCTCACTGATTTTTGTCTTGCAGTAGTTCGCTCTACATGGTACATGATTTGAAACTTTACCATCTGTATATGGAGCCAGCGTTTTATGGACATCACCATCTCTCTGCTGAGCAATGGTAAGTGTGCGTTGGAGGCCTTCTACTGTGGGGTTTTAAACATAGGGATCTTTTTTCTTGCCCTTTTCAAAATGTTTTCCACAAATGATACAAAGCTTTGGATCCAATGTCTGTAAGACATTCTCCATAATTTAAGAGACTAGTGAAAAGGAAAAATGATATACATTTCAGATATGTCATTGAAATGCAAATCAAGTTGAATTACACATGCAACATTAGTCAGAGGGCTAAGTACTTTCTTAGCTAGGGAAAGTAGTTTCTACAACTAACTGTTTAGCTACTTAGGGGTGAGGTAAGCAGTGTAGGCTCTACTGTCCACTGCTGGTCTGGACAGACAAAAGCTAACAATATTATTTTCCATTATTCAGTAATGACTTGACCAAAACAAAATTCAAGTGAATATAAATATTTTAATAAAGGTGTTTCATTCCAATGTTAACCTGATTCAATTTGATCTGTGTTTCATATGAAATGTATCATTATTAAATGTAGATATAGATCAGCACTTACCTTGCAGTAACAATGAATTTGTCAACATTCTTCTCACCACTGATAATGTGATTTGGACTTGAGACTGTATTTCGCCAGTGTTCTGTTTTCTTTCATTTTGGACACCTCATACATTGAGTGACAGAACACCCTAATTCGTCATACTATATTGGATTCAGTACAACCCAACCTTTCCAACAAGCCATCATATGTGTTTCTATGATAATCCCTGGCAAAGCAGCCACAAAGTAAATGAAAACATTCTGCATAGATATTAATTTGTTGCATGTCCGCTTATTTTAGGTGTATGTTTACATGTCTCTACTCATTCCATACATCAAGATATTCACATCCAGTCTTTTCTAGTAGGTAAAGCAACTTGCTGACTATAAACATGCCAAGTTTCAAAGGTCTCAGAGCTTGTGTAATTGATCTGCACTAATTGATATGCCTTAACTCCAATACGGACAGGCTATATTTTAGTCCTTTTTTGGTTTTAGGGTGTATAACAATATCTGTTAATTTAACAATCTTAGCAGTAAAATATTTTTAGCCAAGAATCCATTTCATATATGGGAGACCTTAGAGATGAGGAAAGACATTGTTGGGTTTAGTTCTACCTCCGGTAGGGGTATCTGAAAAAACTAAAGCCCTTTCTGACCATTTGTCACTAGCCTATATGTATCTACCAAAGAATAATCCCGAAACAAATCGGAGGGATATCCAACTTGACAAACACACAAGGTCAGACATGTTCTGCTACAACCATCCAGAACTGTAGGAGATTTGAGATCAAATGTGTGTGGTAATGACTGAACTAACATTTTACAACGAATTCAATGCCCTGTGAGGATGGGGCAGGAAATCAAAGTCTTTGCAGGGATTGATGTTTACGTCGAGTAAACATCAAGTTGAGTGAAGAGTGGACTGGAGCCTATGGGAACAGCCTTGACATTGCTGCCATCCACTGCCAGAAATTTACTAGTAGGGCTTCATGATTTGAGGAAATTAATTGTGATATTTATATATATATATATATATATATATATATAAATATATATATATATTTTTTTTTTTTTTTTTTTTTCAAAAGTCAGCTTCAGTTAAATATTGCAAATGTCACACTCCTGTTAGGAGAACTTCATTGTCTGTCACACATGGAGGATGACCTGACACTCGT
Organism: Alosa pseudoharengus; assembly: GCF_046254945.1. Classification (NCBI taxonomy): domain Eukaryota; kingdom Metazoa; phylum Chordata; class Actinopteri; order Clupeiformes; family Clupeidae; genus Alosa; species Alosa pseudoharengus. The sequence continues at coordinate 22,270,291 of NW_027468650.1, read as the reverse complement.
AGATGAGACAAGCTTAACCATTGGGACAGAGTTGCCAGCTGCACGATTAGTTGTCTTTACGATAAGTTAATTCGTTTTAATTAGTTTAAATTTCCATTAAATCCAAATCAATTGTGTGGCAGCAGCTCTAGCTTTTGTACGTGAGCGTGCATTTGTGACCGTCAGCTGATTAATGTATGTTCATAGTGATATGTCATGCCAGAACATGTAGAAAGTCCATATGCCTTACCACCCTGTTCAAAACTTATCTTTGATATATCTGTTATATGTAGCCAAATCTATCCATTCATTAGGCTATGGCAAGTGACCGAATTTATATTTCAAAGTGAAAGTTGAAATTGGCGTTCAGGCTTCGCCTGGAAATAGCAAAACTAGGCCACAGGTTTTTTTGTTGTTCAATTTTTTAACAGCATAACTCTCAAAAAGAATTTCAAGTTTTTGCCTGAAATTGCACTGTGCCTATTTACAAGGGCATTGTTCCCACCTCTTCTGGGGCCTACCATCAAATGTTGGACCTCTATAGAAAGCTGAGAACCTCTAGTTTTCGTAGGAAACAGTCAAAATAAATGTGTGATGTACTCACTAAGAGTTACAGAGGCTAGAATATAGTTGTTTCTTTCTGCCGGATTACAAGCATCTCTGAACTGACCACATTTCAGCCCTCTAGGTCTCTTGATATCCCTTAGAAACACAACTGAGCCCTAGCACCAGGTCTTGTGAAGTTGTGTGCAAAAGTAGATCAATATAGAATGAAAATATGAGTGCTTTAGACTTTTATTTGCCACGGTATGCCCATGCGTTTTGTAAAATGCCTATGGATACTCCCCGAGTCCCCATAGGACTTTTTGTTATCCAAAATGCATACTGACAAATGCTTACTGCACATGAACCCCTTTGTGTAGAAGCATAATCCTGGTCTCAAATGAAAGGTAACACTTTGAGGTTTCATGCTTGTATTTGGATTATACGTCAGGGGTTCTGATATGGAATGACTACACTAAATATGTAATGATTAAAAAAAATTCTCTATTTTTGCATTTACTTTGTTGGTTCAATGAGTGTGTATAAGATAGACTATACATCTGTAGAACTAATATTGGATAACACAACATGAAGATTCAATTTCTATGGATTCTTGTGAATATTTCAGTACCCAATATGTTGCATCTACTTATTTTGCTGCAGCTACACTGCAGCCAGAAGTCAGGGTAGCACCAAAAGCGGAAGGGGGGGAGGGGGGCATTTTGGATCAAATTTAATTGAGACATAATAAGATTAATCTGAGAATATAAAGCACTATACAGATTGTACATGAAAAATGTTGTCATTTTTGGATTCCCAAGAGTCAAAGCTTTGAAATGGTGTATAACATTACTATGCTACATAGCAATATGGTGCATACAATTGATTTAGAATGTTGGGGGGAGGTGGGGGAGGGGGGTAACCGTCCCGCCGACGGGACAATGAAAGTTATGTGGATTTATGCAAGGAAGCGGCATCCGCCTATGACTTCAATTCATGTTAGGCTATATTTTTCTGAGTTCCATGTGGTAGGAGCATTCGTTAAAGAAATAATTAGGCTATACAAGAGTGTGACAGGGTGATCAATATAAAAAGAGCTTAACATGATAAAAAAAAAAAAAAAAAAAAAATTATATATATATATATATATATATTATATATATATATATATATAACAAAACAAGCAACAATTGCACAGGCCTACGAGCTCTTATGCATTTGTTTCTGGTGAAGCATAAGAAACAAATACTATATATATTGTATATTTTAAAATACAGTAGTGGGTAAGAAATCAGAACAATGCCATTTTATAGCCTAGTATGGAATGCGTGAAAATGATCCTTATGAACGCAGGCTATATCTTAGCCTTTTTATTTTCCCTCAAAACAGCCCACGACACATGGGACAATATTCAACAGGAAGGAAGTGTTGCATCTTCAACTGATGCTGTGACTGCCTGTTTTGGTTTTTATATAATGTGGTGAAGAGTATTATCGCGAGATCTATCTTGAACTCTCGCGAGAATTGAGCACCAGCGCCCCCTCCTTGTGCTAATGCGGAGGAAAAGGGAGGGGAGAAACCTCCATAGCTAGCTCTAACAGCCTTTTCAAATACAAATACATTTCATTATCGCCTTGAATATTCCTTTTGATCGGAATTGACGTAAAATTGTTCATAGATACAATCTATGCCCACTTAAAAAGGCATTAACGCTCGAAACGCATCGAAAAAAGAGGCGAAACGACTGGATAAATCCAAAAGAAGAAAAGCGGCCTATTTTTGTTCCTGATATCCTGGAGCCGCAGCTCCACACTCGCGGCCGGTGTACAGACTGCAACCTATTAATCGCTCGTTTGTAGGGTTGTTTGCTGCGTTGTGCATGTCCTTCTCTGTACCTCGTGCATTTCCTTGCATGGTCAGTTTTTGTTTTGCTCGCTAGGACGTTTGTAAGCTAACCCCGTTTCATTGGGGTACAAAGGGAGAACTTGTACCAAGCGGGGCCTGTTTTGTTTTTGCATCGACAGCGCCATGAAAAGCGGGGGGCAATAACACATAAATTGTGCCTACGTTTGGATCATCACTGATTAGCAGAATGTTTCTGTATTGAATACTACCTTGCTGCTTTGCTGGACAATATCTCGTAAGACTTTTGGAAGCTAACTCTCAACAACGAAGCAAGGAAATGAGAACGAAACTATCTTCGAGCTCGGTTTGAATTTGGTACAACCTGCTCAGCACTGGTAATTGGAAGCTAGCCCTAGCTCGCCAGTTGAAGAGCGCCACCAATGCATTGTTGTTGAATTTAGACCTCGACAGCGAGCTGTTCATGGAATTTTATGCAAGACGATTGGCCGATTTTAATGAAGCAACACTTCATTTTTTTCTTGATATTTTATTTTGAGAATTCTGACTCATCGGAATTTGTTGACTATTAAGTTTTTCGATGATGATTCTTTGGGCACATTTCGTGCCGTGGAAGAGGGGAAAGCGATGAAAATGGACTGGCCATTATTGTGAGGATTTCCACTGTGCTTCCGAGTGCAGACTAATATGTGCGTGTCTATCAATAGCTATGCTCCGGAGCTAGTTTGTGAGCTAGCTATATCACATCGTGTTTCCTGTACATAACAGGGAATATTGACGTATCAGCATTTCATTGTGGTAACCAGATCTGCTATATTTATTTTTTTATCAATCCATGCTAACTGGCAGACTCGCATGTCCTGTTCATTCCGTGGACATTGTACTCGACGGTTTTGCGAGTCAGGTCCAACGCACCAGCAACACGACTGTTTGTGGACATTGAGAAGACACTTCGCTGGAGGACCTGCTGCGTGGTGCTGGTGCTGTTCGTTATTTCTCCCAGGACTGGATCTATCTAGCGCGAGGCTGCTGAGATGAACCCGGTGAATGCGACCACTCTCTACGTTTCAGCTTGTCGTTCGGTGCTGCAGTGCGATCCACGGGACCCCCAGGCTTTGGCCGAACTCTATAAGCTGTTACCTTTCTTCAGGCAGTCTCTGTCCTGCCTGGCTTGCGGTGAGTATCGATTTGTTTTTATCTATCATTTTTTAGATGTGATTAACGTTAGCCCTAGCATCCCGGCTAGTTTGACTTGACACGCCCCCATAGGCCGAGTAAATGAACACCGATTCTCCTTAGGATGCCGTGGCAATTAATTATACCCTTGTTTCAAATGTAAGCTTTAATGTTTTCACATTTGTTCATTCTCGGCCCACTGCTAACCAGCATATGTTTCATGCTCTATTTTTTTTTAAACAGTTATTAAATAGCTATACCCACCTAGCCATATTACATGAACAGCCAGTAAACATCCCTATCGACATTCACATTATCAAAATGATGACGTACGTGCGCAATCGTTTGACATTTCTATGCATAGTCGTCATCTTGTCACCTCTGATACGTCGCGTGCTTTTTTGCAGTAATGTTATTTAAGTAGAACATTTGAAGTGCAAATGTAGCGGAAGGCAGGTTACTCAAGTGGACTTAGCTCATTCCGTGGGTTTGTTGTTGGCTCGAGACATTCTGCATGAAACCCTGTAAGAAAATACCTAGTGTTGGGTAGTGGGTTGTATTGTGACCATCTATTTCTTACTTATTGGTCGTTATTATTGGCTTCATTACAAGCTGTATATGGAGTTTGCGTCCAAGTTACAATGATGCATTTGGTTTTTCATGTGCCTCCCTTAATTGATTATTTTTTTTCTCAGCAAAACTACACAGAACTAATTAACTCACTTGTTTCATAACATTAGCAAAACTTAAATTAAATCATTCCGGCGACCCCTTATGTCGGATCCGCTTCAAAATTGACTAACAAGATTTTGATCTACTTGCTTCTGTTTCAGGGAATTTGCTTCAAGATCCAATTGCTCCAACCAACTCATCATGCCAGCACTATGTTTGTAAAGCATGCAAAGGCAAGAAGATGATGATGAAGCCCTCATGCAGCTGGTGTAAGGACTATGAGCAATTTGCAGAGAACAAGCAGCTGTGCATCTTGGTGGACTGCTATAGGAAGCTATGCGAGTACATTGCCGGTTCCCCTCTCGCCCCACACATCGCTAGTGCAGTTGGCGAGTCTCCGGACCTGCTAGCGATGCTTAATGATGGCCTCTCTCTGATTGAGGACTCGCCCACGGAGGAGTCAGACGTGGCCCTTCTGCTGAACCTGAGCCGCCTTTCCCCAGCACCTTCCACTTCTGAGAGGCACCCAGAAGAGGTGCAGCCTCCCCACCCACCGGCCAGTGAGGGAAGCGAGCAGCCCCTCAGCCCTTTGGAGGTCAACGGCCTGCAGGGCTGCAATGGACTCGCCAATGTAGAAGAACTCAGTGTCAGTCTACCATCACCAGCAGGTGGCGTCCAGCTCACCGTGGACATTGAGGGTCCCATGAAACGGGACAAGTTTGAGGGGAAGCTGGATGTATCGGAGGCGGTGGCCGCTGCAGGGGATGAGCTGAGCCCCAGCAGCATGGACATGTGTGGCTTTGGTGAGGAGATCAAGCACAGTGGGGGCACGCTACTCCTGAGTGTGGAAGAGGTGCTCAGGACTCTGGAGCCAGAACCCCTCAACCAGGAGGACTGCGGTGCCATCCTGCAGCCCAGTCAGGACTCCTCGGGGAACCTGAATGGGCCGTTTGTCTGTTCAGCCAACAGCTCCACCAACACCACATCAACTGACTCCCCACGGCCCCTTCCTTCACTCCCATTAAACTCTTCAGAGGTCCTGGCACCCCAGCACCCAAACTCCCAACACCAACATTCGCACCCCTCCTCAGGCATGTCCTGCTCTGCTGTCACACCCCGAGTGCCTCGCTCCAGTCGCAAGCGCTCGCGCTCGGAGAGTGACAGTGAAAAGATCCAGCCCTTACCCATCTCCAGCATCATCCCTCTGGGAGCCTCTGCCCCTGTCGTTATCAAATGCGAATCCAAGGTGCCACCAGTGATGCCTCACATGGCGTCTGTTCCCAATGGTGGGGGGCTGTCAAAAGTGGGCAAGACGTTGGTAGTGTCCAACAACAAAAATGTCAAAAAGAGCCAGGACCATCATGGGCCCAAAAAGGCATACGCCAAGGCCAAACAGGGCACCCCAAAGTCCAAGGACAAAACAAAAGAGCGGACTTCCAGCAGCACGTCAATTCCAGGGAGCCCCACGAAAGTGGTTTACAAGAAGCCCCAGGAGAAGAAGGGCTGTAAGTGCGGCAGGGCCACTCAAAACCCAAGTGTTCTTACATGCCGCGGCCAACGCTGCCCCTGCTACTCTAATCGCAAGGCTTGCCTGGACTGTATATGCAGGGGCTGCCAGAACTCCTACATGGCCAATGGTGAGAAAAAGCTGGAGGCCTTTGCCGTTCCGGAGAAAGCTCTGGAGCAGACACGGCTAACCCTGGGCATCAACGTCACCAGCATACAGGTGCGGAACCCAAGTGCGAGCCCGGCCAGTGGTGTCCTGAACGTGACCTCGACCGCTGGCTCGCCTGTGCCCTCCTTTCTATCAGCGGGTTCCCACGACGACAAGGGATTTGATGAGGCCCTAGACATGCGGTTTGACTGTTGAGCTCTCCGCCAAGACAAGCTCACTCACCATCGCCCCCTTATTCCAGCCCAGCTCACACCTTTTTTTTGTTTTGTTGTTTGTTTGTTTGTTTTTTACTTTGTGAGGTGGCACTGCAGAGGAGTCATGGAGGTGAAGCAGCCAGCGGAGTTCCACACAATAAGGCAGCTACTGTGGTTTTTGTTTCCAGTTCACATTGATTGGTAAAATTTATTAGGTATTGCTGAAGCTTGTGCCTGTAAATCACTTGTAACATTTTTTCGGTTGTTTTCTCTTGTTTTTGTCTTGCACTCTTTGGTAGACAAGAAATGAAGAGTTGTTACTGTAAGTCAAGAGGTTTCAGTTGGAGTTTTTATTTGCTGGTTATTTTTGAAAAAATTCTACAAGTGATCTACAAGGCACGATCTTTAGCAAGGAAATAAACCTGACCTCATTGTTGTGGGTCATGCTATGTGCATAAAGTGGAAGAAAGCATTGAGTTTGCAGGGTAGAAGGCAAGACCTGTTCATATGAAATGGTACCTGCTATGTCAGTAGAGACTGGTTGTATTTATATTAAAAGAAAAAAAGACAAAAACTTTTTTGTACACAAGACTTAAAAAAATTCCATTTAAGAATACATTTTATGGTTTATTTTATAAGTTACATTAACAACATTTGCAGTATTTATTGGATGTCACCTAACATAGATTTTCGGTCCATCTAGGGCATCATCAGGATACCATTTCTACAGATGCAAATCACTGAGATGCAGTATGTTTCTGTCTAAATTATGTTGCTGTCCTGTTTGTGCTAGTTTATTTTTGCTGTCTCAGACTGTTTTCCTCCCTTGGGGCATTTAAATACCTGTAATATAAATGTAACATTTCCACAAAAAAGCAAAAACAAAAACATACTCTTGCTTTGGTGACTCATTTATGACTCTTTCTGTTGACTGCCATGTCATCTACATTTCAGGACCAATTGCAACTGGTGCAGTGACATGTAGCCTACACATTTTTATCAACACTTGAGCTGTAGGCCACACTTTCACAACCTACTTTAAACAGCTAAAGAACTGAAGAACAGATGGTGCTATTGGATGACTGATATAAGCGTCATTTAATGTCTGCAAATAAATGTGGTGATGGGTGGGCATTTAGGGCAAACTTTCAGATTGACTGGAGATTTTGTGGAATGCTCCATGAGTTTATACTTTCATTTAATTTATAAGAAGCTGGATAAGAAGTTAGTTCATGCTTGTGCTAATAAGAAGCAGCATATGAACATGGTGGTAAGTGTTAAGATAAAATGATGGGTAGCATGTCTCCTTAAAAAACCTGTTGACACCTTTAGTTGTCAGTGGCCTACCCCTGCTATACATGTCCTCAAATCTATTCTTGCTCTAATGAAATATGATTAGTGTGTAAAATCAATATGTATTCAGGTGTGTTAAAGCTAATTATTGTCATTGAGCGGGGTGTACAGAGTAGGCTGCATATGGATACATTGTATGCATGGCAGAGATAATCTTGGATACTGCTTCTGGGATGACAAATAACGTGTCCTTGTTTTTACACGTAAGTACCACAAGTCGGCAGAATAGCATTGGGAATGATACAATCACAGATGTGTGAGTCAATCTGCCAAGTCTGAGGCGCATGAAAAAGGCAATAGCTTAACATTTTATATAATCTTATACCGGTAGGTGCATGGATATTTTCTACATATAAATGCGTTTTCGCGGCCAGGCCTGTTGGTCACACGGCCTGGACTGATATAGGCTACAAATAACATATCACATTTATACCACAACGTCATGTTATAGACTCTGAATTTGTATATATCATTTTTATTTTTTTTAAATCTAGCAGCTAGAACTGCCATCGGCCTGAAGGTTGAGCGCGCCCAGCTGTGAAAGTGGTGCGTTCATGAGGTCTGAACAATGGGAACGTTCTCAGTGATGCTATCGTTCTTCTGACTTGCAAGCGTTAATGTGCTTTACAGTCCGATCGAATGTAAGAAAATACACGGATGACAGCAAAGGTTAAACATAGGCTACTTTTGAGTACATATGTCGTTTAATTCGGATTAGCCTGTGTGCGTAGGCTATGTCGTGAGGCGCTTGAACAGCTTTCAAGTAACAAAAACCGGCAAATTTCCAAGTTCACATTGACATGACATCGCTGGACATCAAAGTTCACATGTAGCCTAGCCTGCTACAGAGTGACGACAAGTCTACTACTGGAAAAATTATGCAAAATCTTTCCCAGATTTTGTTCCAACATGAGGTGGCGTAGGCCTACATGAAAGACGCACCATCATCGCATTGCCGGTGCTCCACGTCCCAAACTGACGTGGAGGCTGTGCAGGTGTTGTTATTGTCGTTGATAATAGTTAACAATCGGTCGAAATTATATTTAAGTTTCATTTCATGACATTAGCTAAACCCAACATGGGCTAGGCACCTTTGTCCGTATAATGAGGAGCCCGCTATTGGGCCCCTGAAGGCTCATGAGCCTATTATCTTTTTAGAGGTGGGATTTTTTTTTAGTGTTCATTTAGTTTCCCCATTACAGAGCCCCTAAGGGGACATTAGCATAGCCTATATATATATATTTATATATACCCTATACTAGGTCTTTATTATGAGGACATTGAAGTCTTGTCATCTGTTCTGGCGCATGGGATACACCGATTTGGATCAGACCATATTAATTTCATTTATGAACAGAACTACAAACATCTGCCAACTCCACGGATATAGGTGGATATACACAAAATGCAAGGAGAATGAATGTAGCCTATTAAACATAAGGAAAGAGAATGTTCGTTTAATTCTAGGAGAACTACACCTAAGACAGCCGCCATCCTTTCTAATGAACCGGAGCTCGTATCTGACTGTGGCACTGTGAGCACATGAAAGTTTTGCGTGAGCACATGAACGTTTTGTGTGAGCACATGAAGATTTTGTATGAGCACATAAAACTAAACTTTAGATTTTTTTTTGTTGCTCATGTCCCCTTAGGGGCTCCGTACCCCTTCCCTCTCAATACTTTGCCGTTTTCTCGCAATAGTGTAGCTTTCCCTTGCAATATTTTTTACTTTGCAAAACGCAAAACGTAAGCTATTGCAAGGGAATGCAAAACTATTGCGAGGGAACTCTATGGGAGCTCTAAAAATGTATTCCCACCATGTCCCTTTTGAGGCTCCGTACAGTGCTAGGTCTAGTAGGTTTACAATTATACGTTTATAATTGATAGTATAATGAAACGTTTGAAAAATAAAATTCAATGTAAACTCAAACGTTTCATTGTAGACCATGACATTGGCAAAATGGTTGAACATAGGAAATAGCCTGTGAAACATTTTCATAATGTCACCTTGTGAAAGGATCCCATTGACACTGAAACACTTAAAAACAAATCACCAAAATCACGAACTTCCGAAACACCATAAACACAGGATCCAATCACAATCGCTTATGCTGTCAACACAATCAGTGGCAGCACTGATGGTGACAGGGTTAAACAGATACCATGGACGTATGTCTTTGGAACAACTGCATTTAAAACCTTCATTTACTAGAAATATGTGATTTCTGCAATCCTGAAACAATTTGATAAGGTTAAATCGGTTGGGTTTACTGCACCAATTTAAGTTTAATTTCACTTCTGGTTATAGGCCTACCCCTGGAAGTTGTAAAACAGGAAGTTCAGAAATAGGAGTCAATGGGATCATTTCTGCAGATTAAGTTAAGAGATAAGATAAACCTTTAATTGTCTCCCAAAGGAGAAATTTGCAGTGTTACAGCACCCAACAGGAGACAGAGTATACAACATACAGCATAACATAGGCCTACCTCCAGAATATACATGAATGTGAGTACACACTGTCCAGCCACAGCAGCTCAGTAACATTGAACACTGCACCCTAGGGCCCTGGTAGGATTCAAGAGGGGGAAGATAAATAAATAACTGCACATACATTACTAGCTAAATACAGGTAAGTGAATCATTTAAAAGAATAAACTAGATGTACCGCAAAGCGGTACAAAATATGACCGCCGACCGCCGCTCAGTCCTGCACATTCTCTCCGCAAAAATAATCAGAATCAGAATCATTTTATTGCCAAGTTTTTTTTCTTTTCCACACAAAAAAGAAAATACAAGGAATTTGACTTGGTGAAATGGTGCAAGACACATGCAAGATGTATTTAAATACAATATATAATTAGCCTAGAAATCTAGACGCACCCTAGCAGCAGCAAATGTAATTTGCAGCCAGGGTAGTCTAGCAACTCTCCGCTGGCTTGGAAGCTGGAAAAATGAAACTTCTATCAGGCCAATCACATCGTGTAAAGAGTCGGCGACGGTTCCGTGTGAATTTCCTACTACTTGAAAAAAAGATGGATGCTGCTGCTGGCGAACAGTGGTCTTTGAATCGTGACTCGAGTTAAGCTTTTTTTAAATTGGCAAAAGTTTTATCAACTAGCCAACTAGCTCCACTGGTGGGGAAATGCATGGGACTCATGAGTTGTAGCGCTATCCTATTGCGTGCAGAGGAAATTTGAAAGACAACCGTTTATCCCGCCCCTTGAATTGAGCAGTGCCAATGGTAAGTTCCCAGACCCTACATCTTGATGTGGGTCTGGCTCGTCAGGCTAATATATAATATAATATAATATAATATAATATAATATAATATAGGCCTATACATAAACAAATATGACAAAGTGCAGATGCAGGGACAAAAACACTATGCAGAAAGGGGGGCTATGTTTTGTTGAAGAGACCAATTGCAGAGTGGAAGAAACTGTTTTTGTGGCGTGAGGTCCTGGTCATGATGGACCGCAGCCTCCTGCCAGAGGGGAGTTTCTCAAAAAGACCGGGGTGGTAGGGGTCTGCAGCAATCTTTCCTGCCCGCCTCAGGGTCCTGGAGGTGTACAGACTTTGGAGAGAAGGCAGGCTGTAGCCAATCACTCTCTCAGCAGAGCAAATGATGCGCTGAAGTCTTCCCCTGTCCTTGGCAGTGGCAGCAGCATACCAGATGGAGATTGAGGAAGTGAGGATGGATTCTATGATGGTAGAGTAGAAGTGCACCATCATCGACTTTGGCAGGTTTCATTTCCCTAAACTGCCGCAAGAAGTACATTCTCTAATGCACTTTTTTGATGAGGGAGCTGATGTTATGCTCCCATTTCAGATCATGTGAGATGATGGTTCCCAGGAAGTGTAAGGACTCTGCAGTGTTCACTGGGGAGTCATGGAGTATGATGTGGGCTAGTGAGGCTGGATTCCTCCTGAAGTCCACAACTATCTCCACAGTTTTGGCAGAATTCAGCTCTAGATGGTTGTCACTGCACCAGGTTAACAGACTGTCAATCTCTCTCCTGTAGGCAGACTCATCTCCTCCAGAGATGAGTCCAATGAGGGTGGTGTCATCCGCAAACTTTAGGTGCTTAACAGACTTGAGACTGGAGGTGCAGTGGAGCAGGGGAGAAAGAACACAGCCTTGCGGGGCTCCAGTGCTGATTGTTCAATGATCTGAGCCATGCCTGCCCATCCATTCCTGTCAGACAGGAAGTTAATGATCCACCTGCAGGTGGGATCAGGCACATTCAGCTGGGAGAGACTGTCCTGCAACCTAGCCGGGATGATGGTGGGACAGCAGGAGGCGCTCGAATGACATCATGACCACAGAGGTCAAGGCCAAAGCTCTGTAGTCATTTGTGTGATCTTTGTGATCTTTGATTTTTTTGGGACAGGGATGATGGTGGAGGCCTTGAAGCAGACTGGTACATGGCATGTCTCCAACGAGGTGTTGAATATGTCGGTAAACACAGGAGACAGCTGATCAGTGGCTCTTGGGTGCTCCTTGTTGGTGCCCCCCCATCCCAATCCTCCCCCACCTTTCTTATGCAGCCCTTGCCACTTAATCTACTAAACCCCTCTTCTACTGCACTTTTTACCCCCCCCCCCCCCCCCTAAATGCACAAATAGGCTGACACCAGACATAATTTCACTGCATTTCTTACATCCAGTAACTATATGCATGTGACAATAAACTTCCTTGTATCCTTGTATCAGCACAGTGCTTCAGGGTGGATGGAGATACAGAGTCTGCCCCGCTGCTTTACGGGGGTACTGCTTCTTAAAAACACTAGCCACTTTCAGACCTGCATGTAAGACTGGAGGTTCTGCGGATGTTAAACGTTTGGGCCGTATCTGAACATAAACGGCCATTTGGAAGTCCGAACTTAGCTGGCTGTTCTACTGCTCCCCACTGAGTAGCCTATTTCCGACGGACATTATGTAAATGAGCTGGTGTCTGAACGAACATGCGGAGATTCTGTTCATGTGCGTGTTCAACCACATTCAACCTGTTCAACCACACGGAGATTCTGTTGACAGATCAAAACACAAAACAATGGTTCTGTGTCATCCTTGTGCGGCTACATGTTTCATGCATCCCGGTCTTTCAGTGTCCCTGGAATCGTTGACATAAAATCAGGAAGAAAAAAACTCTATATGACCGCATCTTCACTGCGCGGCGGTCATAATAAATAGGCTTCATTTTTATCTTAAGTTATGGTTATGGTTGGTTATGGTTATGGGATTTTGCAGACGCCTTTGTCCAAAGCGACACACAAATACAAAAACAACATAATATTTAAAATATAACAGGGAACAGATTAGAATGTTGGTCAAAATATAATAAGGAGAATAGCAATAATAAACAACAATGTCAATTCAATCAATAGCCTAATAAAATAAGCAATGAAAATGAGGGAAAAAGCAATAATAAACAATAATGTCCATTTAATCAATAATATAAAAAACAATGACATGGTAAGACTATATTAAGGAGAATATCAATAATAAACAATAATGTCAAATGAATCAACAGCCTAATGGAAATAAAACAGTATTATACAAACCATAACGCATAAGATAAAGAAATTAAGTAAACTTGAATTATAAAGAATCCTTCCAACATTTATTGAAATCTGCTTATATAAACTTTATTCTCTTTCCTTTCTCTAAGTTGCTAAGTGGTGCTCACTGTGACATCAGAAATTTGAAATAATGTATGAAAAATCAACATCTGCTTATCATTCAACTAGGGGCAACATTTGAATGAGGAGCTGTTGTCATGATAATGTCAGTCATAAAAAGTGCCCTACACTGGCTAGATGCAAATGCTGTACAATTGTTTTGCATGGCAGGGTGTACTGTATAGTGGATGAGTAGTGTCAATGCCCATTGTCACACTTATTTAGGAGCAGATAACACATGCAGTAGAGCTGGTATTAATGAGGCCAGCACACATTCTGCTAAGCTGTCTCCTCCAGGAATGGACTCTATGCCATGGAAGGCTCTTCAGCCAGCACATTTATTTCCGTTAGACTGTCAATAACGGCATCTGTTATATTCTGCTCCTTTCCTGTTCTCTCCGACACTGAACATCTTGTTTATGCACAGCAGGGTGACTCTTTATTCAACTTCGACAAACGCATAAATCCTTCAGCATTTTAACATGCTCATTCACAAGTTGTAACAACAACAACACGTTACATTGATATTGTGCTTTTCTCAACAATCAAAGTGCTTCCAGGGAACCTCACTACCACCACCTGGGTGATGCACGCCAGTCATTATGCGCCAGAATGCTCACCACACACCAGCTTGAGGTGGAGAGTGAGGGAATGTAGTAACACCCAACGAGGTCCGTGTGAACAGGTACGCTAAAACAATGCAGGTGATGGTCCACTGGTCCGCAGGTGATGGTCCACTGGATGGTCCACTGGAAATGTTGTGCTGGTTGAAAAGCCTCCCAGGATGTGTGTGGCATGTAGGCAATTACCCTTGAAGTCTCCAACATAGCCAGTCACATACGGGAGTTTTTGAAGAGAGGAGAACTTTAGATATTTGCAAGACTATACAGGTGAACATTACTGAATCACTTAAACCTGATGGAGGATAACAAATTAATTTGTGGTTGTTAGTCATGCTGTTTTTGCATTTTGATACACATACAGACCAAAGCGTGCTTTGATTTATGGCTCAAATGCAGAGTGTGAAAGGATTCACATACTGAAGATATAAGGTAAGAATAGGTCACGTTACTTTAATATCATGTGTAGGCTATACTCCGCTGTGAATATTGCATAATTGCCAAATTTAAGAAAAACTATTCAAATAGTAGAGCTGTTAAGCTCCTATTATCAGAAGAATTCTGCACAGGATGACAAAAGCATTACACTTTCCGGTTTTGACATAAGTATTGATTTAAGATGTGGAGGCATTCTCAATTGGACTTCTGAGGTCAGCTAGAGGTCATTGTCCTCTGTGGTATGAAATTTCCAAGCACAAAATTAAATAGGGGTGTATTTTTGGATTTAAATGTGATAGAAATGTAAACTAAACATGCTTTCCAATGTTTCCAGGCATGTGAAGCTCATTTAGAACATTATTATCACTCTTCATGGAGGTCAACTTCATGGAGTTGGTCAAGGTCACTAGAAAAAAAAAACTCCTATTAATTGCAACATGATCATCAACAAAAAACAAGTCCTGTTTTTAAAACCAGTTCAAAAGGAAATGTGTACTAACTGAACTAATTCTAAAATCACCATAGTACAATTACATTTGTTGTAAAAGCCTTGACCCAGGAGTATGGCCTTTTTGCTGGATGTGTTAGATCAGTTCAAGGAAAGTGAAGAATGCCATCCAGGAAGGCACATAACTGGTTGTCTTGTGTGGCATTTCATCTGAGAGTAAACAGAGCAATAATGACTAATGAATAATGCAAGACAGTAACAACGCTGTAGATTGATGCATAGAATGGAATCTTGGGTGATGTAAGGTGAATGCACAGAACAGTTTCCACACAATATTTCTATTCAGCGAGCATTGAGCAATGCTGCATGTAAACTTTGTTTCTCCTCTTTGTTAGAGTAGCACTGATTTTACATTGACAATGACCTTTGTATTGGCCACTCTTCTGTTTGTGGACTTCACGGACAGAGAATGGAAGAGGATAGCTGACTGCAAAGTCAAAGACCTTGATTGTCGGTGCTGGGCCTAGCCTATGACCAGGTCTGCAGGTGACTCCATGGAGGTCATCTAATAAGAGAAAGTCCATCTAAAGCAATGCCATGTAGGACCAGCTAATTTACAGAATGACAAAAATGAGTCACCTGACATCCATAACAACAAACGGTGCAGTTCCACATTCAAGAATTCTGCCATATTGATATTGAAAGTTAGTTGTAGTGTAGTTGTGTAATGTGTGTAGTATCAACTGCAGCTGTAGCTGTTTTTAGACCACAGACCCTGCCAAACATTCTTGGGATTGAGACAAGAATTGAGACAGTCGTGGCCTACTGGTCGCTTCGGGCTTGTAACCGAAGGGTTGCCAGTTCGATCCCCAACCAGAAGGAGTGGCTGAAATGCCCTTGAGCAAGGCACCTCACCGCTCCCCGAGCGCCGCTGTAGCAACGCAGCTCACTGCTCAGGGTTAGTGTGTGCTTCACCAATATGTGTTCACTAATTCACGAATGGGATAAATGCAGAGACCATATTCCTTGTATACGCAAGTATACTTGGCCTAGAAACCTGATTTACATTTACATACATTATGGTCCAGTGGCACAGGTGTGGAAAGATTCAGTTGGGAGGGATTTAGGTTGTTGGTCTATTCCATAGTGACATGTGGCCTCGGGTGGTTGTTGCAACTGCAATTAACCGAAAGCCAGGTTTACTGTGTCCTTTGCAAGATCAAACAAATAGTTTGTGTCCAAGTAGTCTTATAGAGGAGATAATAATACAGTGACATTTATGTGAACTCTTCAGTAATCACCATCATCAAAGCCTCCTGTCTGATTCACATTCTCTTGTGGTAATCATAATAATAAGTAACCATATTCATTTATACATTGACATATTTTACATGTGCATGCCAAAAGTGTTTGATATGGCCAGATTAATAACCATTGACCCGTGGTAAAGACAAATTGATTGTGTTCTCCAAAGCGTTCCAAGAGTTCCTGTCCAAGCCCTAAATTCTTTCTTCTGTCTCATGGAGCCATAGTGTTTGGCCGAATGTGCAAACTTTTGAGGAGACACACATGCTTGCTCTTGTCTCTAATGAAACAATTATTCAGTGGTTTGGCTTGGACCGGGGTCAGAGGGTATCCAAGTAACATATTCAGTGGAACTCGCCAGGACAGGAAGGCTTTGGCAAGGCTTTGTAGTGTTTTCGCCATGAACCGATGCCAGATAACATATGCCTCCCTCGAACAATTTGAGGAAGTCTGTATTATTCCTAAAATAATGCTCAAATGCTGCTGTACAGATGAGAGCCAACTTGAATAATGTGCATCCTCTTTGAATCAGCATATAGGCTACTTTGAATTCTCTAAATCAAATGATAGAATGCATCACCTCCCTTGTGAATTGTCACCTCTTTTTATGTCATAATTGGTCTTTTTATTATTGCATAATGGTTTCCCCTCAGAGCCATAAAGGTACCTTTATATGGCTCTGGTTTCCATGTTTCAAACAATAGTACGTCATTCTGCAGCACACACAGAAGGTCTTTAATAAAATTCATATTGTATTTGTCTTTAAATAAACAGTGAGAACACAAACTTATTTAAGTCCAAACTTTATTCAACGTGTTTTGACAACATTAACAATAAACAAATTATCTTGATGAATGATAGTTGTTATGTGTATATATTCACATTTGTGAAAGGACAATAACACCATCCATGTCCCCCAAGCTATTCCTTACTGATAACAAACTACAGTTATTGTTGGACTGAGATATAAAAGGAAAGAAATGTATCTAAACAATCGATTGAAACCAAACCAAAAGGGTTTTCATAGAAAAATATTTTTATTCCACATAATTAACAGGGACGAAGATCTCACAGTATTTGCACCCTTACAAACATTCAGGCTTATTAGATTTCCTCTACTGAGATAGAGCTAGGTAGGATGATGCTTGAATAGTGAACTAACATTTCCCTTGTAATATCTTACATCAGAATATGAATTCCTCAGAATCAAAGGCCTGAAAACAAAATATAAACAAGACATATCAGAGTCCAAAAAGTACATACTGGTTTACACATTATGAGCAGAGAAATAGGTACAAATTCACATTTTATTCCTCAACTTTAAAAAAGTGCAGCAAACTAATACTTTTTGTACTGCCACTGCATTTTGCATTCATACAAAAAGTCTTTAATCATCGCTACATATAAATTCTCTGCTCTTGGGACAAAAGGCAGACAGGAGAGGAAACACTCCTGGAAAATGAGCTGATGTCCGACTTTCCTGTTCTGCCATCACATCATCGTGACCCGTTCTTCTCCAGAACAACAGAGGGCAGAGCCTATGATCTCTCGCCTGCCCCACCCCCTGTCATCTCCGGTGGGGAGAGGCAACCACTTCAGCCCTTCTGTGGCAAGCCTGTTTCCACAACTTCTCGGCAAGCTCAGACAATTCCACAGTGTCTCAAGGAAGGGGTGATATACGAGTTGCACCCAAAGTTCATCTCCCCTCTCTGGTTCAGCTCCCAAAGAAGGTCTTCCAAACTACCAGAGGACTCACTGGTGTGGAGTGGAGGAGTGTGACTCACCTCTAAGTGCTTACAATCACCACTCTATTTGCAGTGCTTCATCTGGGACTGTAGTTCAACACACATTTACATCTGATCCATAAGCCTACAGCCACACAGAATGGCACCAGTGTGTCCATTACATATTAGGGCTAGACAATCGACAACCTGTGCCAACCAGCTGGCTCATCCCAGTGAAGCTCAAAGCAAAGGCAGAGTCTTAGACGTTGCACAGCCAACATTACACTAGCTGACCAGGAAGGCCCCAAAGAAACTCGACTTCTCATCCATGTCAATCGTGCTCACGTTGCTGACCGTGACGAACACCCTATCCCCAGCTCCGAGCTGAAAGAGCCCGGCCTGGTAGATGGAGTACAGGCCGTACTCTGCGTCTCGGGACCAGCAGGTGGTCCGGGCATTCTTCATGAGCAAGATGGGCACAGGGTAGGAGCCCATCTTCTTGTAGACGTACTGAAGCATGGGCTTGCCCCGGACAGAGCTCCCGGAGTTCTCCCCGGCCTCCTCTTCGTCCTCCTCCTCCTCCAGGGAGGCCATGTGCCTGAAGTAGGTCTGGGAGTAGATGTAATAGAGACCAGCCTGTGGCACTACGAGCTCGCCGTCACTGAGCTGCACATTCTGGAGGAAGGCCAAACCTTTCTCTGACTCCCAGGACTGGATCTTCTGGCCATGGACCTTCCTGTTAGAAGGACCTGCAACATTGGGGCCAAAACAAGGCTTATTATTATGGGTACGGCCTGTCAGAAAAAAAGGACCATTGTTTAAAAGCTTGGCAGTAGACAGGGAAAGGATATAAGTTTCAAAGCCATTTCTCCAATTACATACCGGCTTTTCTACCTTTTTTGTTTTAGCCTAATGTGCAGGAAAAGCAAAATGAACAAAAAAAGAGAAATTCTTGGACCCGGATAGTAACTCCCATAGTTTTCAAGTTTCAGCAAAATCTGCATTTCCTCACTCTGACACAGCCAACACTTTCATAAATGCTGACTAGGCACCACTGCTGAGTGAGTGTTGCACGTTTTCAACTTTACTTTCAGTTATCTATAAAACCATAAACTCTGAGATCTGGACTTTAATCCTCGAAAGAACTGTGTATGTTGCCATGATAAAATCTCAGAATGAGTAAACACCAGCTAAAAGCATTCCTGTATCACTGAGTAGTCAGTCCTATTCTGAAAGATAACAAGTCTACTTTATTTGTAGAACACCGGCATTTGTGAACAATGAAGACCCTTATGGGTACCATGATTTTTTTCTTCAACCACACAGAGAACAAACTGCTAACATAACCGTAAGAGCAAGGATGTATACAACCCAGTGGAGACTAAACATGAAGGAGCCTTATATAGACCACACTCCTCAGTGCCTTGGCTGAGTCTTTTTAGCACCAGTGCAAAACAAAATGAGTAAATGCGTTTTAAATGATTGGAACTGGAAGGACTGGAAACCTACCTCTTAAATCTTTGTCTGTCTCTGGAGGCAAACTGCCAGTGACGTGAGCTGCAATCTTGGGCCGGGGAGCGGTCTCCTGGTCTTGGATTACCAGAGAAGGCAACATACGGTTCACCTCATCTGGGAGGAAATTAACAATTATGTTAAATAGAAGTTCAACCTTCCAGATTGGAATTACAACCTGAGTCATATTGTGCAAAGTCATGAGAGGGTGATGCCAGTACCTTTAATTGCTGAGGTGATCTCCTTCTGGTAACGGTTTGACATTGACTAGGGTTGGAAAGAATGGAAGAGTTTATTTATTCACAAATCCAACTGTAGAGAAATCTATCTAAATTAAACAGAAATGTTTGCAGTATATTACTCCATTAAAAGTCATTTTCATGAACAAATGCAAACGTTAAGCCCTGTCCAACCAACGAATTCCTCATTTAATTAAAAGGGAAACTGTATACTGGAGGTAAATGGCTTCATTGTGCATCCCTTGGCTAGCTTTAGCAGATTCAGCACCCCAACGAAGTTGATACCTTCTCGATTAAGAAGTGCAGCTGTTGCGTGACTTGCCAGCAGGGGTCGTCTTTCAGGTCTGATGTGCTTGGATCGATACCCTTGATAGTTCTGAGGTTGGCGCGCATCAGGCATGATACGCTGCTTTTGGAGAAGGTTTCTTTCATCTGTAAATCAGGTTGAGATGTCGATTTACTTTCACTTTATAAGAAATCTGCAAGTGCACCTTTATTCAACAATAACAGACCATTTTCTGCCGTTACAATGGACAATGTTCAAAAAGAAAATATCCCACATTGTCGGCTACATTTTGATAACAATCTGGGACTATAACATAGCCTATAAAAAGGTAAAAATATGAAAGAAGCTGTGTCTGACCCAGAAGTATCATTAAGTAGGCCTAAATGTAATGACAAAAAATGTGACTAACACATTCTTATCCCTCATTTATCTCTCAAACAGGTAAATAAGCATTAAGTGGGCTTTGTTCAAGTAACCATCAAATCTGCCATTTTTGATCCACTCTCGCTGTGTGATTAAGACAAGCAAAAAAAAAGTATTAATTTGAACTAATAACCAATTCGTTGTGGTTGCTTAGTTCTTTTTAGAGTCCACTGAGCACCCTGTTGGAACATATCCAGTTAAAGTTCAAGGAGCGCTGGATCGGACGGTGCGCCTTGCAGAATAGCTGACTTTCCCCCACCCCATACAGCCTACTTTTCTTTGAAATGCAAGTTTATGGCCCCATATTGCGAAATTTAATGCATAAGCCATCGCGTTTACAAACAGACCCATAAAGACAGACGTCTTCAATAAAACACTGTAACTGAAAAGTTGCTGCTTCGGGAGAATAGGCATTCTTATCTGACACACAAGAACATGCTAAACGACTAATTCGTTTGTCTTACCGTCGTCAGGACGTTGCTGAAGTATATGAATGTCACTGCGACTGCAATTGTTTGCAAAAGAATCGCTGCCAACAGTAAAAGTCCGATATATTGCATAGTATGTGAGCTTGTCATATTGACCATCGCGTACGCTGCAGAGGTCCTAGACAAAAGCTGGAGATGAATTCTTTCAGTCAGTACATATGAAAAAACATGGAGGCGGAGCAGAGGTTGGCGATCAAGGAAAAAGCGAGCAGGAACACAATCCTTTCTCCGAAACCTTGAGAGGCTGTCCCTGCTGCTGTTGGTAAATGACAGTTTCCTTTCACAGTAAACCCATACTTCAACAATTGACAATTCAGCACTAATAATCTGACCACCTATTCTTCTAAAAATCTACAATTAAGATGTAATGTTCTTGACTCTTCCATTTATTTTGTTTTTCTGTTTTAAGATAAATACCATCATATCATTGTGGCCAAACTGTTTTCCATACAAATGCATACACAATTACTAGAGCTCAGAAGTCGGGTTCTGTGTTTTAATATTTAACACATGGGCTAAATCTGATCCCCCCACATGAATGTCCAAGGGGGGGAATTCGGGCCCTATTGTTTTTCGCTGTTGTATTTTTAAGAGGTGGGGGTATTTTCGTCATCTGATTTATTGTGCTGAAGTGTTCAGTTTCTAGTCGACCTCTGCCCACAGCTTAGAGGGGCCTCTTTTGAATCCATCAAACAGGACAGCGCGAAAGCTGGCATTTCCCCTCCCTAACAGCCAAAAAAGGGAAAATCCATCCTGAAGAGGGAAGAAAAACAATCTGCATAAAAAACAGAGGACCCCCCCCCCCCCCATACTGTACACTACACAACTCTAAAGAGACCCACTATTCATCATCTGCTTCCAAGTTGATTTGACTGAATATGCAATTTCAGTCTCCACGGAACCAGAGCTGCAATTTGAGTCATGTTTTGCCTGTTCACAGACAGGGGAAGAGCATGATGAGGTGCGACAGGTATTAGTGAGCCATTTCATACAGGTTTTTTGTGGGTGTAATGTGATAGACGATGTGTTCACTCTACCCAGGGGCTAAACTTAGGGCCCCTAAAAGCAGGCATGTAACAGCTCTCCGCCACACTCACAAAGCCCTTGTGGCATAGTAACCGCTGTGGCATTGGACACTCCGAGTCCACTGTTATTACACTGTAACATCAGTGTAAGATGTTCCAGACCCAACATCCTTATTCTAAGCAGATGTTTTCCCCCAACTCAATTCTGCTCATTTCAATATCTGGCTCTTTTTTCGTTGGAGGTGAGAGTTTTGTAGAGCTACACAGTTGTGCATTTTGGTGTGCAGGCAGGCGTGCGCATTCGTTTGGTTGTCTAATTTGTGGTTTTTGACACTCAGGCCTGTGGTGCTGCAGAGGTGGAGCCATGGACAGTTGCGAGCAATTTGCCAAATAACTGCTCGGCCCAGCCTTGTTTGGGCCAAACATGTCGTGCTGCGATTTGATCAGTGGCCGTAATGAGGAGCAGATGAAGCGGCCACGACCCACAGAGCCACGCACTGAGACAGCCCACGCCCCCACATACACACACACACACACACACTGAGACAGCCTACTCCCACACACACACACACACACACACACACACACACACACACACACACACACACACACACACACACACACACACACACACACACACACACACACACACACACACACACACACACACACACACACACACACACACACACACACACACACACACACACACACACACACACACACACACACACACACACACGAGACAGCCCCCCACACACAAACGAGTTCATGAGTCAGACTCACAGCCAAGTCCAAATCAGGTACTTAGTGTAAACCAAAGATTCCAATGAGGTCTAATTTTAGCAGTGGACCACATCTTATCTGCTTTCACCAAAAGAAAGATACAAAAAAGAAACTACATATCACTGAGGAACCTGTGGTGGTTGAGAAAGCGGGGTGTGAAATACAGTATGAAAATGAAACCAGAGACACCTGGATTGGCCTCAATCGGTTGTGCACTGACTTGTTCTAAGATTTTGCTACAAGGAAATTATTGCACAATATTTCACTTTACTCCCAAATGGAAGATATAGGCACATAAAAGTAGATCACAATTGATTAAAGTGTTATCTAAACACAGCTTGACAGTAAACCACATCTCAAACTC
Organism: Alosa pseudoharengus; assembly: GCF_046254945.1. Lineage (NCBI taxonomy): Eukaryota > Metazoa > Chordata > Actinopteri > Clupeiformes > Clupeidae > Alosa > Alosa pseudoharengus. The sequence goes on along the minus strand of NW_027468650.1, from coordinate 22,247,498 downwards.
TCTTACAAGAACAAACTGCGATAAGATTAACTTTGGCCGAATTAACTATGGACACAGCATGAGTGGGAGGGTTTGGTGAATATATGACATGTGTTTTTCTAAATACACATTGATATACTTTTTAAGTAAAACTCAGACTTAATAAAATATAGTCTATATTACTTCATGACATGGAAAAACAAATCTGATGATTTCTAAAAGAAAAATTAATCCCAGTTGTATTGCATTGCAATCCTGTTTGAAAAGAGAGGGAAGAGGGAGGGGAGGGGGAGAGAGGGAGAACACAATAGAGAACAAAGTTTATGCTGCAGCTCAAGTCTGATCTTGACTTTTCTCTCTCACTCCCAGTGCTCCTTTTTGTCTCCCCCCTCCCTCTCTTCTTCTCTCCCTTTCTCTCTCTCTCTCCTGCTCTCTCTCTCTCTATCTATCTCAGTCAGCCAGCTGTGCTCGACCGTGGTCTCCACAGTCCTTCGTGTTGACATGACCCCCCTCTGAATGGCAGGCAACCTAAACAATGCAACAAATAGAGCGGCCGATCTGCTCATATCTGGCACACGTATGCTGCAGGGGTGGAGGAGGAGAAAACTTTGGTGGAAAAAAAAAAAGGTTGCGGGGACCAATGGGCAGGCCGGAAACTCGGGATTTTCCAGCAGCAGCCCGAGAGTTCAAGCTTGGCTTGGTTTGTTTTAGCTGACGCCAGGAAAAGCTCCAGCAGAGAATCAAACTCATCTCTTAAGGTGGCTCTTCCGTGCGGAGCCATCAACCCGCTGAGCGCACGGGGTCTCCACACACAAATTATGCTCCCTCTCTTGGGCTAACGGCTGTCTTGCGGAGCGCTGGCTGAGATACGTTTTTCACCTCGTTAGATCGTTTTGAGAACGCTCAAACATATTTCTACGCAACACACAAAGTGATTTGTAGTTACGTCCTGAGAATTGCATCCTTTCTTTCAGTTTGAATGGAATCCAGGCCGTATGAATTAAATCCGGGTGCCCCCCTTATGTGATCTAAATCATACGTTAGGCAGTCAGAAAAGGAGTGGGAAGAAAGCCTTTTGAACAGGCTATTTTGGAACGTCTACTCCTCTGGGTACTGTAACACAGGAGCACAATAGCCCATGCAGTCCATTTACTTTTCATATTAACTAATAGTTTACAACTACGGCGTTTAAAAGTAAACAGCAGTGGCAACTGTTGGGTTCGGGTTGGTTTGGTGGTTTTACTAGTTGACCAGTGCCCAGAGGGGCTTACCCCCCTCACAGTGCATGAGGACATGGTGAGGATTTTTTTTCTTGCGTAGTCTTGTTTTAATGCCTCATTTCACTTGGGGAATCAAGAATTTGGCTGGAAAAGAGGCCCCTGCTTGAGGAGGCCCAGCTTTTTTTATTAGGAGAAAAGTGGTCCTCTGGCATAAAGTGTCAATGGGGGCAGGAGGTAGGGAGGGAGGGAGAGGGACGAAGGAGACCTCGACAGCCAGCCCATGTTAACAGACAGGGAAGTGTTCAGGTCAAAACAAGGAGGAAAAGAGCGGTTGGGTCGCATGAAGTCACATATGAGTATGAGTTGTCCGACAGAAGGGAGATTCCCAGAGTCTGGTGGCGTATGACTAAATGAATGTTTCTCTGGTGGTGTACGAAATGTCTCTGCTGAAATCAATCACAGACTGTAAATGGTGCTTGCATGCACTAAAGAATTGGAGGATACTGCTGTGTATGTGTGCTGATACCCCCCCCCCCCCCCACACACACACACACACATTCAAACATGTTGGTTTTAAATTGGTGTAATTTCGTAATAGAGTAGATAATTTAAATTGTCAGTTCCTGTTATACTAATGTGGCTTTTTAAACATTATTTCAGAGCTTGTTGTCCTCAGTCCAAGAGAGGCAAGTAAGGTTTTCGTCTTAAGTCATCTTTGCGGATACAAATCTGTGCAAGATGGAAGTCTTTTTTTATTACCATTTGGCCGGCTCCAGCTTTTTGGGAGGAGAGACAACCAAAGACCAGTGGTCATCCATGGGTGGGGTCATGATAGATGTCCAGAACTCTGAGTTAACAACATAAACACACAGATCATTCTGTCATTGGAGAGATGGCCAAACGATCGTCCAAACATGATCTTTTTGCACTCTTCCAAACATCTGAATCTGAGTATCATCACATGCAGTGGAGTGGAACACACTATAAAACAAAAGGCTCCATTAACAAGACCAAAATCATAGAACATCTGTGACAGATTGTCCATTGTGTCCGAAGTCTATACAGTCCAAGTGTCAAGGTAATGTGGTTTCTTGTCTGTGGGGGACATGACTTCAATCAGACACCACACACTCGACAGACATTGTGGTTAATGAAATGGGACATAAATTATGCTTGTTTAGAACAATTAGTGGGCAACCATCTGTTTTCAGGCATCTGTGTCCCACAGCTAAACAAAGGTGGCTTTAGATAGACTCAGAGTCAGCGTCTACATGGCTCCTGTGTCATCAAGGAAAGAAAACGAGCTCTGAGGACTTATAACGAAATCCCCTTGTTCGCTGGAGAAACAAGCATATCTCTAACTGTGTGGCCTTAAAGTCAGGAAGCTCAATACAATGTGAACCCAAGTCAAATGATAACATTCTCTTGCACGAGTGGTATGTGAACTTTCACATGCACACACAACTCAGAGGGGTTTGTTTTCTTTAGCAATAACCACTGGGCCTCAGTGGGTGATTAATGATTAACTCTTTGACTTACTGAGATGTACTGTGATAACGCCTGGCATAGTTTGACCTACCCACCAGGTTGGCATGCCAATACCTTCCTCAGGGTCAATTACATCAAGTTAATGCAAAGTATTATGTTTCGTGGCTGTTTGGGCACGTTGACAAACTCATCTTCATCTGTGTGAGATTTTTGGAGATCAGGTTTGGTCATGTGACTTCACCCTGCCACACTCAATTTCAGAGCTGTTTGACATGAAAACATCTCTCTTATTTCTCGGCAGAGCTTCCCTGTCAGGACACAAAAAATCAATCAGCTCGCCCAGAGAACTTCCAGAGAACCACGTGCAGCAGCACAGCATGGGATTGGACGGCAAATGTCTGTCCATGCTGAGGAACTGTTTACTTTCTCATTCTATTCTCAAGACATTTTATTATTTTTATTGTTCCATTGTAGTCTGGCAAACTCGATGCAACAATAAATGTTTGGTCTGAACTGGTTTCAGGCCAGTACCGTGAAAACCATTTAAAGAAAAAGTTGGAATCATTTTGCGTAAAGTTCATGAGTACAATGACCAAAAAGTAGATGTAAGAACTTGTATTACCAGCATCCTGCATTTGTCTTTTACAGCAAGTTTCAAGGGCCGAGGGAACAGCTAGAAGAAGCAAAGAGTTAGAGAACAAGAGTGACATCTCCTGTTGAAATGACACAATGCAACAATTTCATGAAATTCAAATTTAGTGGTTGCCGGGTAACACACAGTGAAGACATTTTGATGACATGAAACATTCAACAAGTGAAATGGAATAATCAACTTAAAACGCAACAGTTACATTCAGTGTAAGAACAACAGAGAAAACAAGTCATGGAAGTCTGAGAACTTATGGCTCATAATAACACATGTTTTGGTCCAGAAGCATTTGGTTTAAAAATGTGGGAATAGTCCATACCAGTGGAAAACTTCAAAACCAAGGAAATGAAAAAAAAAAAACAACAACCACAAACTCTTGCCAGAAAAAAAAGGATGAAGCAAAATGAGAAAACAGCTCAACAAATCAAAACCCCTGAAGTAGCTGAACCATCTCCTCCTCAGTGCTATTAAAAGCACACTCCCCAGACGTAGTGTTTGACTAAGAGCTAAGATAAAAACCCACGCTGCATTGTGGCTGTCTCTCCACCATTATACATAAATACAGAGTGCTGCCGAGTGAATCACATGCTTTCGCCAGAAGTCTCTCTGGTGCAGGCCAGCGTTACTGCACTGAGTGCATTCCTTAGCGCTTATCTCCACCAGTGGGCCTCTCCTCTCCTCCTCTGGTTCATACTAACCTCCCAGATAGAGCTCCAGCCTACGTATGTTGTCACGCAGCAGACTGAAGCATGTTCCTAAACTGATCCCTTAATGAACTGGTCTTTTTGTTGGACTAATATGAGCATATAATAGTAAAGCAGGGGGTTTACCATAAGGTTATGTCAGATCATTACATAATTGGATTAAAAATTCAACAAGAGCAGAGAAAACAAAAACAGAACATAGACCTAAACCATATATTAGATATTAGTAAAATGTTCAGTTTATCCATAGAAAAATATAGAATAAATGTTGAAAAGTAGTTTTGTTCAGACTCAGGTGCCCATTTTGGCATTATCCAGTGTCAAGCATATTACAATTCTTCTTCTTAATCTAAAGAGATAATAACATATAATATCAAGTGATTGTTTCTTTCATAGTGGTTATCCCATATACCGGTACATCATTCAAGTACTGTAGGATTTATCTGGTACATAGATACAGCAACGTTCACTCCAAATCCCTGTCTTCATTGTTTACAGAGTACTGTCATCGCCTACTTTTCACATTATTGTACAATGACAGTAGTTATTTGGTGATGATATACTGCTGCAGTGGTCCCATAGACATAAATTCTGATAAAAGCTTTGCAATATATCATATTTGGCGTTGTGCTTTGTGCGTTTAGCAGTATTAAAATAAAGTAAAGAGCACATGCCAAATAAATGGTCTGGCTTGTTCCAACAGTTCACAAATCACAAATCATAAAACAAGCCACCCAGTGCCTAAAATGATGAATTGCATTGATATATTGCACTAATAAATAAATTAATCTCAAGATATTAAAATGTGACATTAGGTTTTAAACCAAACCTTATTCAAAAGGTTACAAGCTTACCTGTGCTTTAAACCTCATTCAAAAAGGTTGAAAGTAGTGGATACAAGCTTGCACAAGTGGAAAAAAGTAGTGGATGCAAGCTTGCTGTGTCACAGAGGGTCAATTTTGAGTTAGTATGACATGTAATGACACAATGTACTTTTTATCAGTCTAATCATTTGGTTAATCACATCCTCCTTTCTCTCATCTACATTCTCTGGTCACTTAGAGATTTTCCTTCAGCCACTGGATGTAGTTCCACATGCTGCGCGTTCCCACTGAGAACTTGGCAGGCCAGGAAGAGAACACCATGCATCCGTGGAAGCCGTCCTCATAGTGGTCCCTGGTGACCGCGACGCCTGCCTCCTCCAGTCGTTGCGCATACATCAACCCGTCGTCACGCAGCACGTCGTGCTCACACGTCATGATGTAGGCGGGTGGCACCGCCCTCAGGACCTCGTCCTCCGCCAGCAGCGGAGCGGCCCGGACGTCCAGCAGAGCCGGCAGCTCCTCCACCACTTGTGCGCTGCCGCGGGCAGGGGATACTCGCCGGTAGTCCTTCCGGAAAGCCGGCTGGAGCAGATGCATCCAGTCCACCCGTGCCCTGACGGTCTCCGGTACCTTGGTCAGGTCCAGGGCGGTGTGGTTGTTGGCCAGCAGGAGAGGGACCAGGCTGTAGCTGCCGTTGAGATACTCTAGCCAGAAGCGGGCCATGACCGGGCGATACAAGATGGGGATGTTTCCATTCTGCTGATAGGAAGGTGTGTTAAAGTCCAGTGCTTGGAGCACAGGGTAGATCAGGGCCTGCACCTTGAACTTGGTGGCGGTTCTGTTATCAGCTGCCATCTGTTTCAGAGGAGAAGAGGATTAAGGGATCCCTCACTGACCCTGAAGCATCCACGCTTGTGCAAATCAACTGAAACAAATCCGTAGCCGTTCGAGAATGGACGAGAAACTTTTTCCATTAAATCCCAACTAAGGTTTGTCTCTTGTCTTACAAGGGTCTTTGAAACACATTGTTTCTGAGTATCCCCCACCCACCTTATGACCACAAATTCATATCACCCTTCACATTTTGTTTCAATTCATTCACACAAGGGGTACATACATGTGTGTGTGTGTATGTGACAATATGATAGTAACAACCGGCAAACACACCGACTCCCTTTCCATACCTGTTGGACCACAGCAGCAGCCAGGTTCCCCCCAGCACTGTCACCTGAAATGGCCACCCTCTTTGGGTCCACGGAGTACTGCACCAGAACTTCGGGCCTCAGGAAGAAAGTAGCAGCCTTTAGAGCATCATGGTACTGCTGGGGGAAGTGGGCTTCTGGGGCCAGGCAGTAGCTAACAGTGATGAAGAACAAAACAAAGCACAGCAATGACATGCAATGCAGCCACGGGGTGTGCCTCACGCATCCACACATTCCCAGCAGCAGATAGAACAATGTGTATCTGCTGTATCCCACGTTCTCATAGAACATGCTACAGAAGGGCACTGACCAAGGGCTCACAGATAACACGAATTTCTATGAAGATGAGTATGTAGGAAAACATCCACAGTCTGGACACTGTGGTTTAAAATGTAGTGTCACTCATCCTGATAGCTTTGAAGAGTATCAAAAGCAATAGCAACACTTACTCAACAGATACAATGACTGCATCCAGTTCTTCTGCCATGTTCCTGCACAGCAAGTCATACGACCGCATTCCTTTCACAACATAACAGGTTTTAGGTGAGGTTAAAAACACAGAATACACACTACAAGCAACTGGTCTTGTGACAGCTTGCTGTGTAATTAAAATGTTTGAGCTTTGGGTGGAGTAATGCAGTAGTAGCAGGAGTGCCATTGTGTGCCATTGGTCTTTAAAATTGAAGTGATTCCAATTTGTTGTTCTAAACAAACTCAAGGATGTGCGTCAATAGATGTGTGAGGGTGTGATTTGATTCAGGATGTAACTAAATGAGCCAGTAATTTTAAACATGCACTAGTAAGAGTAAGAAGCCACACACACACACACACACACACACACACACACATAAACTCTACTCACGTCCACTACCCATGGCCCATCCACCTCCATGAAAGTACACAACACCCCTCTTCAGATGGTGCTCCTTCACTTGTGTGGTTGGTTCAAACACACGAGCTGGCACACCAGCAAAGGAGGTGTCGGTCACCCGTAACGTGTTACTGGACTGAGGACCCTTCACCTCCACTTTGGTCACAAAGTAATTGATGACATGGATGTGGTGGCTGAGGCCAAGGTCATGAGCCAAGTCCCCCTGTGTGTAAAGAGGACCATAATAGTAATCCAAACCAAAGGCCTTATCTAATTCTTGTCAATAAATGTCTATTTGTATAGCATTTAACATGTTATACACACGAGTTAAATCGAGTAAGCAACATTCTCTTGATTTGGGGTATCAGTTCCCTCTGAGTAACATCTCATACTGCTTTGTGGAGTCATAGCACTCATAGCACCTGCCGTCGAAGAGATTACACACCAACACTTGCTGTAATCGAGATTTTGGTTGACAGTGATCTGATCTGGCAACAAATTACCTAGGAGGACCGTAATTATCGAAAACTTTAACTTAATTGACCACTGCCCAGTGTAATGCACAAACAAAACAAACACAAAAGAAAGTGTATAGCAGTTGGTCGTAGCCTAGCCACGGTCCATGTCCCACTAAATCAGAAGAAGCGTGACAATGGTTAACAATTACATGAACCAACCTATCAATCACTCAATCCAGTACTCTGCTGGTGAACACGCATTAAGTGAGTCGTCATGCAATAACAGTAGAGACTGACTTAGCCTAACTGTAAATGGCAGTGCAGCAGTGTCTTACCATATGCATGAAACTCCGGAAAACAGCATCCAGAATCATTAGTTTCCATGGCTCACATATAGTATTAGGCAATGGAAGGTAAACATAGTACGCAGCTGCCACTGACAATAACAAGGTAGCCGCGAAAAACGGCTTCATTTTCAGAATCTCAGTGCAAAACCAGCCTTGATGGAACAAGGCGTTTTCGGTAGCCAAACTTAATTGCGTGCTGCGCGTAATGCCATCTGAAGCCTAGAGTCTTACGTTATGAAATCTGACAGTACATTCAGAATAAGAGTCCTTGGATAGTGTAACAAAAAATATGATCGACGTAGGCACATTGAAAGTTACATTTGCGGGACGATGAATCAAAATAATGATATTAATGTGGTGTTTAAACTGTTGACGCTTTTTTGAGCCGTTTGCGTAACCTCGTGTTTTGCGTAAGGTGTTTTGTAAGCGTGTACACGTGTCTTAAATAATAATAGGCTAATCTAAAAAAAAGTATTGGGGCCTACCTACGTCCGACAACTAACCTATTACTGGGAACGTTTAGACTTCGCAATAATGTTTCACCTAATTATCCCTGACCCTAAGCAAACTGAAATAGAAATCAGGAAATCAGGCCATATTTGTTGATGAATAATGAAGTGTTCCTTTTATTTTGAAATTATTTGGGTATGGAAGCATGAGTGGAGTGCCCACCCACCAAGTAGGATGGGCCTGTTCTGACCATTGAGAGCATTTGTTTTTATACTGTGACATGTTACAGTAAATCGCTGAGGGGGCCCTTATGTTCATCATATTTGGTGCATATCATGCCCTTCCCCGCCAAGGACTGATTATGAACATGATATAAATGTATTATTTGGTGTAATTTTTACGTCAATGCTATGTGTATGGTAGGCTATTTAGGTCAATGATATTTAGGTATTTTTGCTGAGTGAATGCACTCTGATTTTGATTGTTATTAAGTAATAAAATAGTAGCAGTGCTCGTATCTGTTGCCTTGTCTACTACTGCCTAACAAAATAGTATGGGGATTCGACTTGATGCAAAGTCTCTGCTTGATCTAGCCGTCTGCAGCGGTCTGCAGCTGACTACATGACGTATGCACAATGCTGGTAACGGGTTGAAAACAGAATCTCAGAAATAATCACGTTATGCAGTCAGTTTAGACGGCTGCAGGCGGCAGTCGCAGTTTATTTGGGTTCAAGCTGACATAATGGTGGAGAGGTCTACGCTTGGATTACTTCTAATCACCACAAGATGTCACTGCCGACCTATGCGCGCCCTGGCACTTCCAAAGCTGTCATCATTGTACATTTCTTATTGGGTAGTTAGAGAAGCCCAACAACAATTAGCTGGGTCCTACATTCCCAATAGAACTGCTCCCACGGAAAGTACTGATATGAGCCTGCCCGTTGCATCAGGTTCTGCAATTTTCCCTAATGTAGTTAATCTCGTAACTTTTTCTTCCATAAAACATCTGAATATAGCCAGGAAAAAGAGGACGTGACGTGAGAGATAACATTTAACGTTATTGTAAAATCTGAAAGAAAAGAAAGAAAAAAAGCCAGAGAAATTACCATTTAAATCTACTCTACGAGTCGTTAACATTGTGTGTGTGTGTGGGGGGGGGGGGGGCAAATAAATATAGAGGCGAGAAAAAAAGAAAAAATATAATAAATCTGAAGGCGCGTCTGGTATGACTCCTTAATCTGATCAGAGGCTGTCTTTCCTCCTTGAAGTGTGGAGGTTCACATTTGTGCAGACGTCACGCCTAAATGCAGCTGTGCGGAAAGTAGGGCAAACACCACAAATGTGCGCCTGTGTGTGGTTAGTATCCTAGAGCGCGGGCGTGAGGGACGTGAGCCGTCTTGAATGTGCAGTGTGGGAGCAGCAGTGTCAGTTGCGTCGCCATCCTTCATGGCCTACCAATACCTCTAAATCACATTGAATGTCATAAAAAATGTGCAAATTAAAATGTGCATATCATAATGGAAATGGGTGTACTCTTGAACATGTCAGAGACTGCATTTGTAATTCATAATGCTTTCAGTAGTTTGTTCCCTATGTAATCTTTATATAATGAAAAATTATCCCTTTTTCAGCCAATTCCCCACTTTAATCTGGACTATTTTTCAGATATGCCTAGGCTTTTCCCGCAGTAAAGGGTACTCCGGGTTTTTCTTATAAAGCTTTTACGCAAACAATATCATGAGTTGTTTAAGACCTTTCCACAAAGGGTACCTTTTTATTTGGGTCTTCAATGTCTAAGCTATGCTTTATGATAATAGATACTTAACATACAATAGTTAATAGTTAACATACAAATTCCCAAAATAAATAGTATTCAGTCTTATAAATGTTATCTATTTCCCTAGGATCTCCAAGAATGGGAACCACAGATGTGGTAGGCTACTTGGTATTATACGGTAGAAATGGGCATGACTACTCCCCCATGTGCGTTGACACATAATTGACATGGCGGAATCCCACACTGGCTTGGACCGTGGTAGACGCTGCAGTCTGGGAATGGCTACATTGTGATTCTAGATTGGGAAAAGTGGATAAACACCTTGATCGTCAAAGATTTTGTAATTCAAAGGTAAGAAACATGCGTTGTGTTGCTTTTCGTCGTGGTCAGTGCTCAGACAGTTCATGTGACCTTTATTACTTTGAAAGTTACAAAGTTGCAGAAAATTGCTGGGGCGAGAAGACGCCGGTTGTCTGCCTGGATGGAAATAGGAAGTATTGGCTTTTAGTGGAAAACGAAAGTTTCTTAGCTCTCGCTTGGCGCATTCGTTTCGTTTTAAACTGGGTGTTTTGCATTGACTATTACATGCAGATCTTCGGGAATATTTAACTCTCTTCTATCGTGCATCTTATACTTGATATTGTCGTTGTTAATTTGTTTCCTTAAACGCTTTGTGTTGAGTGTTGTGCGTCAGAGTTTTGGAATTCAATTGCTGCAGCAAGAAATCTTACTGACAATTTGAATTTTCTTTAATAGCCTACTCTATACTAGATGTGAGCTATGTTTATACAGTAGCGTTTTGGACATGATAACAATGCTTCACTTGTCGAAATTTCTGGAATCGGAACCTGATCGGTGTTGCGAAACTTAAGTCTCCATTCTTTATCAAAACCAGTGCTTAGGCCTATTTGTAAATTAAGGTAATCATTTGCACTTATTAGACTTATAACACCAAAAGTTTTCATGGGACACTGGAGTCAGAGTTGACACGTCAAATGCCCCTCTATCGGGTTTGCCTAGCCTATAAGGATGGCGTCCAGCCAAATGATTAAAGTGCAGTATTGGCTAACCACCGGACGAGCCATGAGACAGACATGATCTCGAGTGGCTTTGCCGTCATGGTTAAATTGGTGTAGTTGGCAGATCTCTTGATATAGGATTATCGATTTAATCGATTAACTTAATCAGATGTCTGACATCACAAATAGGGCAATAGCTTACAGAGCGAAGTCTGAAAGAATGGATAATTCGTCTAGATATGGTTGATGATGTCGAAACGCCGTTTGTATTGGGATGTTGTTAACGTTTTTCAGGAGTCTTGTGCTAAATCTAACTTCCATCTCGGGGGCAGTTTTGAGAGCGCGAAATGTTCGCATAGGCAGAAGAAATCTGATCCCAAATATATGACGTCAGATGAAATTCCAAAGCGAGGGAGAGGTGAACCGGACTGACTCTGGTCTTGAACTGGAGTGCTATTTATTGTTTTGCTGAATACTGACATCACACCTATATTATTGTCAGAGTAAATTTGTAGACTGTCATACGCACGAAGAAAGCCTAGGGGTGCGATTCTGGTGCGAAATCACCAGAAATTCCTCACACTTTACCTCAAAACTATTTTTGAACTGTTAAGGACAGTAATATTAGTGATAATTTCCCCTGATTATTTGATCATCTCTTTTGACATCAAATTAAACTTTTAAGAAGATCTTTCACAGTGGTTTGAACGTTGATCAAGTGGGAAGAATGGCCTTCCCCTCTTTACCAGTGTCATATGTTTTGCACCTGGGTTATTGTCATCCCACAGCACCCCCACCCCCATTCCTTCATGCCCCCACCCATTTCTCTGGGGTCGCAGATTCCCTGCTGTGTCGACACTTTGAAGTGTGCTGATGTTATCCACAAACACAACTGGCTGAAATCCTCTGACATACCTTTAATTGGGAAGAAGTCAGGCATTGTGACCCATCTGTCTGCATTGATCCCAGCCAGGGATTTAAAAGAGTGTTTGCTAGCTGTCATCATTGAACCCATGCTGATGTTGTATCTGTTATCGTTAGGCACAGCTACCCCTGCAGAGCTCACTTTGTGGGTTGGGAGATTTTTTTCTTTTCTCTACTTTAAAACTATTTGCACATTGGGAGAAGATTATAGCATTGCAGTCTGGTATATTTTTGATGGCATCACATTCACATCCAGATTAGTACAGAGCAGGGACATGGTACATGGATGTAGAAGCTATAGAATATTATTTTATATTATTGTTTCTGGACAGATTTGTAATTTAATATGTCCAACCTATTATGTCTATTGTTGGTTCCATATTATTAGTAAATGGAATTTTAGACTCTTGATGGTGACATACCAAAGTATACTTATTGTTGAGGTGGCACTCTGCCAACTAACCATCATCGTATATAGGCTAGTATACTCCACAGCATTTGCATTCATGTTTGTGTGCATCTTTACTGCAAGTCGATTTGGATATAGGGGTCCGCTACATTGATCAATTGCATAAGTGTACTTTGTTTTCTCTTGACTCTGGCAGTGATTTAAAACAAGTAAATGTGGGCATAAAATGTTGGACTTTCAAGGATAGTCCATGCGGACCATCTTCGTAACGAAATTGGTGTTATGCGCATTGTTCCAGGACCCAAACGTAGCCACGGGAGCCTGCTTAAGACTTCAGGGAGAAGAATCTCAACCATTTGCTGAGCTGTCCCTGTAGGCTTGCTGCATCCATAGCACACAATGAATGCATTACGACCCCCTGTTGCAACAAAAAGAGGCCGGATTGGGATGGGATGATATCTTGTCTGGACACGTCTTGCGTTGAAGGAGACTCCCTGATAGGATCTCACCGCTCACCTCCCCCTCTCTTGTAAAATACTCAATTGCAATGCAGTGGGCCCTCAATGTGAACGACCCTCCTTTTCTTTTGGGTGTTTGTTAATCTGTTTTGTTTTATTGTGCTCTTGTTTTGTTCCCAGGGTACCCAGTGGGTAGACTAATGTTTTACCAACATCTTGAAGTGAGTTAGAGATGGGCCTTGCAGGGTGCATTGGCTCTCAAGGTGTTTTGAAACCAGGCATAGTTGGCTAGTGAGGGAACGAAGCATATGTGTGGATGTGACGACTTATGTTTTTCATCTCCGAAAAGCCGAGGGAGCTCTTTGAACTGTTTGCGTGGCAGGTCGGAATGGGGCTTGCCCTACTTATGGTTTTGCCCCTTGATGGGAAGTGTTCTCTGCCCTTATCCGCTCTGACGGCCCAGGAGAAACATGGAGCAAATCAGCGGTGTTTGGGCCCCCCAATAACACCACCCACCCCTAACCATTCCAACCCCTTTCCCCTTAGACTCCAGTTAAGACGACACGTGCACGCATACACACACATGTGTGTGTTTTTGTGCACAAGACAACCACTGCCACACACACTCACACACACACACACACTCACACACTCACACACACACTCTTACACACACACACACTCTTACACACACTCACACACAAAGACCAATTTTTTTGTAAAATGTAGTTTGAGGCCCGAATGAGGATCAGGAATTTGACCTGTTGACCCCCTAAAGTAGGAAGGAGAGTAGGGGAGAGAGGGGAAAGAGAGCGCGCGTTACAGGGGCAGTGTGTGTGTAAAAGAAGGAGGAGCCAGTTAGCGTTTTCAACACATAAACTCGTCAGATGTCGGGCTGGTTTAGGGGAGCAAAGTTGTGTTATTTCTTTAGGATCACAGATGCTGCCCTATGGCCGGCCACTGCCCGTGGTGGCCAGGATCCCCCTGGGTGCTGACCGACGTGTTGACACAGCTCCTGGAGAGAGGGTCGTCACTCAAACGGAGCCTTTGCGTTAGGAAAGCGCTCGAGCACAGGCGAGCACGCTCTCATAGCTTGTGGCCACGTTTTTCTATTTTGAATTGCATAATTACATGATGTGAAATTTAATTTGAGCCCGGCCACATGATATTACTTAGCCTGATTGTTCATCGAAGGCAGAGAGGTCCCTGACGGAGGCAGAAGTCACAGCCAGTGACATGTTATGATGTGATCAGCAGCATTTGCTTTGAGGTTTTTTTCGCATTTGTCAAGTCACCAACAGCTGCCTCATCCTACATGTCTTTCTCTGCCTGTTTTTCTTCTCTTTCTCTATCTTTCTCTCTCTCACTCTCTCTCTCTCCCTCTCTATCTCTCCCTCCCTCTGTCTCAACACACACTACTCAGTCACTTCTTCATCCTTCTAGTTCAGCCTGCTAGTGTGTGGTCGTTTGGACGTTGCATCCTTTCCGTTTTTTTTATTATTTTTTTTTTATGTTTTATTTGCGCTAAATGACCCTGATACATTTTCCCGTCTTGTTTTGAAGGCAGAGTATGATTCATGTGGAGGGAACAGCTTGACCTGGTTTAGATGCGCTGGGCCTCCTCGTCTGGCGATACTGAATGCTCGGAGGCTGGATCGGGTTTCAGCTGCAGCGGCTGTGGAAGGGTGGGGGGTTACGCAATGCCAGAGCCTGTTCCTGGGAATCCTCTTGTCTCCGCTCTCGTTTTCTTTCTTCCTTTCTTTTTCCCGCTGTGCCATGTTTTGTTCCCCACTCTCCTTCACAACGTCCCACGGCATTGTTTGGTCGGATGAGAGCTAGTGTTAGGCCCGGATGGGGTTTCAGTGCCCTGCAGGAAAGGGGCCAGAGCTCTGGGCTCGCCTATGCCGGCCTGAATTGTATGTGGATCTGGGTCGCGCCCTGGTACATCTTCATTAGGTAACACACCTGCCGCCAACAAAGCTGGTCCGCACGCTTCTTTGGGGATGGGCCTAGGTGTAGCAGCTCAGGTCACGCCGTTGCATGAATATCTAGCCATGGCCTCGGCTTTAAACCCGCAACATGCGTCTGTCAGCTGTAGTCCCACATCCACATTGCTGCCCCCCCCCCCCTCCCCCCAACTTGGGAAGCCAACCACTGACAGTTATTTGCTCCGCCAACTCCACATGGTTTTCCAGACGGGTGAGGTCTTATCGGCTGTCTGGTTCCTGTAGTGGCAAGTCGGTTGAACATTTAGCCACGTCAGCCCAGCTGCATACCTGTCGGGGGCTTTCTATTTCCTGGCTGTCAGTTGAAGTTTAGCTCTGTCTGTAGGGTATATAAAAAGGAATTTTTTTGATCTGTCTGCTTCAGGGGGTGACGAGTTGAAAAAAAAAAAAAGAGGGGGAGGGAAGGATGGAGGAAGGGATATTTTTAAAGACGTGATTTCATCTCTCCGGCCGATGTTGATCCGAGAGGCAGACGTGAGTCATGAGCGAGGGAGAGGGAGGGAGAGAGACGAATGGAAACGGTGAACACTCGGAGAGGTGAGAGTTTGGGCAGTGCAGGAAAAAAAGCAGACGACTGTCTGTTGAGCAGTAGTGTATGAGTGTAGGTAGAGGTGTGTGAGAGGGCCCAGCGGTAGGTTTGCTGCTGCACGAGGGGCTCTGGAGGGTGCAAAGGGAATGAGGGTGAAGAGGAGAGAAGTACAGAGGGAGAGGCTCAAAGAGAGAGATTTCTAGAATGCAAGAAAGGGTCTCGGAGAGAAGGAGAGATGGGGTGGGGGTGTAAAAAAAGCCATGGTTTCCTTGGTTTCCCCCAGTTTCCTCTTGTGTTATTACATATCATTAGGTGGATTATAGGGCCCGTGCCAGACCGGCTCCCCATCTGAGCCCATAAAACTGCCAGACGTGCAAACAAGTCTTCTCTCTCCTTTTTCTTCTGGGTTCTGTCGTGCAAAATATGACTTTGAGGAGTGTAAAAGGAGAATGGAATGACAAGGGGGGCTTCAGGAGAGGAGAAGTGAGGTTTGGTCGCTGTTGTGTGGCACTGTTATGCACATGAGGTAGTTTCACAGCTGATTTCTGATGAGGCCCAGATGGTGTCCCCAGGAAACATGGCTGAACGAGGGTCGCTTTGGAGAATCACGATTTAAATCCTGCTGGATGAATCAAACACATACTGAGCTGAATTGTTTTATTGTTGTATCTAAAAAACAAACTTAGGTAAAATGGCAAGGAATACGTACAGGAGGTGTTCATAAAGACTTGGAAAGCTAGCGTTTTTATGTGCGGTTGACATACTGCACATACCTCAGCCAAGTGAATTAGTAGGACACTTTCCTACAGCAGACCCAAGGGCGGAAAAAGCAGTGGTCTCAAGCGGACTTTTTTAATTTGAGTTGCCTTTCAAAATTGCTCCTTGTTATCTCCAAAGCAACGAAGGAGATGCTGTTTCCAGGGCAACGGTTGTTTCCATAGTGTTGTTTTGGTTGTGTGGAAGGCATGCGGATGGTGCTGTGGGTGGGAGTGTTGGCTTGGGGGGAGAGAAGGAGGGGGGGATGGGTAGAGAGAAGGGGGTGGCAGTAGGGAAGTGGAGAAACGCAGGCAGAGAGAGGGAGAGAGACGGATCGTGGGGGTCAGTAGGGGAATAATCTGGGGAATACCCTCATAGGAGCTCTGTGTCCAGGGCATGAAAGGCCTCTCTGTCTCAGTGGCAGGCGACACACACTGTGACACAGTTATAACAGTATGACCCTGGAAGGTAGGGGGTCTGGCCTTTCTTTTCTCCACTTATCCTTCTCACCCTCATCTTCTCGAGAGTGCTCCAGTCTCTTGGAACGTTTCTCTTGGAAAGGTTCGGCCCTAAGCTCCTGAGGAATGAAGAGAATGGCGGGGTGAGTGAGGGCGCACTGGAACAATCCCCGGGTAAGACCGGAGGAAGAGTTGGATGTCTGCTCCCCCAGGGAATTGACCTGTAAATGATGTTGGTTAATGATCACAACACATTATGTGTCAATGGTCTTTGCTCCACTGGTTAATTACAGGGCTACCATCCTAACCTGTGGGAGACAATAAGAATGAATGGAATGGGTTCTACACTGATGGATGTAGAGCCCAAGATCTCAAGTTGACCTTTTTTACCCTAAACTCTAAATTCATCTAAAGGACATTTGGCACATTTGGTAGTTGGTGAGTGGGAAGGTAGGTCTCTACTGCCCATGGTCTTCACAAACCCTCTCTCTCCTCTCCTGTGAATTTGTCGTAGTCCTCACTGGCCCATCCTGTTCAGCAGATATTCAGCTGGCCCAAGGTGCTATGTGAGAGAACGACCTTAGGGGTTTTACCTTTTCAGCTAGCCTAAGTTTGTACCCTCATCTGTTACATCGGTGGCCTTTCCTTGATGGGTCAGACATCTTCCCTTCCAGACATATCCGCTGCCTTTCAGCTTGCAGGCACTGCTGCACTGCACTCACAAGATTTTTGGCAAAGGAGCGGACAAAAGGCCAGAGTCAAGTGGAAAGCTAATCCCTAAAATTTTAACATTTAATTAGAAACACAGACAGCATTTGTTTTGGCCAGGTTAGCCCGATCTGTTCCATTGATAGTGAGGTACGCGATTGCTCTTGAGAAAGAATTGTAGATGTGTTATAGTTTACCGGAAATTACTCATAGTTTATGCGGAAATGACTCATAACTTAGCATGTAGATGTGGTTTTGTTAAAAAAAAGTCTTATCATTAAAAAACTGAGAGCTGTTGAGCTTTGCTGTTGTTGATACACTTGCGTGAGACTTGAATTCTGCAAGTCAACCTCTGAACGGTCGTGAGTCATCAGGGTTTAAACATGGAAGTTGCTCTGACCTTCCTGTGACCTCTGAAACCCCAGTGTGGGACCTTTCTATCCATCTCTCTGACTGGTCCGAAGCTGTAGTGGCTCCAGTCTGCTGTCCAAGAGGAGATGTGAAGGCTGAAGGGCAGAGAGCGTGCAGACAGGGACACACGGGGGGGGGGGGGGGGGGGGGGGGGTTCTCCAGAGACATTACTTGTGTGTCTGCAAGAGGAACTGTGTCCTTTCTCACTGTACACACATGCGATAGCTGCCAGGAGGGCTTCTTACTTTGGCTTTCAGCACCAGTGGCTCCCATCTACTCCCACTGAAGAAGTTCACCAGGAGGTTGGGATAGGTTTAGCCCAAAGTGCTGACTCTGCTGAATCACTGAAGGGCTGCCAGGTCCCCCTAAATTAAATCTTTTATTAATTTCCGCCTTTGATTTGATTTTAATGGAGCCATCAGCCCCTTGTCCTATCCCTGTCCTTCTGCCTCTGCCCCTGCTGGAGCTCCAGACTGTTTGGACTTTCCAGGCGGAAAGCATCTTTCTTGAAAGAGCAATTGAGAGGAGTAGCTCCCGTTTGTGGAAAATCGCAGCTCCATAGGCTCCTTGTTATCCCCCAGCAGTGCAGGCATGCAGGCTTCTCCTCTTACTCCTTCCTCCCCTTCCCCCTCCCCCTCCCTGTCCCACCACTCCCTCTCTGCCCAAAGTCTTCCAGCTGTGTGGGGAGAAGGAGCCGGGCCGCTCCATAACGCCATTTATACACACATGACATCATGCCTGTTCGGATTACATCATCATATAAATGCTGGTGACATCAAGATGATTTCACTCACTTTTAACCCACTAGTAACCTTCAGTGAGAATAAAAAAAAATGTGTGTGTATGTGTATGAGAGAAGTTGTTCTTTAACATAACAAATTTTGTGTCATTTTTCCACGGAAAATTGTACATTCTCTATAGGCGCTCAATGCTCATCTGCTCTGGTTTTGCTCAATCAGTCTGATAACTCTGCATCCCCCATTTGCCCCACAGAAAGGTGGTCCTGGAGAGGTCTCCATGAATGTACGTCACAATGATGATGACGGACCAGATGCTGGACCTTCCGCCGCCACTGCTGAACGGCGAGGTTTCTGTGATGCACCCCATGATGAACGGGGACACGTCGCAGCAGGTGAGGACACAGTCCTGTCACTCCGTGGACCTCCAAAATCACAGCCTCTCTTCCTCCTTATTGTCCTCTTCTGTTTGTATGTGTTTTGACTCAATCTCTTTTCTGCAGGTGATCGTGGTCCAGGTGAACCCAGGCGAGACGTTCACCATCCGGGCAGAGGATGGAAGTCTGCAGTGCATACAAGGTCTGTATCCAAAGCACACACCAAAACAGTGCGACCCTTCCTGTGGTCATGGCAATGGCCATCAGGGCCTGCTCTGCTGTGACATCATCTAGTTTGGCCTTGGCCTGAATGGAGACTCGATGGCTAGCATTTAAACAAACAAAAAAACGGCCTCTCAAAGAACCACATCCCTAAATCGTGCTAAATTGGCTCTTCATAAAGCACTTTTAAAGGCTGGCAAGCCCTCCCTTTAAATGAGGGCCGTGCTGTGCTACTCGTGTAAACAAATAAAATTTGGACGGGCAGAACAGCTGACCGCACGCAATGCCGCTTGCTTTGTTGCCCTGCCCTCGCGACAGCTTGTGCAGAGGGAGCCGCCGTTCCTGGGATAATTTGATTTCTCTCGATGAGAGTTGCAGATTTGCCTGCGGTTCGGCCAGTCCAGGGTCAAGCAGGATGAACCAGGGGGAAAAAGTGCAGTGAGTTCACACAGCAGCGCGGAAACTTGCGGACGTGCCATTGAACACTGTCATAGCGTACTGGTAGAGATGAATGTATCAAAAACAATTCCGGGGTAATATTCGAAAGTTGGTCCAAGATCCACCTGGATTGTTTGATGTTCTAACCTCATGTATGTTCTTGTGTGTGAGACTGAGTCAGTGCCAGGTGAGCAGGAAGTGTCTGATAAGCCAGAGCTCTTGTTTTGTTTTATTTTGTTAATGTTGACTTTTCTCTAAAAAGTTGCTGATGGCTGTTTTCCCAGGGCAGGGCGGAGTACAGTGAGCTGTGTCATTTTTAGCCGGCTTATCTGTTAATTCAAACATGTGCCTCAGTGAGACAGTGCAGGGGCTTGAGGGGAGCAGATCGATGTGGTCGCTCAGAACTGTCATGCCTTTGTGTGTGTGTGTGTGCATGTGTGCGAGTGGGGGTCTGGACTGGTGCGCTAAATGGTCAGGAATGTCCGAAGCTTGCCAGTGCCCGACCAACATGTTCCTATTGCCACCCGCGCTCCTGCTCTTGTAATAGTGGATTCCATCTTCATTACTCATAATAATCTTGCCATGCATCGTCTCGCTACTAGTCCATGGTTCAGTGCGTAGGAGTACTGCGTCAATTGGGTCGTCATGTTTTTTTTTTTTGCACGGTTCCCTGCCACCCCCTGCACCCCTGTCTCCTGGGGCGACAGTCGTCCACACTTCCCTGGACCCCATCTCTGGTTGCTGGTTCTGGAGCCAATGACGGACAGCTAGAGGAATGGCAGTGATGTAACCCCGGCCTTTTTCCCCCCCTCACAGGGTTTTATGAGTAATGATTGCACCGTCGGATTGCTCCCGACTAGACTCTGTGTGGTCCGGGAGCCAGAAGGGGCCAACGCTACAACCCTGTAATTTTACACGCCACAGTTCCCATGTCATAAAAATATGTAATAATGCATGGGTACACCAACCAATGTGCAGACAGGCAAACAGACACTCGCACGCTAATAAAGCAGACTTTTCACGGGAGGACCACAGAAACACACACTCCCCGGCACCGACTGGTGTAGGTTTGATTAGATGTTTAGTTTGAAAAGTGCTGAATGAGTATACAGTCCCTTCTTTTTAACCTGCAGAGTTCAGAGATCAAAACAATGCACACTGTATTCCTGTCATTTCCCTCTGCAGGCCATGTAATATTTTTCCTGCTGACTCTACACGAACTCACACAAATTACTCTCTCACACACACACACACACACACACGGACATGGTAGTCACGCATGCACGCGCCACTCATAAAAAAAAAGGCCATTTTCCCAACCCGCAGCATTTAAGATGAACTATGAGCCCCTGAGATGCGGCGGGGGAGATAGCGGTGGCGTCTCAGTTAATGCCCTGCACACTGGCAGCCAGGCGCAGAGCAGCCGGCAGGCCGACTCAGGGAGAGGGAACTACAGGAAGCGCAGGGAAGGAATGTGAGGCTCCCTAACAAATCACACCTGGTTCACTGTTCCTGCTTGCCAGGTGAACTGAACTGCAAGCTGAAAGCAGACATCTCTCTTTCTTTCTCTCTCACACACACTCTCTCTCTCTCTCTCTCTCTCTCTTTCTCTCTGTTTCTTTCTCTCCATCTGTCTAGACCAAAAATTATCACCTCAAGTGGAGTAGTTTTTTTTTAATTGTTATTGTATTCAGTCATGGCTGATATTGGAACGCCATTATGTCTGACATTTGGTGATGAAATCACAATCAGGTTGCACGTGGCTGCATGAGGTTGCATAACAGTAGGTCTTAATGTCTTAACATGTTCAGCGCTCTCTGTGATCGGATCACTCTGAAGTCTCAGATCACACTGGAACAGACTCATTCAACCAGTGATGCTGCAAAAGGATTTTGGCACTGACAGGATGTGTGTGTGTAGAATTTCAGGTCTCTTTGGTAGTTACAATAAACAGTTCTCCTTCATCAGTAAATGTAAACATAATTGTTGTTAGTAAACATGAGTCTCTACACTCTAGTGTACAGGCTACTTTTAACCTTTTGCTTGAAGTAAACCAGCCGTATGGCCGAGTTGTCTGTTTTGGATTCACTGGCCAGAACATAATGACATTGTTGCATACATTTTATATACAAATGCTGACTGATGAGGATGGATTGAATTGAGGCAAATGGTAAAAGGAAGGGCATTGTAAAAGGAAGGGCATTTGGATCTTTACCAAGTCACAATACACACACACACACTTGACGTGACTTGTAAATGCAACCCAGCTAAAGTCTCTCCACCACCACCACTCCAGGTAGGAAACTGGGGGCCCGTCTACACGGAGACGCTTTTTAGGTTAAACGCAGAGGTTTTGCTTCGTCTTGGCCGAGCGTCCAAACGAATCCTGTAAACGCACTGCCCGAAACCGCACCTTTCTGAAACCTGGTCCCAGAGTGGAGAAATCTGAAACCGTAGCCCGTTTGAATTCGTTTAGACAGCGAAACCGCACATCCTGCTTGCGATGATGTCATTGCCACACCTCAGCTGCCCTGGACTTGCACTTGTAGTATTGCCTAACAATACTAGTTTTCATACATGACATTACCTACGATTACACTCCGTAAGATAAATATCACAACTGGTGCTGCGCAGCGCCGATAGCTTATGACTTGGTGGACTGAACACTGTTTTCCCCGGTGTTTTTTTATGCATTCTAGCTATTGTCAGTGACGCGAGAGAACTTAAGTTATTAGGAAAGTGCGGTGTAAGTTTAGGCTACATTAATTTGTGCGTAGTGCCAGTGTCATTCATTTATTTTACATGTCTTACAACATATATACATGCATTCACAGTCGAGTGAAATCAGATATAAGCATACAAAGACGCTTAGAACTCACGTTAAGCCGATGGCACACTGAATGCGAATGCGCGATTTGATGCAGGCAAAAGTATTGACTGTTACTAACGAAGGTTTTATAGCAATAGTATAAATGTGGCGACAGAATAGCCTAGAACTTGGGTAACCCTTGCGTTTAGTAGCCTAATTGCGGTGATGGCCAAAACTAATGTGAATCACGGATCCTACAACCAAAGAAAGTAAAGGTGATTAGTAGGCCTACCTGCATTAGCCAAATAAAGGACGGGAATGCACCCTTCACAAACCGTAAAATAAAGTTTATTAGTTTTACAGTTGACTACAGTTGACATTTCACCATCAGTCCACACAAACAATTCTGGTTACCTTGCACTAGCCATTTGGTCGTAGCCTATTCTGTCTGTTTGTAAAGCGCAAATTTTGGTCAATTTCTGTAAAGAAACAATGCCACCTATAGGCCTGGGGTATGAAGTAACGTGTTGAGTCGTGTTGAGATGGATCCGTTTGGACGCAAATATTCTTGATGCGGTTTCAGGGAAGACGAGGAAAAAAAGATCGGTTTCGTACGTGTGGACAGGGCCTAGAATTAATCCCAGGTGTCTGGGGGCCTTGGAGTCGGCAAGGAGGCTCTGCCATGAGCCTGGCGCTTTGGCTTTGATCTGGCACCAGGACACTCAGGGCCTGTCCACACGGAGACGCTTTTTAGGTTAAACGCAGAGGTTTTGCTTCTTCTTGGCCGAGCGTCCAAACGAATCCTGTAAACGCACTGCCCGAAACCGCACTTTTCTGAAACCTGGTCCCAGAGTGGAGAAATCTGAAACCGTAGCCCGTTTGAATTCGTTTAGACAGCGAAACCGCACATCCTGCTTGCGTATCGATGATGTCATCGCCCCCACCTCAGCTTGCCTAACAATACTAGTTTTCATACATGACATTACCTACGATTACACTCCGTAAGATAAATATCACAACTGGTGCTGCGCAGCGCCGATAGCTTATGACTTGGTGGACTGAACACTGTTTTTCCCGATGTTTTTTTTATGCATTCTAGCTACTGTCAGTGACGCGAGAGAACTTAAGTTATTAGGAAAGTGCGGTGTAAGTTTAGGATACATTAATTTGTGCGTAGTGCCAGTGTCATTCATTTATTTTACATGTCTTACAACATATATACATGCATTCACAGTCGAGTGAAATCAGATATAAGCATACAAAGACGCTTAGACGTTAAGCCGATGGTAACACACTGAATGCAATGCACGATTTGATGCAGGCAAAAGTATTGACTGTTAACGAAGGTTTTATAGCAATATTCATGGGTTTCATCAGGTCCCTTTACACAGGTGTATTAATCAAGCACCATGCAGTCTGCATTCATAATCAAGGTGCATGATTGTATACACCTGTGGAAAGGGACCTGATGAAACCCATGAATTATAAATGTGGCGACAGAATAGCCTAGAACTTGGGTAAGCCTTGCGTTTAGTAGCCTAATTGCGGTGATAGCCAAAACTAATGTGAATCACGGACTATCCTACAACCAAAGAAAGTAAAGGTGATTAGTAGGCCTACCTGCGTTAGCCAAATAAAGGACGGGACTGCACCCTTCACAAACCGTAAAATAAAGTTTATTAGTTTTAGTTGACTACAGTTGACAGTTTACCATCAGTTCACACAAACAATTCTGGTTTCCTTGCACTAGCCATTTCGTTGTAGCCTATTCTGTCTGTTTTTAAAGCGCAAGTTTTGGTCAATTTCTGTAAAGAAACAATGCCACCTATAGGCCTGGGGTATGAAGTAACGTGTTGAGTCGTGTTGAGATGGATCCGTTTGGACGCAAATATTCTTGATACGGTTCCAGGGAAGACGGAGGAAAAAAAGATCGGTTTGGTACGTGTGGACTAGGCCTCAGCCCCATGACTGATGGCTCAGGGGAGCCAAGGATCTCTGCTTTTAACAGCACATAGCAGAAACTCAGCAGAAGGGGGGGGGGGACACAACATGGAACCCTGCTGTATTGGCTCTGTTTTGCTGTTTAAAGCACTTGCCCGACACCCAGGGGCCTGTTCCACTGGAGTGGACTGGACTGCCAGCCGCTGCCGTGAGGAGTCGAGTTGTGCGAGTCAAGTTGTGTGCTCTCGTCACTCTCGGCGAGCTGATGCAACAGCCTGTCCGGGATTGTTTGGCTTTAACCAGGTGCAAGATGGAGTGGAGGAGGAGGAGGAGGAATGCAGTCAAGGACCCAGAGGCTCTGCAAACATAGACTGGGAAAGCAGGGGAGAGACAGACGAATACACACACACACACTGTGGAGCAGCGTGTGCAAGTATGCCTGGCTCAGCTGGAACTGGAGGCTAGGGGATAGGCGGTGGAGATACAGTAGGACGAGGCAAGGCTACAGCCTTGAGACGGGGGGAAAAGGTTTTTGTAACCGTTCTCTTTCTTCCTCCTCTCCTCTTCCCTATTTTCTCTTGCTTGCCATTGCTTTCCTCTGTTGAGCTCCCCTCAGACCCCCCCCCACTCTGTCTCTCTCTTTCTTTCCTTTTCTCTCACTCACTCTCTCTCCTCTCTCTCTCTCTCTCTCTCTCTCTCTTCTCTCTCTCCTCTCTCTTCTCTCTCTCACTCTCTCTCTCTCTCTCACTCTCTGTGCTTTTTGGTCTGGGCTGCAGTCTGCCCTCTTTCCTGATGTGGAGGAAACCCCCTCTGCTCCACAGAGCTCTAATTCCATTCCAGTGAGTCACTGCGCTGAGGAACAGTGGATTTTTGTGTGCATCATGAAGAGACGGAGAAAGAGAGAGAGAGAGGGAGAGAAGGAAGGACAAGAAACAGACAGCGATAGAGCTCAAGGAGGTGGGGGTGGTGGTTGAGATAGAGTGGGGGAAAACAGAGAAGGAGGGTAGGGGAAAGTGAGCGAGAGAGAGACGAATGGTGTGGAACTCGCCCACGCTGTCTCACACACGTCCTTGCATTACTGTGTGTGTTTTTGTTTGTTTGTCTTTCCTTCTGTCTCCCTGTCTGGCTGGAAGAAAGGTTGTCGTGCCACCACCGTTCCCCCCCTGAAGGTCTTTTTGAGTGTAATGTTGTTTTTTTAATGTTATCTTTTCCCTTACCCCCCCCCCCCCCTTTATTCAGAGGAAAGCGTTTGCCGAATGTTTCTTTCCTGCTGGCGCTAAAGCAGTCAAGAACATTACACAGTATAACATTCCACCAAATGTTTTTCTTTTTTTCCTTCTTTCTCTCTCCCTCCCTCTCTCTCCCTCTCCCTCTCTCTCTCTCTATTTTCTCCTTTTCTTTTTTTCCTACCCCTCGGTTTTCTTGCTGACCTACTATTTTCAGGCCCCGCTGTATCCTGCACCCCAGGGCTGAGCGTGCCTTTATGGGGCAGTGGCTGAGTAAGCGGAGCCTCTGGTTCCAGGGCAAGAGGGAAGAGAGAGAGAAAAAAAAACCAACAAGGGGCACGCTCAGAAACAAACCCAGAGCCCTCTGATGCTCACCGCTGTGCTCAAGGCCCCGTCGGCGCTCCCCCTCTCAAACCTCGCGCACAGAGTGACTCAAGTTGACTTTCAAGGAAAGTGAAAACATTGCAAGACCCTATTAACACTAGGGCTCACTTTTAGCCCTCTCCTTTCACCCGGTGGAACAGGAACCGAAGGGATAATGGTTTGAAGTTCAAAGAGATCCAGTGGTTCACAAATGGAGATGATGGGTGAAGAAAAGCTGCAGATTTGCAACTTGCGGCGCTTATAAAATCAGCTGCCGTGTGGTCTCTGGTTTGTGCTCTCTCGAGCCAAGATGTATTTTAATCACAGATTATACCACGGCAGTGCAAGTCTCGGTTTTTGTTGAAACACGATTGCACATTAGGATTTCTTAGAGTGGAGGTTGCAGACAATGGTGGCATTTGTGTTTGTATTTATACCTGGCAGACAGGCATCTTCCTGACTGCACTCATTTGTTGTGCATGTGTGCGTGTGTGATGGATGCATTGAGCTCCAGGTCGTATTGGAGCAAGGGAAAGTCCTCCTTTCATACTCAGCATGTCGGTGCAGGCCCGACTGCCTCTTATCCTCCAGTACAGGCTCTTTCTCTCCCTCTCTTCCTCCCTTCCTCCCTCTCTCTCTGTCTGTCTGTCATTTCTTTAGTTCTTTCCTGGCTTTAATGCTTTTTTTCTGTCCTTCTGTTTCTTATTCACTCTGTATCTATATTTTTGTCTACTTCCTCCTTATTCTCTTTCTCTACTACATCTTTCCTCTTTCCCTCCCTCCTTTCCTCCTCCACTTCCTCTCCGCCTCACCCAGACAAGGATCGATCGGAGCACCTAATGAGCGTCCAGCCACGGCCCAGCAGACGGCAGGCCATGGCAGGCCATGGCAGGCAAGGCCGGAAGCTGAAGGGAAGAGGGCGTGTGCGTGCGTGCGTGTGCGTGCGTGTGTGTGTGTACACAAATGCAGGAGAGGAAGCTGTTTGGGCCTCTGCCTCAGATGTAGGTCAGTCCTTGGAGCCCTGCATGGGGTCTTGGGGAAGGGGGAGCATCTGGTTCTGTTCTGTCCTGTACAGTGATTATCCTGCTCAGTGACTCCCCCCCCTTCCAAAGATACACTCACCCACACACACCCAAACATGTCTACACCCACAGATGAATTCCCTCCCCTGCCGTGACCTATTCACAAGCAAGCGTGATGTCTACAGCTTAGGCATCAAGCCACATTTTGCAACAGTGACCCAGCTCCTGTTGGGGCTGTGGTTTCCTGCATCCGTACCTATCTTTGTGGCATTCCCCTGGGCTGTCTTAGGTGTGAACATGTCAGCTTCTGTCTCATTCAGTCGCTGCTGTGGGTGTGAAGCAGGTTTCTGTGTCGCCCCCTCTGTGTGTGTGTGTGTGTGTGTGTGTGTGTGTGGTGAGTTTCAGCTACCTTTTCTCCCTTTTTTAGCCAATGATGTGAAGACTGGTAAAGAGGTGCAAATGGAGAAGGAGAGAGGGAAAAATGGAGAGAGTGGAATGATGGCTTCTCGCCTTCCTGTCTTGCTGTTTGCTCAACTGTCTGGGAGCATGGGACACGATTAGTCGGCCTGGGTGTTTAACTGCACCTCCCCTAAACTAACACCCTGCATCCAAAACCATGCTGGGAATTCATGTCTGGGTCACCCCAAGGTTCAAACTTTGCATGCTCATTTTTCTGAGAGTGAGAGTATGTGCATGTCAAGGAAGTACAACATGTGTGCAGTTCAGACACTTGATTTTTTTTTAAACATACATTCTCTCTTCCAATATTCAGGTAGAACAAGTGTGTGACAGTTTAAACATTTCTGTCTTATGAGTTTTTATTCCCTCATTCTCTCCCTCAAAGTTTCTGGATAAGCAGAAAATGTGTCAGGCACTATAGCATTAAAGTCTAGCTGTGCTGGAAGACTTGACCACAGAAGATAGCAGCTCCTAGTTTGTCTCCCCCTTATGTGGTTTGCTTTACAAAAGGCCCTTTGCACACACACACTCGAGCTTTGGCAGTGCACAGGCTCTTTGTTCTGTGAACACAGGTTCACTCTCTGTGTCTTGGGACTTTTTTTGTGCTAACCTTCACTTCACTTCATGCACTTAATGCATGGGCTTATTTCCCCCTCCGTGCTTGTTAAAATGTCAGTGTCCTTTCAGGTTGGATTTTTACAGAGGAAGAAAACGTTGCAAAAAGTTGCAAAAGTTACGTTTCTTTCCGGCCATGTAAAAATCAGGGAGCTTCTGTTTTTGAGATGACCATTGTGCTCGACTCTTCTCCTCTACAGGGGGGAATCAGAAGGTTGCTATGGTGTTGCCAAGTAATAGTAATAAAAAAAATAATATTTTTAGAAGCTCTGAAATATGCATAGCTTGGTCTGATTTATTGTGCCTGAGACAGGCTCAGGCCAAAGCAATCAATCTCAGGGAAGATGGCCTGGGGAGCGTAGAAATGCAGACAGTCCTCCAGCGAGCCATCCACATACTGTAGACCATTAGACTGCACACAGAGAATGGGCTGGGTTTTGGGAGCTGGCTGTGTTTATGCAATGACTGTTTACAAGTGCATCAGCACTGAGATACAGTAGTGTGCGTGTGTGTGTGCGCACTTGGTTTAGGCTGGAGAAGAGTCGGTAGAGCACCTGATGTAACTTTCAATCATAAGCTCAAGTCCCTCATGTGAATCCACAGGCTCATGTGATACGAATCTTGTGATTGGCTACCTCGATTTGGTTTCTGTTCCTCTGGAAGTTTATTTCTCTGCTCCACTTTGGTTTTGGTGACTTCCGAAATGGTCAATGGTTTCTGTGTGTGTCTGTCTTTTTTGTACGACAGGGAAAGTAATCTGAAAAGGGAATTTAACAGAGTGGTCTCTGAAGGTTTTGGAGAGTCTGTTGGAGTGCAGTGAGCGTTTCGTTGCTCTGGGGTGCTCCCTCATTTACAGTGAGCTTCTTTTCTCCGCTCTGCCGAGTGAAGTGTGTCAGGAGCGGCACGCCTGCCTGTCTCTTACATAAGCATGAGGAACTGGCCAGCGTGCACAACGAGGATGGCCAGGAAAGCTTTCTCCTCCTCTCCCAACCCCCCCCCCCCCCCCCCCCCCCCCCTGCCCTCGCTCGCCCTTCAAATATTGTTATGGTTACGCACCAAGGCTGCTGATGTGTCGCGACCGCCGCAATACCAGCTGTGTGCAAAGGCCGATGTCATGGCGATGGAATCGGCTTAGGCCGACGTCTGAAAATGCAAGGGCTGCGTCTCGTCTGTCACGGCCAGAGAAAGAGACACACACACACACACACACACACACACACACACACACACACACACACACACACAGAGACACACAGACTGGCCTTCTGTCGTGGCAATTCTGATCAGCTTCGGCGTTTAATAAACACCCCTGCAAGTCCATGATGGTGCTTTGAGGAAGCTCAGATTTCCCCCTCGTTTGGACTGGCGGAGACAGACTGTGTTTACGGCAAGGACAATGGGCCGTACAATCACAAACAGATGATAAC